>NC_058080.1:103187731-103497355 GCF_014858855.1 Bufo gargarizans
CCGCCAGACTGATAACAGGAAAAAAAAATTGGGAATCTATCACCTCGTCCCTGAGGACTCTCCATTGGCTACCCGTGATGGATCGGATTACATTCAAGAGCCTCTACCTCACCCACAAATGTACACAAGGGAAAGCACCCCAATACCTCTGCGACAAAATAAAGCACTACACCCCAGGTCGCCCCCTCCGGTCAGCTAACCAGAACCTCCTCCATATCCCCAAGACCCGCTAAAAACCAAAAGGTGAACGAAGGTTTGCAGTCCATGGACCCTAGCTATGGAACACTCTACCCACAGAGATCTGCTCAGAAGAAAACCATCCGGCCTTCAGGAAGAAGCTCACCTCTTCTGAAGGCACAGGCGGACAATGGCTGCAAAAGCGCCTTGAGGCGATTTAGTTTGCAATTGTAGCGCTATACAAGTTATTTATTCATTCATTAATTCACTCCATAACAGTATACTATAAGACCACTACTGCATAACAACATATTAGGACAAACCCATTATTATCTGCAGTGCTAAATATATCCACAACAGAGATATATGAGACAAAATACAAAATACTTTGCTATTTAAAGGAAATATAAATATTACCATCATCTTCAAGAATTGGATTGTGGGATCATTGTTTTTATTTATTGTATAAGGACTATATGCACATAGATTGTCTCCATCTATTGACATCGCAACAATTAATATATAATATACAGATTTTTAGGAGGTCTATATAATATTGGCTTTTAATTATTGATATCTGAGGAAATGTGTTCATTACTATGAAATCCCAATTTGTTATACAGTATTCCACGTAATACCCAGTATAACGATAAATAACATTGAATGCATCAATTTTATGTCGACCTATATGTATTTTATTTCGAGCTATATACAGTTGTTTTTTTTATAAACTTGAGTTTGTTTCACAGTGATTCCAGGTGTTAGAGTGCCTATCTACTTTCATTTTTATTTCTATTTGTTGATTAGGGTGTATCTAATAGAGAGATTAGAGCACCTTACCATAGCGACAAGGGGATGAGCCATCCTTCACTTCTTTAATTATATACTGTATCTGTATACACTGCATCTATTATACCTCGTACCTCACATGTCAGTACATCACTTTATATACTATATATCTTAAAGGGAATCTGTCACCTGGCTTTTGGGTAGAGAGCTGAGTACGTGGGCTGCTAGATCGCTTCTAGCACATCCGCAATATCCATTCCCCATAGCTCTCTGTGCTTTTATTGTGTCAAAAAACGATTATATATATATATGTAAATGAGGCAAAGTAAGAAGCCCAAGGAGCTGGTACTAACATTTCCAGAGCCCAGCCACACCCACTGTGAAGGAGCCCAGCACGGTCTTGCATACTTCAAATCTCATCCTTGCTGGCCGAAGTTGCAAAGCTAGAGCGCCGTGATCTCACGATGCGCGAGCTAGCGCATGCGCAGTGTCGGCATAGTGTTCCTTCCCTGTGCGGGCTTCAGCCTCAGGGAACGAACTGCGCATGCGTTAACTCGTGCATCGCGAGATTGCGGTGCTCTAGCTTTGTGATGTCGTGGGAGCAAGGAGGAAATTCGGAGGATGTGGGGCGGTGCTGGGCTCCTTTACAGTGGGAATGGCTGGGCTCAAACTCAGAGAACGCTGGACTCATCTCTCAAGCATGGAGGAGACAAGATTCATCTAAGGTTCATTTACATATCTATAAAATCTTTTTTTGACACAATAAAAGCACAAAGAGCTATGGGGACTGGATATTGCGGATGTGCTAGCGCCGATCTAGAACCCCATGTCCTCAGCTCTATACCAAAAATCCAGGTGACAGGTTCCCTTTAATACTACATCTATTGCATCTATTGGTACTACCTTCTACCTCATATATCCGTACTTGTATTAATATACACTGCCTGTACAATTAAATAAAGTCGATACTCAAAAAAAAGGACACACACTGTAATATTTCATTGGACCGCCTTTAGCTTTGATTACGGCACACATTCGCTGTGGCATTGTTTCGATAAGCTTCTGCAATGTCACAAGATTTATTTCTATCCAGTGTTGCATTAATTTTTAACCAAGATCTTGCATTGATGATGGTAGAGTCTGACTGCTGAACAAAGCCTTCTCCAGCACATCCCAAAGATTCTCAATAGGGTTTAGGTCTGGACTCTGTGGTGGCCAAACCATGTGTGAAAATGATGTCTCATGCTCCCTGAACCACTCTTTCACAATTTGAGACAGATGAATCCTGGCATTGTAATCTTGGAATATGCCCATGCCATCAGGGAAGAAAAAATCCATTGATGGAAAAACCTGGTCATTCAGTATGTTCAGGTAGTCAGATGACCTCATTCCTGGAGCACATACAGTTGCTGAACTTAGACCTGACCAACTGCAGCTACCCCAGATCATAACACTGCCCCCACAGGCTTGTACAGTGGGCACTAGGCATGATGGGTGCATCACTTCATCTGCCTCTCTTCTTACGCTGATGCGCCCATCACTCTGGAACAGGGTAAATCTTGACTCATCAGACCACATGACCTTCTTCCATTGCTCCAGAGTCCAATCTTTATGCTTCCTAGCAAATTAAAGCCTTTTTTCTGGTTTGCCTCACTGATTAGTGGTTTTCTTATGGCTACACAGCGGTTCGGTCCCAATCCCTTGAGTTCCCTTCACCTTGTGCATGTGGAAATGCTCCTTTTTTCACTATTAAACATAGCCATGAGTTCTACTGTTGTTTTGTTTTTTTATTTGATTTCACCAAACATTTAAGTGATCGCTGATCACGATCATTTAGGATTTTTTTTCCCGTCACATTTATTCCTTGAATACGATGGGTCCCCACTATCCTTCCAGTTTTTAATAATGCGTTGGACAGTTCTTAACACAATTTTAGTAGTTTTTGCAATCTCTTTAGATGTTTTCTCTGCTTGATGCATGCCAATGATTTGACCCTTCTCAAACAAATATTGCCAGGCATAAAAATTTGTCTGATGTACATTTTCCTGAAAAAGTTTTTCAGTTATAAAAAGTTAAAAAAAAATCAAGTGGGGGACATTTTTCAGTTTGCACATTAATGCCAGCTTGTGCTGTAAATTGTATAATGTTTGCTGTGGTATTTTTATATTTCACATTTTTGCACTGTGGTGTATCAATCTGTATGTTTATTTTATTATATATTTTAGTGTCTTTGACTATTAAAAGTTAAGTTTTACTTTCCACCCATTTTTGGTGGGTGTCAATTTAAGTTATTTGAAGCGGGCCATACTAGATTTATTATATCCGAAAGCAGACATTCAGGCAGATTAAGAACTCACCTGTTTGAAACGCATAGATTGCAAACTGGACCTGTGAACAAGTTTTATTGCTGTCATTTTGTCACTGCAAATAAAGAATATTTCACTCAAGAAAAACTGTGGTGCTGGAAAATCCTTCCCTATTGCTAATTCAGGCAGATTTATCATAGACTGGCGTTGTACATCGGGCTATGATAACCAGTCGCAGTCCCGGATGCTGCACCTGATTTATGATGTCAAAAAGTTCTACAGCGCTAATGGAGCTAGCAGATTGTACTGTAACCTGATGCTTCTATACAACAGGTTGCAGGTAATAGCTTACTGCCACAACTTATATAGTCGTGCAGCAGTAGACAAGGGATTAAAAAGGCTTTTGACAAGTCATATTGACCTGTCAGAAGTTTTGAATAGTGGAGGTCAGGGTGTTTAGACCCCCACCAATTTCTAAAACAAGAGGCAAAAGAGCTCAGCCGATCAATGTCACTCCTCGCTAACTGAAGACTAGGTGTCAGAAAGTCTGTGATCCAGTCTTCAGGTAGAGAGGAGAGAGCAATCAACTAAATGCTTCTACCTCCTTGTTTTAGAGGCTGGTGGGGGTCTCAACACCCTGACCGCCACCAATCAAAACTTCTGACAGACCTGAAGTCCGGGTTCGGTGTTCAGGTGATTTTATTATTTTCCATTATAACATGGTTATATCGGAAAATATTCTCCAAAAGAGAAGTCACAAGTTTGTCCTTTTGATCTAGTATTCCCTCTTTTGGTTAACAAAAGACCACTTTAACCAGTGCTTTTCTTTTCCATGCTCTGTTTCCCCCTCCTCGGTCCATAGGAGATCTTGCTAGGCCACATTATCCGGATGCACTAGCTTAACCGCATCTAGCGTCCCATCGATCAGGTAACCAGTCACATGACCGCGGCTCTCGCAATCATGTGACCACTTGGCACAGTTGCACATCCGGCATCTCCCAGCTTCTCAGGAGCAGCCGGACACATGACCGCAACAGCCGAGATCATATGTGGCATCACTCCTCTTCTCCTGAACAACCAGTCATGTGACAACAAGGCCAGTAGCCTACATACATTCTTTTATTTCATTTTTTACTGTAAGTCCTATTAGTTTCTCTTTCTTTTCATTCACATCTGCAACCTGAGATTCTAATTACTATGTGTTGACACTCAAAACATGGAATGCAAAATGGAATGCCCCTTAAAGGCTCTATATTGCAATCCGTCATATTAAAAGTCTATGGGCTTAACTCCTGCATAATGGAAACCAGGACGTTTCTGTTATGCTGCCCATCTTTTATTATCTTCTATTATGAGGGAATGCAAAACAGAATGCCTCTAAAGGTTTCCGTTTTGCATTCTGTCTTAAGAATGCCATTATTTTCAGATATAACCATGTTATAACAGAAAATAACAAAATTAAGTTTGGGATCTCACTGACTTCAATGGGGTTTGGGTTCAGGGTCAATTTCGGGTCCCGAACCCGAACTTTGACCTGAAGTTCTACTGGTTCGCTTATCCCTAGCTGTAAGTAACCATACTATTATTGCTTAATGATGGTGCATTATTTATAGCTGATACCAATATCTAACAAGATTGTGCAAATGTAATTGTAACCATAGGCACCATTTATCTTTACCAATAATTTTTCAATGGCACAATCAAGAATAACGATAAACTAGTGTTTTAGGATTTATAAATGGTCACATGATAACCTTATGGTATCCACGTGGAATCTGAATAAAAAAGAAACTTTTTCCCCCCATGACACCTGTGTCGCAGGAAAAGAGTTTACAATTGAGCAGAATCAGCGCAAAAAACATGTAACATAAGTTTACTTTCAAGGAAATGCCACATGAACATATACAATACACTGGACAAAAAGTACATTTTATATATGCAGTAATGTACCGTATAATGCCATTTTGACATTTTTTCCCGTTTCAATGTTTTCCGTATGGGATTACATTTTTAATATTTTAATAGTATGGTCATTTTTGCACGCCGGGATACCTACTTAGGATGCGTATTTTTTTTATTATTTTTTTTTTGGGGGGGGGGGGTCATTTTGAGGAAAGGGAGGTGATTAGAATTTTTATATTTTTTTTACAATTTTTAATTTATAAAAACATATATTTTTTAAACTTATTTTTATAGTTCCCATATTACATTGCTTTTCTCAAAGATTCCAATGCATTAGCATTAAACAAATTGTGCCAGAGAAGTAATTTTTTGTCACCTCACCTTAAAAATGCATAATATCGAGTGATCAAAAAGTCATATGAACCCCAAAATGGTACCAATGAAAATGTTACGCCATCCCGCAAAAAATGAACTCTCACATAGGATAATTGTTCAAAAATTAAAAACCAATGGTGACCGTAAACCAATCCATCAAAATCTGCGCTGCAAAAGCCATATGGTGCTCCTTCCCTTCTAAGTCCTGCCATGTGCCCCTACGGCAATTTACCACCACATATGGGTCATTGCCATATTCAGTAGAAAATAGGTGACAAATTATGGGGTGCTTTTATCCTGTTACCCCTTGTGAAAATGAAAAATCTGGGGATAAAGCAACATTTTATTGGAAATGAAAAAAATGAAAATTTTCGTTTTCACAACCAATTGTTTCCAAATTCCGTAAAATGCTTATGGGGTCAAAGAGCTCAATACACCTCTTAATATATTCTTTGAAGGGTGTAGTTTTCAAAAATGGGTGTCACTTTTTTGAGGGTTTCCACTGTAGGGGTATATCAGGGTCTTTTCAAATACAAAATGGTGCCCAAAAACCATTCTCGCAAAATCTGCCTCCAAAAACCATATGGTGCTCCTTTCCTTCTGACTACATGCACCTACAGCAGTTTACTGCCACATATGGGGTATTTATTTCTGTAAACTGCAGAATCAGTTTTATTTTGATGTTAACCCTTGCTGTGCTGCAATAAAAAATGATCAACATAAAAAAAAATCTTCACTTCAATTTTTCTTTAATTCTTGTGAAACACCTGAAGGGTTAACAAAGGTTGTAACATCAGTTTTGAATAATTTGAAGGGTTTCTACAATGGGGTCATTTATGGGCGTTTTCCATTACGTAAGCCCTCAAAATCATCTTATAACTGAGTTGGTGCTTAAAAAAATGGTTTTGAAAATATTCTTAAAAAATTGCTTCTAAAATTCTAAGCCTTCTAACATCCTAAAAAAATAAAATTACATTTACAAAATGATGCCAACATAAAGTAGACATATTGGGAATGTTGATCTGATTGTGCAGACTGCTTCCAGTACACCCCTTCTCCCTTGTCCTAACCTGACCTCTGAACCCTGTTGCATTGCATTCTGTACAAATTTAGAAAAACCATTCTTTGGGAATTGGGGTCCTGGGCAATTGTTAAGTTTGCTTCATGGCAGGATGTTTATTAATGGCACCACTGCATTGTCTGTTTTCTTCTCTGTATATGAAAGGAGAAATTAATCCTCAAAGCAGGGTTTACTGCTTCTGAACACATCTTTAGATGGGCAGATTGTCAGGAATGACTGTTCATATGAATAATTAATCTGCTTGACAACTGGGCAGTGTAAACCCAGCATTAGTGTTGTAATGTTCCTCTGTCTCTAATGATCCTGCATCATTCTTTCAAGATTATTTTCTGAATTGGGGAATGCCCTTTTTAGAGTAATGGGTATAAAAAAATTACAGTTATTTCAACTTTCTAGGAAATAGAATAAATAATTTCATTTCTTGTACAGTTCATGAACAGTTAAAGACATAGTCTGGCTAATATGATTAGAGAATTCTAACTATTTGCCAAAGCACAGTCTTGCTAGAAAGAGCATTTCCATTGTTAATTTCAATGGAAGAGTGCAACTCTTCATTTTGTCCGCTGCAAAATTGAACATTTTGGTTCCCACACAGAGTGCAACTAAATTCCGGGGTTCTCTGCACTAGGTTAATGTGATTGGGTTATGATTGAAGGATTCTTCTAACAAGAAGAGGATTTCTAAAGATGGAAATCCCTCTAAAGTTATTTGCAACAAATTATACATACTGTACACTGTACACAATGGCTTTGTCAGGCAATGTATTTATAGCAACTAAATTAGATCTTTGACTTCATGAGAACTGGAAATAAGTATACTGTAAATTAGATAAAGAAGGCTGGCTGCAGATAACCAAGCATATCTCCTGTTGCCATTTTTATAACAATACATTGAGGTGGAGTACTTTCCTAGAGAAGCAGAAATTCTTTAACCACTTCAACCCCATTAGCTGAAACCCACTTAATGACCAGGCCACTTTTTACACTTCTGCACTACACTACTTTCACCGTTTATCGCTCGGTCATGCAACTTACCACCCAAATTAATTTTACCTCCTTTTCTTCTCACTAATAGAGCTTTCATTTGGTGGTATTTCATTGCTGCTGACATTTTTACTTTTTTGTTATTAATCAAAATTTAATGGTTTTTTTTGCAAAAAAATGAAATTTTTCACTTTCAGTTGTAACATTTTGCAAAAAAAAGACATCCATATATAAATTTTTTGCTAAATTTATTGTTCTACATGTCTTTGATAAAAAAAAAATGTTTGGGCAAAAAAAAATGGTTTGGGTAAAAGTTATAGCGTTTACAAACTATGGTACAAAAATGTGAATTTCCGCTTTTTGAAGCAGCTCTGACTTTCTGAGCACCTGTCATGTTTCCTGAGGTTCTACAATGCCCAAACAGTAGAAAAACCCCACAAATGACCCCATTTCGCAAAGTAGACATCCTAAGGTATTCGCTGATGGGCATAGTGAGTTCATAGAACTTTTTATTTTTTGTCACAAGTTAGCGGAAAATTATGATTTTTTTTATTTTTTCTTACAAAGTCTCATATTCCACTAACTTGCGACAAAAAATAAAAAATTCTAGGAACTCGCCATGCCCCTCACAGAATACCTTGGGGTGTCTTCTTTCCAAAATGGGGTCACTTGTGGGGTAGTTATACTGTCCTGGCATTCTAGGGGCCCAAATGTGTGAGAAGTACTTTGCAATCAAAATGTGTAAAAAATGGCCTGCGAAATCCGAAAGATGCACTTTGGAATATGTGCCCCTTTGCCCACCTTGGCTGCAAAAAAGTGTCACACATGTGGTATCGCTGTACTCAGGAGAAGTTGGGGAATGTGTTTTGGGGTGTCATTTTACATATAACCATGCTGGGTGAGAGAAATATCTTGGCAAAAGACAACTTTTCCCATTTTTTTTTATACAAAGTTGGCATTTGACCAAGATATTTTTCTCACCCAGCATGGGTATATGTAAAATGACACCCCAAAACACATTCCCCAAATTCTCCTGAGTACGGCGATACCACATGTGTGACACTTTTTTGCAGCCTAGATGCGCAAAGGGGCCCAAATTCCTTTTAGGAGGGCATTTTTAGACATTTGGATCCCAGACTTCTTCACACGCTTTAGGTCCCCTAAAAAGCCAGGGCAGTATAAATACCCCACATGTGACCCCATTTTGGAAAGAAGACACCCCAAGGTATTCAATGAGGGGCATGGCGAGTTCATAGAAAAAAAAATTTGGGCACAAGTTAGCGGAAATTGATTTTTTTTTTGGTTTCTTCTCACAAAGTCTCCCTTTCCGCTAACTTGGAACAAAAATGTAAATCTTTCATGGACTCAATATGCCCCTCACGGAATACCTTGGGGTGTTTTCTTTCCGAAATGGGGTCACATGTGGGGTATTTAAACTGCCCTGGCATTTTCGGGGCCCTAAAGTGTGAGAAGAAGTCTGGAATATAAATGTCTAAAAAATGTTACGCATTTGGATTCCGTGAGGGGTATGGTGAGTTCATGTGAGATTTTATTTTTTGACACAAGTTAGTGGAATATGAGACTTTGTAAGAAAAAAATAAATAAAAACAATTTCCGCTAACTTGGGCCAAAAAAATGTCTGAATGGAGCCTTACAGGGGGGGTGATCAATGACAGGGGGGTGATCACCCATATAGATACCCTGATCACCCCCCTGTCATTGATCACCCCCCTGTAAGGCTCCATTCAGACGTCCGTATGATTTTTACGGATCCACTGATACATGGATCGGATCCGCAAAACGCATACGGACGTCTGAATGGAGCCTTACAGGGGGGTGATCAATGACAAAGGGGTGATCATGCATATAGACTTCCTGATCACTTCCCTGTCATTGATCACCCCCCTGTCATTGATCACCCCCCTGTAAGGCTCCATTCAGACGTCCGTATGTGTTTTGCGGATCCGATCCATGTATCAGTGGATCCGTAAAAATCATACGGACGTCTGAATGGAGCCTTACGGGGGGTGATCAATGACAGGGGGTGATCAATGACAGGGAAGTGATCAGGAAGTCTATATGCGTGATCACCCCATTGTCATTGATCACCCCCCTGTAAGGCTCCATTCAGACGTCCGTATGCGTTTTGCGGATCCGATCCATGTATCAGTGGATCCGTAAAAATCATACGGACGTCTGAATGGAGCCTTACAGGGGGGTGATCAATGACAGGGGGGTTATCAATGACAGGGGGGTGATCAGGGAATCTATATGGGTGATCACCTCCCTGTCATTGATCACCCCCCTGTAAGGCTCCATTCAGACGTCCGTATGTGTTTTGCGGATCCGATCCATGTATCAGTGGATCCGTAAAAATCATACGGACGTCTGAATGGAGCCTTACAGGGGGGTGATCAATGACAGGGGGGTGATCAATGACAGGGAAGTGATCAGGAAGTCTATATGCGTGATCACCCCCTTGTCATTGATCACCCCCCTGTAAGGCTCCATTCAGACGTCCGTATGCGTTTTGCGGATCCGATCCATGTATCAGTGGATCCGTAAAGATCATACCGACGTCTGAATGGAGCCTTACAGGGGGGTGATCAATGACAGGGGGGTGATCAATGACAGGGGGGTGATCAGGGAATCTATATGGGTGATCACCTCCCTGTCATTGATTACCCCCCTGTAAGGCTCCATTCAGACGTCTGTATGTGTTTTGCGGATCCGATCCATGTATCAGTGGATCCGTAAAAATCATACGGACGTCTGAATGGAGCCTTACAGGGGGGTGATCAATGACAGGGGGGTGATCAATGACAGGGAAGTGATCAGGAAGTCTATATGCGTGATCACCCCCTTGTCATTGATCACCCCCCTGTAAGGCTCAATTCAGACGTCCGTATGCGTTTTGCGGATCCGATCCATGTATCAGTGGATCCGTAAAAATCATACGGACGTCTGAATGGAGCCTTACAGGGGGGTGATCAATGACAGGGGGGTGATCAATGACAGGGGGGTGATTAGGGAGTCTATATGGGGTGATCAGTGGTTCATAAAGGGTTAATAAGTGACAGGGGGGGTGTAGTGTAGTGTTGTGTTTGGTGCTACTTTACACAGCTACCTGTGTCCTCTGGTGGTCGATCCTAACAAAAGGGACCACCAGAGGACCAGGTAGCAGGTATATTAGACTCTGTTATCAAAACAGCGTCTAATATACCTGTTAGGGGATAAAAAAAATCACATCTTCAGCCTGCCAGCGAGCGATCGGTCGGGAGGTGGGTACAGCGGTCGGGTGGTGGTTAAATGACTAAATCTTGGATTCAAACATTATAAAAAACTTCAGGTCAGAAACTTGGAAATACAAAATTGAACATATTTGCAATTAATTAATAAAAAGTCTTCAATCGTAATTGTACAACAGAAGAGAAAGCAGACAAATTAGATATCATTTGTACTTGGTTGGCAGGCATGCCACTCGTGACAGCACTGCTTGCTTGATTATTTAGTGTTGCTCTTTTGTTTGTTTAGAAACATCTATTCTAAAATGGAGTAAGACGCTTGAAATGCTGGTTCTTTTTGCAAAGCACTGTTTAGTTTTATGGGTCTCTAATGTGTTTAAATACAACAGTGTGGGAAGGAGTGTGACTTTATTTTCTACATTATATTTTTCACTAAGGCAGACTTGATGCTAAATACTTTTGATAGGGAGGCTCCCAGTGTCTTCAATGTCGACGGCTTTGGTGGAATTTAGCAGCAGATGTTCTTTTATAAACAACAATATTTTGCATAAATATGGCAGAACATATTCCTTGGCAGAAAAGCTATTGAGTGCAGGATGATTTTGTGAAAATAAGACTGCCAACATTAGTGTTTTAGATTATAAATATGGTCTTGCAATCTGTCGATGTTTTGGGAATAAGGAACAGCAAATTCTTTGAAAAATATGACATTGTTTTTTATACTTAAGTTTTCACAAGCATTTTTAATCATATCATTAGATTTCATGGTTAGATAGTTTCAAAACGCAATGGATGTAGGTGTCATTCATGTACAATGCAATTCCTGTTTATTTATGTGGTGTGATGAACACTAATATTAGCTTATGGCAATTGGTAACAGGTCAATACAATGCATATGAACTAGAAAAACATTATTACCATTATACCTGTCCCTGCTGCAGCGCTGTTCCTCTGCTCCTTGCCAATATGTTAGTTGAGTTGCCATGGATACTAGGTCATTGTCAATTATGTTTTATGTCTAAGTATATGGTTGCTATAATAACTACACACAATTCAGTTCTAGTGGTCTATTTAAGCAGGTAGGCTTCTCTTGACCCTGTGCATCTGTTCCCAGTGGCAGCTACCTCTTTGACATTGATTTTGCTATTCTGGGCTTTAACTCTTGTCTTGCCCAGATTGGATTTGTGACCTCCTATTTTGTCCCTTCAGTTTTAGCCCTGGCCTGGACTCCTATCACCGCCGGCCCTGGGAGAGATCTTAAAAGTTCAGATAGACGGAAGACTCAGGAGTCTATCTGACAGATCTCTCTTGTTTTCATTGTTGCTGACAGGTTTCCACCCCTTCGCAGATGCTCTTTATATGTTCCGCCTCTCACTTGCTTTCCTGCAGCTGATAGTTCTTCTGTGGAGTGCTCTGCTTGTGAGGTGGTTCTCCTGTTCCAGTTGCTTCTCAAACTAAGTCCTTTTCCCTTTTCTTGGTGTGTCTGTTCTGACTTGGCCTCAGGGAGACACTAGCTCCTTCAGTTTTTGAAGGAGCCGGTTGCCTCTTTCACTGTTCCCTAAACTGAGGGTTTGGTGCAGTGTTTCAGCAGTCTCAGGTTCCTGTGTATGTGCATTTCTACCTTTGAGATTTGCACGTGTTGTTAGCAGCTTAGAGAGAGAATCAAGGATTTCTAGGAGGTGACCTCTTGTGTTACCTAGGTTTGTGGCCTTGTCTTTTGTTGTTTTGTTGTGGTTCCCTTTGGTTGTCTTTCCTTCCCCGTACTACCCGTGACATTATCAGCCGCCGAATACCGTTACTGTTTCCCCTGCTCTATGTTGTCATGGATCCTGTCTCCGAACTGGTGTATCGCATGCAGGGGTTGTCGCTGGAGGTAGCAGACCTCCGTGAATCTGTTGCAAGGTGTCAGGCGTCTGTCTCTGCCAGTGTGGTCCAGACCTGCTCTGAACCTAAGATCGCCCTCCCGGACCGATTTGCCAGAGGAAGTGATAACTTCGTTTGGTTCAGGGAGTCTTGTAAACTTTTTTTTTTTGCTTATGCCCTCACTCCTCTGGTGACGAGAGTCAAAATGTGGGGATCGTTATTTCTTTATTGAAAGGTGACACTCAATCCTGGGCCTTTTCTTTACCATCCGGATCCCAATCCCTCCGGTCGGTGGATGATTTTTTCAGAGCTCTGGGACTTAATTATGACGAACCAGACCGAGTTTCTCTGGCTGAATCTATGTTGTGTGACTTGCAACAGGGAAATCGGTCTGCTGAATGCTATTGCTCTGAATTCAGGTGGTGGGCAACTGATTCTGAGTGGAATGACCCTGCTCTCTGGAGTCAGTTCTGTCAGGGGCTATCTGAGAGACTAAAAGATGCCCTAGCACTCCATGAAATCCTGTTTCATTAGAAGCTGCCATGTCTCTTGTGGTACGAATTGATAGAGGGAAAGGTGCAAGACTCCGTTCTTTCAGGACGTATTACAGGAAGTGAGGTCGGTCCCCTCTGACACTCGGGGTACTGAGACACCTGAGCTTATGCATGGAGATGAACCTATGGAATTGGGACGGGTCTCTCCAGACCCTGGTGATAAGAACTTCAGGGCTAGAAAGAGACTCTGGTTTTTTTTTGTGGTAAAGGGGGTCATTTTGATAATGTTTGTCTCTATGTAAAATATCAAGGCGAGAATAAAATGAAAAAAGCAGTTCCCAATAAGTTTGGTTCTCTAACTCTTGGCAGAGTAGTTGGGGATTCTGAGAACATGCTCTTGTCTTTTACCCGTTTTACCCGTTTTCCCCTGCCTGCCAGGGTGACGCTAGATTCAAAAAATATTGATGTGGAGGTATTTTTGGACAGCAACATGCTGCATTTTCCTGACTGGCCAAAAATCCAGAACACTTGCCTGAATGCCGGATCCGGCATTAATTTCCATTGAAATGTATTGCTGCATTGATGGATCCGTTCTTCCGTTCCGTGCATGCGCAGACCTTTAAAAATGTGAAAAAAAAAAATACTGGATCCGTTTTTCCGGATGACAACCGGAAAGACGGATACAGCATTGCAATGCATTTGTCAGATGATCCGCATCCGGATCCTTCTCACAAAAGCATCCATTTGCGTCTGGCAACGTAACTGCCTGCCGGAATCCTCTGCCGCAAGTGTGAAAGTAGCCTTAAACAACTTGCTTGGTATGTGCTTTGGTCCTCTAACCCAGACGTTCTCAGTAGTGATGATCGAGCACCAAAATATTCGGGTGTTCGGCCCGAACACATTGCTATACAGGTCCTTCTAAAAAAATTAGCATATTGTGATAAAGTTCATTATTTTCTGTAATGTACTGATAAACATTAGACTTTCATATATTTTAGATTCATTACACACCAACTGAAGTAGTTCAAGCCTTTTATTGTTTTAATATTGATAATTTTGGCATACAGCTCATGAAAACCCAAAATTCCTATCTAAAAATTTTTGCATATCATGAAAAGATTCTCTAAACGAGCTATTAACCTAATCATTTGAATCAACTAATTAACTCTAAACACCTGCAAAAGATTCCTGAGGCTTTTAAAAACTCCCAGCCTGGTTCATTACTCAAAACCGCAATCATGGGTAAGACTGCCGACCTGACTGCTGTCCAGAAGGCCATCATTGACACCCTCAAGCAAGAGGGTAAGACACAGAAAGAAATTTCTGAATGAATAGACTGTTCCCAGAGTGCTGTATCAAGGCACCTCAGTGGGAAGTCTGTGGGAAGGAAAAAGTGTGGCAGAAAACGCTGCACAACGAGAAGAGGTGACCGGACCCTGAGGAAGATTGTGGAGAAGGACCGTTTCCAGACCTTGGGGGACCTGCGGAAGCAGTGGACCGAGTCTGGAGTAGAAACATCCAGAGCCACCGTGTACAGGCGTGTGCAGGAAATGGGCTACAGGTGCCGCATTCCCCAGGTCAAGCCACTTTTGAACCAGAAAACAGCGGCAGAAGCGCCTGACCTGGGCTACAGAGAAGCAGCACTGGACTGTTGCTCAGTGGTCCAAAGTACTTTTTTCGGATGAAAGCAAATTTTGCATGTCATTCGGAAATCAAGGTGCCAGAGTCTGGAGGAAGACTGGGGAGAGGGAAATGCCAAAATGCCTGGAGTCCAGTGTCAAGTACCCACAGTCAGTGATGGTCTGGGGTGCCATGTCAGCTGCTGGTGTTGGTCCACTGTGTTTTATCAAGGGCAGGGTCAATGCAGCTAGCTATCAGGAGATTTTGGAGCACTTCATGCTTCCATCTGCTGAAAAGCTTTATGGAGATGAAGATTTCATTTTTCAGCACAACGTGGCACCTGCTGACAGTGCCAAAACCACTGGTAAATGGTTTACTTATCATGGTATTACTGTGCTCAATTGGCCTGCCAACTCTCCTGACCTGAACCCCATAGAGAATCTGTGGGATATTGGGAAGAGAAAGTTGAGAGACGCAAGACCCAACACTCCGGATGAGCTTAAGGCCGCTATCGAAGCATCCTGGGTCTCCATAACACCTTAGCAGTGCCACAGGCTGATTGCCTCCATGCCACGCCGCATTGAAGCAGTCATTTCTGCAAAAGGATTCCCGACCAAGTATTGAGTGCATAACTGAACATAATTATTTGAAGGTTGACTTTTTTTGTATTAAAAACACTTTTCTTTTATTGGTCGGATGAAATATGCTAATTTTTTTAGATAGGAAATTTGTGTTTTCATGAGCTGTATGCCAAAATCATCAATATTAAAACAATAAAAGGCTTGAACTACTTCAGTTGGTGTGCAATGAATCTAAAATATATGAAAGTCTAATGTTTATCAGTACATTACAGAAAATAATGAACTTTATCACAATATGCTAATTTTTTTAGAAGGACCGTTATTTGTGTGATCGGCTAAGCACCCGAGTATAATGGAAGTCAATGGGAGACAACCAAGTACCCCCTGCTCTGAAGAGGGGAGCGTGCCTGGTCCTTTGGAAAAGGTCAGAAAGTGACAGAAACACCACTGAAATGGACCGGGAACAGCATGGGGACAATGTCTGGATGCATCTTGGACTCCCAGGTCGCTGCTGGGAACCATGTTGTCCGAGTTGTACGCCACTTTTACAGACTGATAAAAATCCGCACAAAAATTGTTAGGAAACATTCTTTCCTGTATAGTCAATTGTATATAAAGTGCAAGTGCTGCAAAACAATTACAAGCTAGAGGCACTCCGAAACAGCCTGTATATCACATAAAGGAGGGCCTCATTCACATTGTGGTACGATTGTTCAGGTAGTGGGACTCCTACACTCATAAAGCCTATGAGCTAAGTGAAAGGGCTGCCAAAAATTGCAAGGAACTGGCACTCCAAAAAACCCTTTGTTACACATAAAGGAGGGCATCATACACACCCTTGAAAAATTATGATTGATGGCCAGCTGGTGACCCTCAAAAACATTTGGAGCAAGAGCCTGCTAATCTGACCATCTAAAACCTTAGGGACGAGGGCCTTCTGCCGCATTGGTGACTCTAGATAATCTCTGGGTGATTGCATGTCCCTGTGACGGCGACGATCTATTTGGATGTCTGCCCTATCAACTTTCGATGTTCTTTTCTGTGCCTACCATGGTGATCACGAGTAACGGGGAATCAGAGTTTGATGCCAGAGAGGGAGATTAAGAAAGGGATAACGAATCCAAGGGAGGTCAAAATCTGAAATCTGATTGGCTGTTGCTGCCTTGCCCCTTATTTTCCTAATTGCGAACCAACCAGGGAGGGTCGGCCACGTTATTAAAGCAGAAGAATCAAAGGAAGATAGCAGGCGCGCTGCATTTGCCCACTTCCGACTCGGGGAGGTAGTGACGATAAATAACAATACAGCACTCCTAAGTGGCCCAGTTATTGGCATGAGTATACTTTCCATTAACGAGGATCTATTGGAGAGCAAGTCTGGTGCCAGCAGCCAACTTGTTCCCGGCCTCCACAACGTTCACCCAGTGTGCCATCATGGTGAGGATTGTGTTGACCAGACTTTTGGCTACTGAGACTCGACTTGTAGGTGAGGGCCTTCTGCTGCTTGGTTGACTCTAGATAACTTCTAGGCGATTGCACGTCCCCGTGAAGGCGACGATCCATTTGGATGTCTGCCCTATCAACTTTGGAGCAATTTTTCAACAAGGAGCTTCTGGTATAGCACATTTTTGCTTGTCCTCTCCACCAAAGAAATGAGAGCTGAGAAGTTATCTTTGTAGCGGGGGTCGAGAAGGGTGAACGACCAGTAATCCGTGTTGTCTAAAATGCATATAATGCGCAGATTGCAGGAAAGGCAGCCTAACATGAATTCAGCCATGTGTGCCAGAGCACCAACAGGCAAGACTTCGCTGTCATCATCAGAAGGTGAGCTGACCCTGTAAAAGATTGTAGGTGAGAGTCTGCAGGTGAGCTGACCCTGTAAAACATTATATGCGAGGGCCTGCAGTTGAGCTGACCCTATAAAAGATTTTAGGTGAGGGCCTGTAGGTGACCTGACCCTGTAAAGCATTATATGCGAGGGCCTGCAGTTGAGCTGACCCGTTAAAACATTATTTGCTAGGGCCTGCAGTTGAGCTGACCCTGTAAAACATCATATGCGAGGGCCTGCAGTTGAGCTGACCATGTAAAACATTATATGCGAGAGCCTTCAGGTGATCTGACCCTGTAAAACATTATAGGCGAGGGCCTTTAGGTGAGCTGACCCTGTAAAACATTATATGCGAGGGCCTGCTAGTGAGATGACCCTGTAAAACATTATATGTGAGGGCATGCAGTTGAGCTGACCCTGTAAAACATTATATGCGAGGGCCTGCAGATGAGCTGACCCTGTAAAACATTATATGCGAGGGCATGCAGTTGAGCTGACCCTGTAAAACATTATATGTGAGGGCCTTCAGGTGATCTGAACCTTTAAAACATTATATGCGAGGGCCTGCAGGTGAGCTGACCCTGTAAAACATTATATGTGAGGGGGAAAAAAATATGTATAGATATGCGCAATTGAAGCAACAAACAGAATACTGTCTACATAACTTTTCTCTACAAGCTTGATTAGCTACAGCTAACAGTAGTCCACTGATCTATATACCCCGGGATTGAAAGCCGCCAAGATTAACAGGGTGAACATTCCAGCTCTCGTGATAACTCACGAGATTTACGTAAGTACCAAGTATACAGGTGAGACGCCACACAGTCCGCAGTTTGGTTGCAATAACCGTGAGTACCCAGATTTTTGCCGATATTGTGAAAAGAACATTTTGGAGACAATTGGGGAAAATATAGAGTAGATGAGTGACAGCACATAAACCATCCTTTATCAGATGAACTCTTGGAGAACACACTGAACGTGTCAGTGTCAGAACGCAAACTATATGATTAACTCATTGTTTTCTCTGGAAGTGTGAACAAAAAGATCTAACATACAATACACAGACTCATGAGACATATTCATCACCTATGCGCTTATCCATTTTTATTATATTTTATTGTATTTGAATTTACTAATGTGATTTATTTTATTTTATAGAGGTCGGCCTCTGCTATTTATATTGAGTGATATTTAGTACCATCATCCCACTTTTTACTATTTATAGGTGTATACATGTACAAGAGATTGTCTTTTACATTTTTATTAACACCTTAAGGACCCGGCTCATTTTCACCTTAAGGACCAGGCCATTTTTTGCAAATATGCCCAATGTCACTTTAAGTGGTGATAACTTTAAAACGTTTTAACTTATTCAGGCCATTCTGAGATTGTTTTTTCAGCACATATTGTACTTCATGACACTGGTAAAATGAAGTAAAATAAATACATTTTTATTTATAAAAATGTACCCAAATTTTAAAAAAAAATTGCAAATGTCCAAGTTTCAATTTCTCTACTTCTATAATACATAGTAATACCTCCAAACATATTTATTACTTTACATTCCCCATATGTCTACTTCATGTTTGCATCATTTTGGGAATTATATTTTATATTTTGGGGATGTTACTAGGCTTAGAATTTGGAAGCAAATCTTGAAATGGTTCTGAACTTTTCAAAAAAACTATTTTTAGGGACCAGTTCAGGTCTGAAGTCACTTTGTGAGGCTTATATAATAGAAACCACCCAAAAATGACACAATTCTAGAAACTATACCCCTCAAGGTATTCAAAACTGATTTTACAAACTTGGTTAACCCTTTAGGTGTTCCACAAGAATTCATGGAAAATACAGATACAATTTCAAAATTTCACTGTTTTGGCATATTTTCCATTTTAATAATTTGTTTTCCAGTTACAAAGCAAGGGTTAACAGCCAAACAAGATATTTATGGCTCTGATTCTGTAGTTTACAGAAACACCCCATATGTGGTCATAAACCACTGTACGGGCACACGGCAAAGCGCAGAAGGAAAGGAATGCCATACGGTTTTGGAAAGGCAGATTTTGCTAGACAGTTTCTTTTGGACACCATGTCCCATTTGAAGCCCCCCTGATGCACCCTAGAGTAGAAACTCCATAAAAGTGACTCCATCTAAGAAACTACACCCCTCAAGGTATTCAAAACTGATTTTAGAAACATTGTTAACCCTTTAGGTGTTCCACAAGACTTGTTGGCAAATAGAGATGACATTTCAGAATTTCAATTTTTGGGCATATTTTTCATTTTACTATTTTTTTTCCAGTTACAAAGCAAGGGTTAACAGCCAAACAAAACTCATTATTTATGGCCCTGATTCTGTAGTTTACAGAAACACCCCATATGTGGTCGTAAACCACTGTACGGGCACACAGTAGGACACAGAAGGAAAGGAATGCCATACGGTTTTGGACAGGCAGATTTTGCTAGACAGTTTTTTTTGGACACCATGTCCCATTTGAAGCCCCCCTGATGCACCCCTAGAGTAGAAACTCCATAAAAGTGACTCCATCTAAGAAACTACACCCCTCAAGGTATTCAAAACTAATTTTACAAACGTTGTTAACCCTTTAGGTGTTCCGCAAGAGTTATTGGCAAATAGAGATGACATTTCAGAATTTCAATTTTTGGGCATATTTTCCATTTTACTATTTTTTTTCCAGTTGCAAAGCAAGGGTTAACAGCCAAACAAAACTTATTATTTATGGCCCTGATTCTGTAGTTTGCAGAAACACCCCATATGTGGTCGTAAACCACTGTACAGGCACATGGCAGGGCGCAGAAGGAAAGGAATGCCATACGGTTTTTGGAAGGCAGATTTTGCTAGACAGTTTTTTGGACACCATGTCCCATTTGAAGCCCCCCTGATGCACCCCTAGAGTAAAAACTCAAAAAAAGTGACCCCATTTTAGAAACTACGGGATAGGGTCGCAGTTTTGTTGGTACTAGTTCGTGCCACGTGTCTAGCTTAGACACCCAGTAGTTGTAAGGCACTGAGAGATCATTTAGGACGCTGACACGGTCTGCTATGTATTTCTTCACAATCTTCCAAAACTTTTCCCTCCTTGTACTACTAGGCCGTGCTTCAGGGTAGGGTTGCTGGTGGGTGTCATGAAAGTGTCCTATGCCTTGGAGAGTGTTGTCCTGCCTTTGTTGGAACTGCTGTGTGTTCCCCTTGTCTCCCCTCCTCGGTTGGCCAAGGAAGTACGGACTCTGACGCCAGCGTTGTCAGATGGAAAATTTTGGAGCTATTTTTCAACAAGGATCTTCTGGTATTGCACCATTTTGCTCATCCTTTCCACCAGAGGAATGAGAGATGAGAAGTTCTCTTTGTAGCGGGGGTCAAGAAGGGTGAACATCCAGTAATCCGTGTTGTTTAAAATGCGTATAACGCGCGGGTCACAGGAAAGGCAGCCTAACATGAAGTCAGCCATGTGTGCCAGAGTACCAACAGGCGAGACTTCGCTGCCGTCATCATGAGCATAACTTTCAATCTCCACATCCTCTTCCTCCTCTTCTGCACACCCACGCTGAACAGATGGAATTAAACTTCCCTGGGTAATAACCTCTGTAGCGGAGGCAACCGTCTCCTGCTCATCCTCTCCACCTGAGGAATGAGAGTTGAGAAGTTTTCTTTGTAGCAGGGGTCGAGAAGGGTGAACAACCAGTAATCCGTTTTGTTTAAAATGTGTAAAACGCGCGGGTCACGAGAAAGGCAGCCTAACATGAAATCAGCCATGTGTGCCAGAGTACCAACAGGCGAGACTTCGCTGGCGTCATCTGGAGCATAACTCTCAATCTCCTCATCCTCTTCCTCCTCTTCTGCCCACCCACGCTGAACAAATGGAATTAAACTTCCATGGGTACTACCCTCTGTAGTGGAGGCAACTGTCTCCTGCTCCTCCTCCTCTTCAGCCTCCAATTTGCATTGAGAAGACAAACTGAGGGTGGTCTGGCTATCATCCACCTGTGTAATGTCCTCCCCCATTTCCACCTCTTCCATATGCAAAACGTCGTCCTTAATTGTGAGCAGCGAGCATTTGAGAAGACACAGAAGTGGGATGGTTACGCTGATAATAGCGTTATCGCCGCTCACCATCTGTGTTGATTCCTTAAAATTGCTTAAAACCTCTCAGAGGTCAGACATCCATGCCCACACCTCGCTTGTGAATATCGGAAGCTGACTGGAAAGGCGACGACCATGTTGCAGCTGGTATTCCACAACTGCCCTCTGCTGCTCACAAAGCCTGGTCAACATGTGGAACGTGGAGTTCCAGCGCGTGCTCTCGTCGTACAACAGCCGGTGAGCGAGCAATTTTAAGGCTGAAGCTGTCGGTGACTTGCGTACATGTGTACACACGCGGCGCACCTTCACCAGTAGCTCAGGCAAATTGGGTATATTTTTGTCAGTTGGAAAATTTTGGAGCAATCTCTCAACAAGTACCTCCTGGTATTGCACCATTTTACTAGGCCTCTCCACCACAGGAATTACAGATGAGAAGTTCTCTTTGTAGCAGGGGTTGAGAAGGTTGAACACCCATTAGTCCGTGTTATCTAAAATGCATATAACGCAAGGGTCGCAGGAAAGGCAGCCTAACATGAAGTCAGCCATGTGTGTCAGAGTACCAACAGGCAAGACGTCGATGTCGAAATCAGGATGACTCTCCATCTCCTCATCCTCCTCTTCTGCCCATCCAAGCTGAACAGATGGAATTAAAGTTCCATGGGTACTACACTCTGTAGCAGAGGAAACTGTCTCCATCTCCTCCTCCTCCTCTTCATGGTCCAATTCTTGCTGAGAAGATGAACTGTGGGTGGTCTGACTATCACCCTGTGTAATGTACTTTCCCATTTCCTCGTCTGCCACATTCAGAGCATCGTTCTTATTTGTGAGCAGCGATTGTTTGAGTAGACACAGCAGTGGGATGGTTACGCTGATAATAGCGTTATCTCCACCAACCATCTGTGTGGATTCATCAAAGTTTTTTAAAACCTCACAGAAGCCTGACATCAATGCCCACACCTCGCTTGTGAATAGTGGCAGTTGACTCAAAAGGCGATGACCATGTTGCAGCTGGTATTCCACAACTGACCTCTGCTGCTCACAAAGCCTGGCCAACATGTGTAATGTAGAGTTCCAGTGCGTGCTCACGTCACACAACAGTCGGTGAGCTGAAAGCCGCAGGCGCTGCTGTAGCGTTGACAGACTGGCTAAAGCTGTGGACAACTTGTGGAAATGGGCACACACGCGGCGCGTCTTCACTAGTAGCTCTGGCAAATTGAGGTAGGTTTTGATATACCGCTGAATCACTAAGATTAAGATGCGGGCTAGGCATCGGATGTGTGTCAGGTTTCCGTGCTCCAAAGCCGCCACCAAGTTACAGCCATTGTCAGACACAACCATGCCTGGTTGTAGGTTGAATGGTGAGAGCCACAGATCGGTCTGGTCCCTTATACCCTGCCACAGATCTGCGGCGGTGTGCTGTTTGTCCCCTAAGCAGATAAACTTCAGCATGGCCTGTCGATGCTTACCTACAGCAGTGCTACACTGCTTCCAGCTAGCAACTGATGGCTGACTGCTGCTGGAGGTGGAAGGGTGGAAGTGGAGGAGGAGGTGGCGGAGGAGGAGAAGTGGGGGTTGGAGCCAGTAACATAGCTGCTTGCGGAGACCCTGACTGACGTAGGGCCTGCATTCCTGGGAATTGGTAGCACCTGTGCCATCCCAGGGTATGACTCACTCCCGGACCCCACAACATTCACCCAGTAAGTGGTCATGGAAATGTAGCATCCCTGTCCACCAGCACTTGTCCATGTGTCCGTGGTTAAGTGGACCTTCCCAGTAACTGTGTTGGTCAGGGCACGGGTGATGTTCTGGGGCACATGCTGGTGTAAGGCTGGCACGGCACACCATGAAAAATAGTGACGGCTGGGGACTGTGTACCGAGGGACGGCCGCAGACATCAGGTTGTGGAAGGCCTCAGTGTCCACAAGCCTAAATGGCAACATTTCAAGGGGCAGTAATTTCGAAAGTTGCACATTCAGTGCTATGGCCTGTCGGTGGCTGGGTATTTGTGGTGGCTGGGTATTTGTGCTTGCATTCAAATGACTGTGTTATGGACATTTGGATGCTGCACTGGGACAGGGAAGTGGATGTTGTTGCTGATGGTTCATGCGAAGGTCCAGGTGCGGGGCGAGGGGAATCTGGGCCTGCGTCTTTGACAGGGTATTGGCCAGCAGTGCATAACACAGCGGAAGAGGAGGCAGTGGTGTGACCCGCAGACCCAGATTCTGGACCCAGGCGTTCGGCCCACTCATTAGGATGCTTGTATGCCATGTGGAAGATAATGCTGGTGGTGGTGAGGTTGCTAGTGTTCATGCCCTGGCTCATTTTGGTACAGGTTGCAAACTACCACTCTTTTGTCGTCTGTACTTTCCTCAAACAAGCACCATACAGCGGAAAACCTACCCCTTGGTAAGGTAGATTTACGCATAGGGGTGCTCGGTGTAACAGTTGCGGGCCTGTTTGGTGTGGGCTGACTTCTCCCTTTTGCAACCCCTCTTCCAGCCTGTTGTGGTGCTGCGGATCCCTCCCCCTCTGTATTGCTGTCCTCACTCAGCTTTTCACCTTCCCATGTTGTTAGTGACTTCATCGTCAACCACCTCCTCTTCCACTTCCACACTCGGCTTATCCTCCTGACTTTACCTAACCACAACATCAATAATTAACACCTGTGTCTCATCATCATCCACCTCGTGAACAAATGATTGCCGTTCACCACCATCATCTTCTTGAGACTGTGAAGGCTCAAGAGGTTGGGAATAAGGGCACAATATTGCAGGTCCCTCTTCAAGCGTGCTGGGCGCGAGGGCCAAATGTAATAGTGGAGCTGAATAGAGCTCCTGGGAATATCCGAGTGTGGGATCACTCGTTTGGCAAGCCTCTCCATGGTGGGAGGAAGGATGATCAGAGTGACGATTCGGTTGACCAGACTCTTGGCTAGCTACAGAGACTGGACTTGGTGGAAGAGAGGATGGTGCTTAACCGACTGGAAGCATTATCTTCAGCAATCCAACCGACCAACTGTTCGTACTGGTCTCATTTGGACAGTGTTGTCCTGCGCCACCCAGCTAAGTTGGACATGAAGCTGGGTATGGTATTTTTATTGGTGCACTGGCAGCAGACACAGTTTCATTGCGCCCAGGGCCACATCCTCTGCGTGCACCATCAGCATCATGCCCACTTCCCTGTCGCTTAGTGCTCGCCTTCTTCATATTAATGGTTTTGTCACTAGATGTGGCGCAGATTGTTTTACAGTCCACTAAAGACACAGTTTTCAGATGCAGGACAGTATGTCACAGAAACACACAGAATATCGAAATTAGATTAGGCCCAGATTATTTAAATTTATGCTAAATGAAGCAGTTTTCATATGGAGTACTGTATATGTCATGGATGTGTATTACACGCACACACTACAGAGACAGTAGATGAGGGCTGGCCCCTGCTTATTTAAATTTACGCTAAAGAAACAGTTTTGGGATGGCATACTGTATATGTCACGGATGTGTATTACACGCACACACTACAGAGACAGTAGATGAGGACTGGCCCCTGATTATTTAAATTTACGCTAAAGAAACATTTTTCAGATGGCATACTGTATATATCATGGATGTGTATTAAATGCACACTATAGAAAATAATTGTGGCGCTAATTGATTGAATTTACGCAAAAAGACACAGTCTGCGGATGATGTACAGTATATGTCGCTAATAGGTTTTAAAGAAAAATATCTTGCTGCTGTCAAACACACACACAGTAGTCCTTAAAAGGACTTTGGGGTCTTTGAAAAGCTTTAGGTAGTAAAAACTGCAATTTTCTCTGCCTGTACTATCTGTCTCTTCCTCGGAACGGATGTCCCCGAGACTGATCAATTTAGCGCAGGTAAAAATATACTGCTGCTCTAAAACACACACACACACACACACACACAGTAGTCCTTAAAAGGACTTTTTGGTCTTTGAAAAGCTTTCTTAGAATAATAACTGTGAATTTCGCTCCCTACACTGCCTTTCCCTTCCTACGCTCTGCTCTCCCTGACTATGACTGAATCGAGCACGTGTCGTCGAGTGCTACATAGCACCCGATGACGCGTTCCGGCCAGCCAATCACTGTAATGCCAGCAGCCAACATGGCTACTGGCATCACAGTGATGGCAGTACTTACCTACACATTTATAGGCTGCTTAGCAGCCGCGGAACGTGCGGTGAGGAGACTCGAGCATTCTCAGTAGTATTAAGCGAGCATGCTCGGCCGAATACCTGTTCGGCTCGAGCATTGCTATGCTCGGCACATGGCGGTACTCGGCCGAGTACCGCATGTGTTCAAGCGCCATGCTCGAGTCTCCTGCCCGGGCAATAAACGGGCAGGTAAGTACTGCCATCACTGTAATGCCAGTATCAATATTGGCTACTGGCATTACAGTGATTGGCTGGCTTGAACGCATCATCAGGTGCTATATAGTTAGAGCTGCGCTTAGGAAGAGACAGCAAGTGTAGAGAGTTTGTGATCGCAATTTATTAAATTTTAAAACGTTTCAAAGACCCAAAAGTCTTTTTAGGGACTATTGTGTGTGGTGGCAGCAATTTAATCTTGCAAAGTAGTGTTCGATTTTTTTTTTCTATACTTTGCGATTCTTTTTCTATAGCGGGTGTCTGCAGTGACTTGTGACATCTGTTCAGCAATACTTTCTGTGTGTCAGGGGCAGAGATAGGAAGAATATTAGCTAAAACAATTATATTTTTTCCATAATTTATCTGCACCTTGCCTATAAACAGTGTCTGCAGTGAATTGTCACATCTGTGCTGCAATAGTGTGTTTGTGTCAGGGCCAAATATTGGGAAAAAATATTAGCAAAAGCAATTATATTTTTTGCATAATTTATCCACACTTTGCCTATAAATGGTCCCTGCAGCAAATTGTCACATCTGTGCTGCAATAGCGTGTGTGTATCAGGGCCAGATATTGGGAAAAATATTAGCAAAAACAATTGTATTTTTTCCATAATTTATCCACACTTTGCCTATAAATGGTCCCTGCAGTGAATTGTTGCATCTGTGCTGCAATAGCCTGTGTGTGTCAGGCCCAGATATTGGGAAAAATATTAGCGAAAACAATTATATTTTTTCCATTATTTATCCATAATTTTCCTATAAACGGTCCTTGCAGTGAATTGTCACATCTGCGCTGCAATAGCGTGTGTGTGTCAGGCCCAAATATTGGGAAAAATATTAGCGAAAACAATTATATTTTTTCCATAATTTATCCACACTTTGCCTATAAATGGTCCCTTCAGTGAAATGTCACATCTGTGCTTCAATAGCGTGTGTGTGTCAGAACAAGAGATAGTAAAAATATAAGTTAAATCTATTTTCCTTTTTCCATACTTTTACGTACAGTGCCACATCTTGTGTGTCAAGTGTGCATATAACATTGAATATGAAGAAGGCAAGCAGTAAGGGACGGGGAAGTGGCCATGATGCTGAAGGTGCACGCAGGGGCCGTGGCACTGGGCGCATTCAAACTGTGCCTGCTGCCAGAGCACAAGAAAAACAATCATCCAAGATACTTAGCTTAATGTCCCAGTTTTCAGGGCATTGCAGGAGACCACTCTTGAAGTCAGCCACTGCGAGCAGGTGGTTGGTTGGATTGCAGCAGATAGTGCTTCCAGTCGGTTAAGCACCAACCTGTCTTCGACCAAGTCCAGTCTCAGTAGCCAGGAGTCTTGTCCACACAATCCACACCCTGATCCTCCTTCCTCCCACCATTCACAGTCTGGAAAAACAAGTGATCCCACACTCGGATATTCCGAGGACCTCTTTGCATCGCCATTAATTGATTTGGCCCTCTCGCCAAGCACGCTTGACGAGGGACAGGACCTGAGATCTTGCGCCCTGATTCCTAACCTCTTGAGCATCCAGAGTCACAAGAACATGATGCTAAGGAATGGCAATTAGTGTTTAACAAGGTGGAGGATGCTGAGAACACAGTAGCCAATGAATCAAACGCAATTACTTCCTCGAGAGGTTGAGGAAGAGGATAAGACACAGTTGTCAATCACTGAGGTTGTCGTTCAACAAATCAGGAGGATGATTAGAGGGAGGAAGTGGAAGAGGAGGTGCTGGACGACGAGGTCAATGACCCAACATAGGACGGTGGCAGCAAGCCGAGCGAGGAGAGCAGTACAGAGGGGGAGGGATCTTCAGCACTGCAACAGGCTGGAAGAGGCAGTGGGGTGGCAAAAGGAATAAGGCAGGCACCACCGAACAGGCCTGCAACTGTTCCGCGGAGCACATCCTTGTGTAAATCTCCCTTGCCAAGTGGTAGGTGTTCGGCAGTATGGCGCTTTTTTGAGGAAAGTGCGGACGACAAAAGAATAGTAGTTTGCAACCTGTGCCACACCAAAATGAGCGGGGGCGTGAACACTAGCAACCTCATCACGACCAGCACTACCTTCCATTTATCACCAGCATGATCCGCCACATGTCATCAAAGCACCCTAATAGGTGGGCCGAACGCCTGGGCCCACAATTTGTGTCTGCAGGTCACACCACTGCCTCCTCTTCCCCTGTGTTACGTACTGGCCAATATCCTGACTAAGACGCAGGCCCGGATGCCTCCTGCCCTGCAAATGGACCTTCGCAAGCACCATCAGCGACCACATCCACTTCCCTGTCCCAGCGCAGCATCCAAATGTCATTACCCCAGGCATTTGAACACAAGCACAAATACCCAGTCACCCACCCACAGGCCATAGTACTAAATGTGCAGCTTTCCAAATTACTGGTCCTGGAAATGTTGCCATTTAGGCTTGTTGACACTGAGGCCTTCCGCAGCTTGATGTCGGCGGCCGTCCCTCGTTACACAGTCCCTAGCAGCCACTATTTTTCAAGGTGTGCCGCGCCAGTCTTAAACCAACATGTGTCCCTTAACATCACACATGCCCTGACCAACGCAGTTACTGAGAAGGTCCACTTAACCACGGACACATGGACAAGTGCTTTCGGCTAGAGAAGCTAAATTTCCCTGACGGCACACTGGGTGAATGTTGTGGAGTCTGGGAGCGACTCGTACCCTGGGATGTCACAGGTGCTACTGACGCCAAAAATTGTGGGCCCCAATTCCATCAGGGTTTCCGCCACCCCCTACATTAGCTGGCTCCAACCCCCACTTCTCCTCCTCCGCGTCCTCCTCCACTTCCACCTCCGAATTATCCGCGTGCAGCACCAGTCAGCCATCAGTCGCTAGGTGGAAGCAGTGTAGCACTGCAGTGGAAAAGCGGCAACAGGCCATGCTAAAGCTGATCTGCCTGGGTGACAAACAGCACACCGCCGCAGACCTATGGCAGGGGATAAGAGACCAGACTGAGCTGTGGCTTTCTCCACTCAACCTAGAACCAGGCATGGTTGTGTCTGATAATGGCCGTAACTTGGTGACGGCTTTGGAGCTGGGCAACCTTAGACAGACCCCATGCCTTTCCCACGTATTCAACCTTGTGGTTCAGTGGTTTCTAAAAATATACCCCAATTTCCCTGAGCTACTAGTGAAGGTGCGCCGTGTGTGTGCACATTTCCGCAAGTCATCGACAGATTCAGCCTGTCTGTCAATGCTGCAGCAGCACTTAAAATTGCTAGCTCACCGGCTGTTGTGCGACATGAGCACGCACTGGAACTCCACGTTCCACATGTTGGCCAGGCTTTGTGAGCAGCAGAGGGCAGTTGTGGAATACCAGCTGCAACATGGTCGTCGCCTTTCCAGTCAGCTTCCGATATTCACAACCTCTGGGAGGTTTTAAGCAACTTTAAGGAATAAACACAGATGGAGAGCGGTGATAATGCTATTGTCAGCGTAACCATCCCACTTCTGTGTCTTCTCAAATGCTCGCTGCTCACAATTAAGGACAACGCTTTTCATATGGAAGAGGTGGAAATGGGGGAGGACATTACACAGGCGGATGATAGCCAGACCACCCTCAGTTTGTCTTCTCAACGCAAATTGGAGGCTAAAGAGGAGGAGGAGGAGGAGCCTCCGCTACAGAGGGTAGTACCCATGGAAGTTTAATTCCATCTGTTCAGCGTGGGTGGGCAGAAGAGGAGGAAGAGGATGAGGAGATTGAGAGTTATGCTCCTGATGACACCAGCAAAGTCTCGCC
The DNA here is from genome assembly GCF_014858855.1 of Bufo gargarizans. Lineage (NCBI taxonomy): Eukaryota > Metazoa > Chordata > Amphibia > Anura > Bufonidae > Bufo > Bufo gargarizans. The sequence continues at coordinate 103,217,225 of NC_058080.1, forward strand.
TGTTGGTACTCTGGCACACATGGCTGACTTCATGTTAGGCTGCCTTTCTTGTGACCCATGCGTTATATGCATTTTAAACAACACGGATTACTGATTGTTCACCCTTCTCCACTCCTGCTACAAAGAGAACTTCTCATCTCTCATTCCTCTGGTGGAGAGGATGAGCAAAATGGTGCAATACCAGAAGATCCTTGTTGAAAAATTTCTCCAAAATCTTCCATCTGACAACGCTGGCGGCAGAGTCCTTACTTCCTTGGCCAACCAAGGAGGGGAGACAAGGGAACACACAGCAGTTCCAACAGAGGCAGGGCAAGACTCTCCAAAGCCTGGGACAGTTTCATAACATCCTACCAGCACCCTGATCCTGATGTGCGGCCTACTGCCACAAGGAGATTAAAATTTTGGAAGATGGTGAAGGAGTACATAGCAGACAATGTTAGAGTCCTCAATGATCCCTTAGTCCCTTACAACTACTGGGTGTCCAAGCTGGACACATGGTACGAACTGGCGCTCTACGCTTTGGAGGTGCTGGCCTTCCATGCCGCCAGCGTTTTGTCTGAGCGTGTATTTAGTGCTGCTGGTGGCATTATAACAGATAAGCGTATCCGCCTGTCAACTGAAAATGCTGACAGGTGGACTCATATAAAAATGAACAAGGCCTGGATTGACCATGACTTCTCAACTTCATCAGAGGAATGCTGACGAACATAAAGGCACTTTACATGTGTTGTTTTTAATGTAGTTAATAGACTGTATTCCCATGCACCACTTCCTCCACAAACAAAGGCATATGATTGAATCTTCCTTTTCTCATCCTTCTCCTTCTCTTCCATCATATCAACATGCATTGCTTATTCGTCACATATAATGTCCTCGCATATATGGCCTTCGAATATAATTTTTTAGGTGGTCCGCTCACCAGCAGGCCCTCACATATAATTTTGTAGAGGGTCTGCTACAGGTTGTATCAGAGTGCCTCTTCCTTGTAATTTTTGACAGCACTTGCACTTTATATGCAAGTAAATATACAGGAAAGAATGTTTTCAATCCATTTTTCTTATAAAATAGATGTTTTACTTTGGTTTTGTGCGTAAAACCTTGATTAGATTGTGGGCCTGGTGATCAGTTTAAGGCCTTTTAAGCAGCATCAGCATGGTGATAAAAGACTAAGGTCACAGTTTGTTTAGAAAGATGCAGTTGGAAACAAATCTGTGGAGCTGTCTAATGGTCACCTGCAGATTAATACTGACCAGGGGCGTAGCTAGAGGGGAAGCAAGGGAAGCTGCAGCTTTGGGGCCCTGACCCAGAACGGGCCTATTCAGGCGGAGGAGAACTAGAGGATTTGGTCAGGACCCCCTCAATAGTATTACACAATTAAATTATATACAGTGACAGTATAGACAGTGTATAAAATGGATGTAACAGCTGCCGGCCCTGGTCTGAGAGAGCGATATTTTCTAGCCACAGGAATTGGGGGTGGCATGAAAGTAAGAGGTTGCTATAAAATTACTGTGGGATGGAGTTTCAAAAATTTGCTGTGGGCCCCAGTCATTTCTAGCTATGCCACTGATGCAGCCCACAAAATCAAGTTGGGTTTATCGATTACAAAACCTTAATTAAATTGTGGGCCTGATGATCAGTTTAAGGCCTTTTAAGCAGCATCAGCAGCAGCATGGTGATAAAAATGAGTGGCAAGGTGACATGGTGTGGATATGGCAGCATGAGGAGGAGTCTGGATGAAAGACTGAGGCCACATATTGTTGAGAAAGATTCAAATGAAAAAAATCTGTAGAGCTGTATGACGGTCACCTGCAGATTAATGCAGCTATCAAAACTCAAATATTTTACAGGGTCAGCTCACATGCAGGCCCACAACTCAAATCCTTTACAGAGTCAGCTCACATTCAGGCACTCGCATATAATTTTTTAGAGGGTCAGCTCAGCTGCAAGCACTTGCATATAATGTTTTAAAGGATCAGCTCACCAGCAGGCCCACACCTAAAATCTGTTCACTGGTCAGCTCACCTACAGGCCCGCAACTCAAATCTTTTACAGGGCCATCTCACCTACAGGCCCGCAACTCATGCTGCCTTGCTTTGAAGTAGTAGCCATAGCTGTTTATCAGGCTCCCTCTATGAAATCAAACAATGATTCCCCATTAATGGTGGTCACCATGTTAGGCGCATAAAAGAACATCGAAAGTTGATAGGGAAGATATCAAAATGGATCATGGATGTCACGGGGATGTGCGATCAGGCAGAAGTTATGTAGAGTCAACAAAGCGGCAGCAGGGCCTCTCCTGTAAAACGTTTCCTCATCCAAAATACCGCAGTGACATTCCCTGTAATTTTTTATTACTCATTCCAATAACAGGGCATCTTAAGAGTCCTGTATTGTTATTTATCGTCACTACCTCCACGAGTCGGGAGTGTGTGATTTGCGAGCCACCCGCTTGCCTTCCTTGGATGTGGTAGCTGTTTCTCAGGGTCCCTCTGCGAAATCAAACATTGATTCCCCATTACCCTTAGTTTACAATGGTTTTGAGCTGACAATTACATAGAAAGTTGATAGGTCAAACATTCGAATGGATCGCCGCCATCACAGGGACGTGCCATCAGCCTCAGGTTAACTAGAGTCCCCAAAGCGGCAGCAGGCCACTGCCCATAATGTTTTAGATGGTCAGATCAGCAGGCCCTTGCTCCTAATGTTTTTGAGGGTCACCAGCAGGCGATCAATCATCATTTTTAAAGGGTGTATATGATGCCCTCCTTTATGTGTAACTAAGGGTGTATCGGAGTACCTCTTCCTTGCACTTTATATACAAGTAAATATTCAGGAAAGAATGATTTCTATCAATTTTTCCTCTGTAATCGATTTTATTTCCTTGGTTTTGTGCGTATTATTGTCATTATTTAAAAGTGGTGTACTAGTCGGACAACATAGTTCCCAGCAGCGATCAGCGAGTCCAAGGTGCATCCATACATCCTCCCCATGCTGTTACAGAACCATTTTGGTGGTGTTACCAACAATTTCTGACATTTTCTTATGAACCAGGCACCCTCCCCTCTTCAAAGCAGGGGGTACCTGGTTTAATGCTCAGGTTCTCCTATTAACTTCCATTATACTCGGGTGCTCGGTCGACAATGTGTTCCGCCCAAGCCCCCGAGCACTACGGTACTCGATCAACACTAATTCTCAGGTATTTCTTTGTAAATGTGAATGCATGTCTATGGGTGTAAGAACATCTGCCTTTGTGCAAAAAGCATCCTGTCACTATCTATATAGATTATAAAAACTGGAATAATTTCACGTCTCGAGTTAAGCGATACAAACTCAATGGTCTCTGCTGTTTTGACTCTATACATTCATGCTGGCTGAAAAATAATATTTAGGACTGATGAGCCCATGTCTCTCCTTTTAGGTGTCTAACTTCTATCCAGAAAACCATGTACACCAGGGATCTCAAACTGCGGCCCTCCAGCTGTTGCAAAACTCAAAACTACAACTCCCAGCATGCCCGGACAGCCTACAGGTATCAGCCTACAGCAGGGCATTGTGGGAGGGCCGCAGTTTGAGATACCTGATGTACACTGTTAGTGACAGACTCCATTTTGACTTTGAACAAACTTTTCCAAACCTCTAAAGAACATTCCAACACAGGGTGTGGGAAGTGGGTGGTGTGCTACAAAAACTTGTTTAGATTTACAGGGGCTAAGGGGGAGGTCCCTAAGAAAATATATTCCACAAGTGGGGGTAGCTATTCTATCAAGAGGGGATCATAGGCTCACAAAATAGCAAAAAGGACTCAGGTGGGTGGACAGAAGTAAAGTCAGACCCACAGGGAGTAAGTGGCATGGATCTTGTGAGTGAACTGAAAGGAGGATGGGCAGTGGAAGATAAAGATGTAGCCAAGCTAAACTTGACTCTGATGGCACAGTGTTATCTCGGTTATCTTGAAAGCCATTGAAATCCATTGAAAAGTTACTTATGTTTTTCTTGCCATTCTTTACTTAACGCGTTAACTAGAGTTGAACGGATTTATTGTAAAATTCGATTCGGCTAGTTCACTGAATTTTCCCAAAATATTAGCTTCGATCCAAATTTATTTGCGGTGAATCGCATTAAAAAATTGCTATTTCTGGGCTGCAGAGAGCCTATATATGGATGTAGAACACTGTGCCTTGCAGTACCATGCATAGGGAGTGTGCTGGGTTAGTGAAATAATACTGTCAGTGAGAATGACATGCAGATGGCAGGTGTCACTATTAGAATCACTGCACTCTTCACTTATTTGGGCAGTCACGGGGCCAAAACTGACCAAATACCTAAAGTATTAACTCAGTCTTACAGGTCCATGTTATCATCAAGAAGGCTACAGAGTGGTAAAATGACAGAGTCTGGAGGTGGCGGCAGCATGAGGAGGCCACAAAGTGGCACAATGACACAGTGTGACATTCGCAGCAGTATGAGAAGGCCACAGAGTGGCACAATGACAGAATATGGAGTTGGTGACAGCATCAGGAGGCTACAGAGTGGCTCAATGACAGAGATTCTGGAGGTGGAGGTAGCATGAGGAGGCCACAGAGTGGCACAATGACAGACTGTGTAGTTTGCAGCAGTATGAGAAGGCCACAGAGTGACACAATGAGGGAATGTGGATAAAAGACTGAGGGCACAGATTGTTGAGAAAGATGCAGATGGAAAGTTATCTGTAGAGCTGTACGACGGTAACCGGCAGATTAATACAGCCCTCAAAAGTAGGGTTGAGCGAACCCGAACTGTAAAGGCTCGTACTGAACTTTAGGATGTTTGAACCCCGGACATGAACCCGAACTTTTCAGTAAAAGTTTGGTTTCGGGTTCGTTGTTCAGCAATTTAATGGCGCTATTTGAAAGGCTGCAGATGGCATGGCTGTGATTGGCCAGTGCAGCATGTGACTTGGCCTCTATATAAGCTGGAGTCATGTAGCGCTGCACATCACTCTGCTCTTATTAGTGTAGGGATAGGATGCTGCTGCTTTGAGGGAGAGAATAGGACAGAATCTTTAATCTAAAGTGCTTGTTACCTCAGCGATCTACCTAGTTTTTGTTTTGTGGGTGCAGTACACAATCTTTTTACCCTGCCGTGAGCCCAGTGACACAGAAAAATAACTTTTATCCATCTGTTAGTAAGGTGGGTGGCAGCTGCCATTTTATGCAAGTTCTGTGTACCAGCACAGCATATGTGCATTTGTGACAGTCAAATAGAAGCTTGAAATACTGCAATTATATTCTGGGTTTAAAAAAATCACCCATTTTTGGCAAGACCCTACATCTGTGGCCTTTGCAGCATTTGTCATTGTTAAATACAAGCTTGAACTACTGCTCTAATTTTCTGGGTTTAAAAAAGCACCCATCTTTGAGAATACCCTCCATCTGGGGCCTATGCAGCATTTGTCAGTGTGCAATTTAAGCTTGAAATACTGCAATAATTTTCTGGGTTTTAAAAAACACAATTTTTGGACAAAATACTAAATTTTACAGCCCTTGCTGCATTTAACAGTGTGAAATACAAGCGTTATATACTGCTGTCATATTCTGTTACCAAAAAAACACAAATGTTTGGCAAAATCCTAATTTTGCAGCGTTTGCTGCATATGTCATTATTAAATACAAGCTTGAAATACAGCAATAATTTTCTGGGTTTAAAAAAGCACCCATTTTCGGAAATACCCTCCATCTAGGGACTATGCAGCATTTAAAGTAGAATATTTGAACAAAAGAATATGGACGAGCACTCTACCAATTGGCACACATTTAATATAGATATTAAAATAATAGCTAGCAATATAAAACTTTATAAAACTCCATAAAACAACACAATAAAATAAGGGTATATAGCTATAACCACAATGGGGTAATTGGTTATAATTGGTGACGATCAATCTCCAAACAATCCTAAGACGACATGGTGTGTAAGGCCTTCTGATTATGGCCTATATGTCCATAGGGATGATGTTGATATGACTCCACAGATTCTAGCAATGTTACATATAACAGATGATAGTCCCGTAACATGCAATGAAGTGAGGTAAAAATGAACTTGCCGGCTATTCAGCCGCTTACCTCCCCCACGTATGTAGCTTTAGTCCTGCGGTCTGTTCAGACTAAACGGATGAGGCACATCGGGTACGGCGTCTCACGTAACTGTGTTCGATGGCCGGACTTGCCGACTGTTGTATTGCTTACCTCTTCAAGGTAGTATACTTTAATCCTGCAGTGCGGCTAGAGTACGTGGGGCATCCCGGATGGTATAGAAAACCAGCGTCTCACGCTGTCCTGTTTGGTGTCCGCGTTGGATGCTTGCGGAGTAACACTTGCGTCACTTCCTGTATGATCAGGTAGTGACGTGTTCCTTGTGTTTCGTCCGATAATTTCAAGCTGCAATTTTTTTGATGTTTTTAGTTTTGCAGATATCGGCGTCCTGTCTGCATGGCCATGCATTTGGAGAAATATCGACAGGTATATGGCGTGAAACCCATATTATTAAAATAACACCCATTTTGAGCAAAATCCAAATTTTGCTGCGTTTGCTGCATCTGTCATTGTTAAATACAAGCTTGAAATACAGTAATAATTTTTGGGGTTTAAAAAAGCACCCATTTTTGGCGATACCCGACATCTGGGGCCTATGCAGCATTTGTCAGTATGCAATTTAAGCTTGAAATACTGCAATAATTTTCTGGGATTTAAAAAAAACATTCTTTTTGGGCAAAATATTACATTTTGCAGCCCTTGATTCATCTGTTAGTGTGAAATACAAGCATTATATACTGTTGTCATATTCTGCTATTAAAAAACCACCCAACTAGGACAAAATCCTAATTTTGCGGCGTTTGCTGCATCTGTCATTGTTAAATACAACCTTGAAATGCAGCAATAACTTTATGGGTTTAAAAAAAGCACCTATTTTTGGCAATACCCTCCATCTGGGGCCTATGCAGCATTTGTCAGTGTGCAATTTAAAGGGAACCTGTCATGTGGATATTTGATTATAATCTAACTAATTATATACAATCATTAACTACTAAAAAGTGCCTTAGATGTATTCACTTACTGGTGTGACAGATGGTTACCTCATAATATACACACAAAGATGCCGCATGCTAATGAGCTGATTCGAGTCCGGCGTGATGTAATTGAGTCCGGCGTATATTTAATTCAGAGCTATAGCCACTCCCCTGCCCACCTGCTGCTGATTCCTATGGAAACAAACTGTCATTCAGCAGCAGTTGGGCGAGGAGAGTCAGGAGCTCATGAATATTCATGACTCATTATTATCAGCTGGAGATTTTCAATACAAGATGTTGGCAGATTGACTGGGTCAATTAAAGAAAGTGACCCAGCATTTTGCTAAGCGAATCAGTCACTTATTTATGTTGCCCTTAGTTAGGACACCATCAAACTGGTGACAGGTTCCCTTTAACCACTTCAACCCCCCTAGCTGAAACACCCTTAATGACCAGGCCACTTTTTACACTTCTGCACTACACTACTTTTACCGTTTATTGCTCGGCCATGCAACTTACCACCCAAAATAATTGTACCTCCTTTTCTTCTCACTAATAGAGCTTTCATTTGGTGGTATTTCATTGCTGCTGGCATTTTTACTTTTTTTGTTATTAATCAGAATTTAACGATTTTTTTGCAAAAAAATGACATTTTTCACTTTCAGTTGTAAAATTTTGCAAAAAAACCGACATCCATATATAAATTTTTCGCTAAATTTATTGTTCTACATGTCTTTGATAAAAAAAAAAAATATTTGGGTAAAAAAAAAAAATGGTTTGGGTAAAAGTTATAGCGTTTACAAACTATGGTACAAAAATGTGAATTTCCGCTTTTTGAAGCAGCTCTGACTTTCTGAGCACCTGTCATGTTTCCTGAGGTTCTACAATGCCCAGACAGTACAAACACCCCACAAATGACCCCATTTCGGAAAGTAGACACCCTAAGGTATTCACTGATGGGCATAGTGAGTTCATAGAACTTTTTATTTTTTGTCATAAGTTAGCGGAAAATGATGATTTTAATATATTTTTTTCTTACAAAGTCTCATATTCCACTAACTTGTGACAAAAAATAAAAACTTCCATGAACTCACTATGCCCATCAAAACATACCTTGGGGTGTCTTCTTTCCAAAATGGGGTCACTTGTGGGGTAGTTATACTGCCCTGGCATTCTAGGGGCCCTAATGTGTGGTAAGTAGTTTGAAATCAAAATGTGTAAAAAATGACCTGTGAAATCCTAAAGGTGTTCTTTGGAATGTGTGCCCCTTTGCCCACCTAGGCGGCAAAAAAGTGTCACATATGTGGTATCGCCGTACTCAGGAGAAGTTGGGGAATGTGTTTTGGGGTGTCATTTTACATATACCCATTCTGGGTGAGAGAAATATCTTGGCAAAAGACTTTTCCCATTTCTTTATACAAAGTTGGCATTTGACCAAGATATTTATCTCACTGAGCATGGGTATATGTAAAATGACACCCCAAAACACATTGCCCAACTTCTCCTGAGTACAGCGATACCAGATGTGTGAAATTTTTTTGCAGCCTATGTGGGCAAAGGAGCACACATTCCAAAGAGCACCTTTAGGATTCCACTGGCCATTTTTTACAGATTTTGATTTCAAAATACTTCGCACACATTAGGGCCCCAAAATTGCCAGGGCAGTATAACTACCCCACAAGTGACACCATTTTGGAAAGAAGACACCCCAAGGTATTCCGTGAGGGGCATGGCGAGTTCCTAGAATTTTTTATTTTTTGTCACAAGTTAGTGGAATATGAGACTTTGTAAGAAAAAAAATCATCATTTTCCGCTAACTTGTGACAAAAAATAAAAAATTCTAGGAACTCGCCATGCCTCTCACAGAATACCTTGGGGTGTCTTCTTTCCAAAATGGGGTCACTTGTGGGGTAGTTATACTGCCCTGGCATTCTAGGGGCCCTAATGTGTGGTAAGTAGTTTGAAATCAAAATGTGTAAAAAATGACCTGTGAAATCCTAAAGGTGTTCTTTGGAATGTGTGCCCCTTTGCCCACCTAGGCGGCAAAAAAGTGTCACATATGTGGTATCGCCGTACTCAGGAGAAGTTGGGGAATGTGTTTTGGGGTGTCATTTTACATATACCCATTCTGGGTGAGAGAAATATCTTGGCAAAAGACTTTTCCCATTTCTTTATACAAAGTTGGCATTTGACCAAGATATTTATCTCACTGAGCATGGGTATATGTAAAATGACACCCCAAAACACATTGCCCAACTTCTCCTGAGTACGGCGATACCACATGTGTGACACTTTTTTGCAGCCTAGATGCGCAAAGCGGCCCAAATTCCTTTTAGGAGGGCATTTTTAGACATTTGGATCCCAGACTTCTTCACACGCTTTTGGGACCCTAAAATGCCAGGGCAGTATAAATACCCCACATGAGACCCCATTTTGAAAAGAAGACACCCCAAGTTATTCAATGAGGGGCATAGCGAGTTCATAGAATTTTTTTTTTTTGGCACAAGTTAGCGGAAATTGATTTTTTTTTGTATTTTCTCACAAAGTCTCCCTTTCCGCTAACTTGGGACAAAAATTTCAATCCTTCATGGACTCAATATGCCCCTCACGGAATTCCTTGGGGTGTCTTCTTTCCGAAATGGGGTCACATGTGGGGTATTTATACTGCCCTGGCATTTTCGGGGCCCTAAAGCGTGAGAAGAAGTCTGGAATATAAATGTATATGCATTTGGATTCCATGAGGGGTATGGTGAGTTCATGTGAGATTTTATTTTTTGACACAAGTTAGTGGAATATGAGACTTTGTAAGAAAAATAAAATAAAAATAAAATATCTATTTCTGCTAACTTGTGCCAAAAAAAATGTCTAAATGGAGCTTTACAGGGGGGGGGGTGATCAATGACAGGGGGTTGATCAGGGAGTCTATATGGGTGATCACCCCCTGTCATTGATCACCCCCCTGTAAGACTCCATTCAGACGTCCGTATGTGTTTTGCGGATCCGATCCATGTATCCGTGGATCCGTAAAAATCATACGGACGTCTGAATGGAGCCTTACAGGGGGGTGATCAATGACAGGGGGGTGATCAATGACAGGGGGGTGATCAGGGAGTCTATATGGGGTGATCAGGGGTTCATAAGGGGTTAATAAGTGACAGGGTGGGGTGTAATGTAGTGGTGTTTTGTGGTACTTTACTGAGCTACCTGTGTCCTCTGGTGGTCGATCCAAACAAAATGGACCAATAGAGGACCAGGTAGCAGGTATATTAGGCGCTGTTATCAAAACAGCGTCTAATATACCTGTTAGGGGTTTAAAAAATTGCATCTCCAGCCTGCCAGCGAACGATCGCCGCTGGCAGGCTGGAGATCCTGTCTCTTACCTTCCGTTCCTGTGAACGCTCGCGCCTGTGTGCGCGCGCGTTCACAGGAAGTCACGGCTCTCGCGAGATGACGCGTATATGCGTTACTCTGCGCAGAGCTGCCGCCTACGGACCGCGGATCTGCGTTAGGCAGTCCGGAGGCGGTTAAAAGATAACTGTCATATTTTATTTATTTTTTCAAAAGTGTAGGTACCAATTTTGCAATAGACTTTATTTAGCCAAAATGTTTATTTTTGCTAGAAAACTGGGTCTGAAATGGCCATTAGCAGCACTCTTCAAAAGAGCGTTGCTAAGGGCCATCCGTCCATTAGAAAAGACAGGCTGTGCAGACGCTGTGCTGCTGACTCGTGCTTGCCTGGGAGACAGAAGGGTGGGCACATGAGTTTTAGGAGTTAAAATTACATTTATATTCCCCCTTTCTATACAATCGAATGCTCTGTAACATTCGCTGACCTGCAATCCCTTTGATAATAATTCATGAATTATCATTTTTTTTATTTTTTGGGGTTTGGTTTGTTTTGTTCATGGTACTGCAAACAGATCTGTTCTGAACGGATACAAGTGTTTGTATTATAGGTGCGGATCCATCTGTGCAGATACCAGACGGATCTGCAACCTTACGCAGGTGTGAAAGTAGCCTTATTTGAGGCCAAAACAAGTACAGGTGATAGTAGATTGAGTTGCTGACAGTGCCTCCAGTTCCTTCACATTGTCGGGTGACATTCACCAATTTTTGGCTGTGATATACCCCTTCTCTACCTCGTTGACAGGTTAATAAATTTCACTTACTTTTTGGTTACATAGTTGGGTGACATCCCGCTCTAATGCCACACTACTGGCCAGCTTTTCCAGGGCAAACTCTGCTATTTGCGTCCACAAATCCAGTTGGGCTGCCCAGTAGTACAGCGGATCAATGTGGGGTGGCAGGATGCTGTCCAAGTATTCCACCACCTGCTGGTTAAGGTCCTGCTCCAGGTCTACCTGCTGCTGCTGGTGAGTAATTTCTTCACTATGGGGGTGAAGAAAGCTGCTTATCATGGACTCTAGACTCAGGCTGCTGTTGATGGAGCTGCTACTGTTCCTGCCACCGCACCCCTCCCCACAGCTATGTAAGTGGAATGTGAGCGCAGAGACCCCCCCCCCCCCCCGGTCAGACCTGCATTTTCATACATATACAATATTATCGAATGACATTATAACCAAAATGATTGCTCATCTCATTACCTTTAAAAAAAAAATCAGCCTAAAGCAAAGTTCTATTATGTGGCTGAGGAAGCCAAGATGAGTTTGTGGCAAGTTCAGTTTATATAAAAATAATTGTGAACATGAACGGACATTGTATTTAAAAGTTATTGCTAAAGATATGGGTTTATCTATGGGGAGTAAACTAGCTTCCTCAGACATGTCTGTCTGAAGGGAACAAGGTTGTTTCATGGATAAGCCATGACAAGATAAGGATTCATATCCTAGAGGCACACCTGCTGTATAAGGTTCAATTTATATATATTAATAATTATATTAGATATATCTCTGTATGGTATATTTAGTTTACAACATATTTTAACCAATAATTCATATAATGTGTTATCTATGTGTAACAATGTATCGATTTATATATATGTTAAACCAAGTATTATCATTTAGAAGGTATTGTAGAAGTTACAGAAACATTAAAATAAGTTTATGTTAATTGGATTTCTGAGAAGAGTAAATGTTATTTCAAAACAATAGTTATTCATGGATGTAGATAAGTGAAATGTACAAGTTCCGATGCCAAGCATCAAAGCCAATATATAAAATTTCTATCAAATTAACACATATTTCGAAAATATAGGAGAAGGCAGACAACTCCAACAAGTCCAGGATATAGGTAAAATTAAAAGTGTCAGGAAAAGACCTTCCTCAATGATGTATATTAAAAAGGTCAAGAAGGTCATGTGAACATATTAGATATTTTGTTTTAAATGCTTAAAAGTTGTGATGTTCAAATGCAGTACCACAGTGCCATCTGGAGGCAGATGGACAATATTATATTATTTTATCATTTGTTTTATGCCATGTTAGGAGTTAATATGACATCATGATGTTATTAGCAGTTACCTGATTGGAAATCCCTAATCTAGAAGGGGATGATTCTCTGATAAGGGGGGGAATAATTACTTGTGTGCCGAGCAGCAAGAGAGATCCATTGATCAATCCATCCATCCATTAAATCAAAAAGAAAACTTTACCAGAAGAAACTTGGATTATTTTTTGGATTACTAGGTAACGTATATTTGTGTTTACTGCTCGTGATATTAATAAGATATTTATCTCGGTATATAGCCAAGAGTTCCCATACTGTGGGAATATATAGTGTTAGGCGCCTCCATAATGCTGATTGTTCTTTTAGCAAAGATGCATATTGTTAATGGAAGATCTGACATTATTTGCAAAGAGGACTAAAACCCTTGGGAAGTTATTTTCCATAGTCTGATTGCCGAGCTGAATATTTTATCATATTAATATCATATATTTTTGATTGGTCATAGGAAAACAGAGTCAAGGGATAACAGTTATTTTCCTGTATAATCCGTGTTTTATTGTTATAGCCTGATAAACAGAAGAGCCTAAGTTTTTCTTGGTATATGAGTCTGTTTGTTAAAAGGTATGACACTGGTTGTCATAAATCACCAAGTCACACTGTGCTGATCAGATAGGGGTGTGTTAGCACCACTGTGTGGTACATTTTGGGTATTATTTTGTAACTTCAACATCTGTTTTGCAATTGTATTGATTTTATATCCTTTGTTTTTATAATAAAAAATTATATATTTTTGCATATACAATTGTCCCTTTGTTTCACTGCTTGCACAAAACAAATTAAGATACCCAATAAAAGAACTTAGAGGAGATTATGTCCGCCTGAAGGGTCATACAATTTTTGTTTTGATACATATTCTTTTCTTGATCTTCTCTTTTATATGAAGATTTCTTTTTAATATAGAAGATATATGGCAGAGAGGATGGACGATGGCGCAGCTAGGCAGAGGCCAACTGACTACATAGGATATCTCTGTAGTACTTCAGTTTGTGCTCCCTCTCAGTGGGTCTAAAAAAGCCCCCATTTTGGAATGGTAGCGAGGGTCCAACATGGTGGAGAGACAGAAGTAGTCCCTCCGCCGAATGGTGACAATTCTGCTGTCGCTACGCAAACTAGTGAGCATTCAGCGGGCCTTTTGTGCAAGTGACTCTGAGGGATTCCCTACATCCATCTCCACTGCATACTGCCACAGTGTGTCTGGGTCCACTGTCTCATTTTCCTCATCACCCTTTTGCTTCTCCGGCTGCTCCTGCTCCTCCTCTCCTGTCTCCGCAGTAGAAAAAACACTCAATTGGTTACATATTGCCTGTGCTCCAATTTCCTCCTCCACCTCCTCCTCTACCAGTTCAGCCCCCACAGGGCTCACGTGGCCGTGAGATCTTAGTGCCACGTCTCCAGTCCCCTGATAAGCCATATTCACCAGCATCTTTTGACGCAGTGGAATGACGGCGTTCATCCCGCAGTCCTGGCGATTGACAAATAACGTGGCCTCCTCAAAGGGCCTGAGCAAATGGCAGGTGTCACGCATGAGCTGCCACTGGCTGACATCAAAGTTACAAAGGGGAGTACTCCTATCCACTTGGATCATCAAGAAATCATTGATGGCCTTTCTCTGTTTGTACAGTCGGTCCAACTTATGGAGAGTGGAATTCCAACGGGTGGAAATGTCGCATATCAGCCTATGTTGGGGGATGCCTTGCTGCTGCTGCTGCAGCTCAAGGAGGGTGTTATTTGCAGTGTATGAGTGGCTGAAGTGCATGCAAAGTTTCCTGGCTATTTTTAGGATGTCTTTCAGATGGGTGGAAGACTTCAGAAACCGCTTGACAACCCGGTTGAACACGTGTGCTATGCAGGACGCATGGCTCAGCCTTCCTTGATGCAGGACCGACAACATGTTCTTCCGTTGTCGGTCACCATGGTTTATATTTTAACTTGACGCGGAGAAAGCCAGCAGTTGATTTCTTTCTGAATGACACAGAGCAGTTCTTCCCCTGTGTGACAACGTTCACGTACATGGTGGAGGATGAGGAAGCAGAGGCGGACATTGTCACAGGACAAATGGTGTGACAACGTGGAGGCGGAAGCGGCGTCACCTGGCCACGTTGCTGGTGTGGCTGTGCAGGAAAAACATTCACCCAGTTGGCCGTAAAGGACATGTATTGTCCCTGACCGTAGTTACAGCTCCACATGTCGGCGCTACCGTGCACTTTGGAAGACACAGACAGGCTCAAGGACTGGCCCACCTTCTTTTCTACATACGTGTGCAGGGCTGGTACTGCTTTTTGTCAAAAGAAATGACGGCTTGGGACTCTCCACCTCGGCTCGGCACAAGCCATCAGTTCTCTGAAAGATGCAAAATCCACCGCTTGGAAAGGGAGGGACTGCAGCACTAGCCACTTGGCCAGGAGCACGTTCTCAGCTTTCAGCTATTGAATGTGTGCATGCATACTGCTGTCTCTTGGCAATCGCTTCAGTGATTTATTGCTGATGGAATGACTGATGAGGAGTAGAAAGAGGAGGAGCAGGATCTTCAGGACCAGCAGACGATGGGACAGACAGCTCCCTTCTGCTGAGGCGGTGGAGCCTTGACTGCCTGCAATGGGGTGCGTGCCACTAAGTGATGCAGCGGTGGTTGCGGCAGGCTGGACCACCACATCAGAGCCACGATTGTCCTAGACTACTCTATTGTGTCGCTGCATATGTTATCGCAGGGCAGTAGTGCCAACATTGGCCCCCTGGCCACGCCTCACCTTCTGCCCACAGATTCGGCATATGGCCATGTTCACCTCTTCCGGAGTCTTGACAAAAAACTGCCACACTGCCGAGTAGCTGATTTTCTCCCCAACACTCCACACTGACTAGTGTTGAGCACGAATAGTCGAATATTTATTGCGAATATCGCAACTTCGCAAATTTGCGAATATTTCAAATATAGTGCTATATATTCGCTTTATCAAATATTCGTCATTTTTTAACATCTAAAAACATGATTCCTCCCTGCTTCTTTCTTGTGGGTCAATGAGTCATTGGCCCATACCAACTTAAGCAGGAAGGAAGCATGTTTTCATATGGAAAAAAAAATGACGAATATTCTAAAAAACGAATATATAGCAATATAGCGAATATATTCGTTATTTTGAATATTTTATATTTTTTTTCAAAGTGTACTGTTATTCCACTTTGGCATACTCCTCCCCCACAAGCGTCCCCGTCACCATGGGAATGCCTGTGGGTTAGAAAATACCATCGCATCAGTTTTCTCTGAGATCATGAAAACTCTGATCCGATGGTATATTCTAACCCACAGGCATTCCCTTGGTGACGGGGACGCTTGTCGGGGAGGAGTATACCAAAGTGGAATAACAGTACACATTGAAAAATAAATAAATACGAATATTCTAAATATTCTTTTTTGATCAACTTCACATTATGCAATTTTTACAATTTATAGTAATCGCAATTGCGAAAATAATCTCGAATACGAATATTTGGCAAATATGAAATGAATATTCTAGCGAATATTCGCAAAATATCGCTAATTCGATGGGACCTGACGCTCATCACTAGCATTAAATGACTGCTAGTGCCGTTGTTTGCGTGAACCCGTGCACCACTCCTTTCCGGGCAGCCTGGCTACACCGAAGCGGGTAGTCTACCCCGGTCCCTTTTGGCTGCTGAACTCTAACTGCTGCCACCCTGCTGACTCCCACCCATGCTACCACGTTGCTGGCTTGTGTGCAAGCTTCCACCCTCTTCGCCTGATGATGATGAAGCCCCTTCTTCACCCAGCTCCCAAGTGCGATCGGCTCGATCATCATTGAGAAATCTCTGCAAGTCACTGGTGTCCTACTCAACGCTCTCTGGGCCAGGAGCCTGACTGCTTGCAACACCACCTTCCATCCCACTCTCTTCATCACTACATGCCCGCCTAGCGGAGGAAGTGGCAGTTGTCCAAATATTGACTGGGCATTAGCTGCTGACTGTCCTTGAGTAGCTCATCCTCGCTGAATAGTAGAGCTGAGCCCACAGCATATAGTACTTATATGGCTGAGGGAACAGCAAAGGACAGAGGCAGTTTGAGGACAGGTGAGGACACAAGGCCTGATCCCGGGCCATGCCAACTAAGGGTTGTGTCTGAAGAACCCACCGACTGTTGGCTGGGGGTGTCCTATGCCATCTTGGGATGAATTGGATGAACAAGTTAACCAATCAATAACCGCTGGGTTGCTGGTCAGGACACGACCAATAGATGACACCGGGAGCACAGGCCTCTCGCTGGGACTCCTGCTGCCATGGCCCCTTAATCTGCTGCAACCTCTGCCTACCTTTATGCCTCTGCCACTCCTCTGTGCATGTTCTGGCACTTCTCTGTCTGACAGCTGAACTAAACTAATTAAAAGCAAACTAAAACAACCCTAAAAGCCCAGAATATACCGTGTTTCTCTTTTTGGACAGAAATAGGCCACTAACCACTTTTAGCAGAAATACAAGTAAAAGTGAACTGCCTATATATTTCTCGTTTTCGACTGAAATAGGCCACTAAATTGCAGCATTTTAGCAGAAATAAAATTACTGGAACAGTGCAGTGGGTATATATTTTTCTTGTATTACTGAAATACGGCCTTATACTCTTTTACCAGAAATTACAGCAACAATGCAATGGGTACCGTATTTTTCGTTCCTTAACGCCATTTTTTTTCCCTCACGGTGGCTCGGATGCGGACCCAAACAACGGCAGTGTGCATGAGGCCTAAGAAGCAGTTTTTTTCACCCCAAAGTGGGGGGAAATGCTGGCTGACATGAGGAGGCTGATGACTCACATGGGGGCATGATGGCTGACATGGGGGGATGATGGCTGACATGGGGGTCTGATCTGAGGCATCAGGGGTCTGATCTGAGGTCTGATTAACATTGAAGGGCTGATTGGGACTGTGACCTGAGGTGTAATGGAAATTTTTTTTCTTATTATCCTCCTCTAAAACCTTATAGGCCGTCTTATAGGGCAAAAAATACGGTATATATTTCAGTTTTTTTACTGAAATACTGCCCTATTCGCTTTCAACATAAAATAACTGCAACAGTGCAGTGGGTATATATTTTTCTTGTATTATAGAAATACGCTCCTATACGCTTTCACCAATAATTACTGCAACAGTGCAGTGGGTATAAATTTGTCTTGTATTACAGAAATAAGGCCACTATATGCTTTTATGCTTTCACCAGAAATAACTGCAACAGTGCAGTGGGTATATATTTTTCTTGTATTACTGAAATACGGCCTTATACTCTTTAACCAGAAATTACTGCAACAATGCAATGGGTACCATATTTTTCGCCACATAACGCCGTTTTTTTCCCTCACGGTGGCTCGGATACGGACCCAAACAATGGCGGTGTGCATGAGGCCTAAGAAGCAGTTTTTTTCACCCCAAAGTGGGGGGAAATGCCCCTGCGTCTTATGGGACGAATACTAATGAAGCGCTTCCATTTTGGAAGCGCTTCATTAGTACCGGGAAGCAGTGAAGGATTTGTACTCACCGCTTCCTGGTCCTCCGCTCGGCTGTCTGCTGTGCAGGGCTGCGTACCATGTGACCTCACAGTGCGCAGCCTTCACAGCTGACAGCTGAGAACCAGGAAGAAGAGAGAGAACGCTGGTGGTGATAAGCGGCAGCGTCCAGGAGCAGGAGAGGTAAGTTATTTTTATTTATTTTTATTTACGCTGATGGCTGACATGGGGGGGCATGATGGCTGACATGGGGGCATAATTGCTGACATGGGGACATGATGGCTGATAATGGGGGGCTGATGGGTGACATGGGGGGCATGATGGGTTACATGGGGGGCATGATGGGTGACATGGGGGCATGATGGCTGACATGGGGGCTTGATGGCTAACATGTGGGCATGATGGCTGACATGGGGAGGCTGATGGCTGACATGGGGGCATGATGGCTGACATGGGGGGATGATGGCTGACATGGGGGTCTGATCTGAGGCATCAGGGGTCTGATCTGAGGTCTGATTAACATTGAACGGCTGATTGGGACTGTGAGCTGAGGTCTGATTAACATTGGGGGTCTGATTGCTAGTCTGACCTGAGGTGCATTGGAAAATATTTTTTTCTTATTATCCTCCTCTAAAACCTTATAGGCCGTCTTACAGGGCAAAAAATACGGTATATATTTCAGTTTTTTTACTGAAATACTGCCCTATTCGCTTTCAACAGAAATAACTGCAACAGTGCAGTGGGTATATATTTTTCTTGTATTATAGAAATACGCCCCTATACTCTTTCACCAATAATTACTGCAACAGAGCAGTGGGTATAAATTTTTCTTGTGTTACAGAAATAAGGCCACTATATGCTTTTACCAGAAATAACTACAACAGTGCAGTGGGTATACAGTACAGACCAAAAGTTTGGACACACCTTCTCATTCAAAGAGTTTTCTTTATTTTCATGACTATGAAAATTGAGAATTCACACTGAAGGCATCAAAACTACCTTTTGCTTTGATTACTGCTTCGCACACTCTTGGCATTCTCTTGCTAGGCCCTTTTGCCTTTACTCTGCGGTCCAGCTCACCCCAAACCATCTCGATTGGGTTCAGCTCCGGTGACTGTGGAGGCCAGGTCATCTGGCGCAGCACCCCATCACCCTCCTTCATGGACAAATAGCCCTTACACAGCCTAGATGTGTTTGGGGTCATTTGTCCTGTTGAAAAAAAAAAGATGGTCCAACTAAACGCAAACCGGATGGAATAGCATGCCGCTGCAAGATGCTGTGGTAGCCATGCTGGTTCAGTATGCCTTCAATTTTGAATAAATCCCCAACAGTGTCACCAGCAAAGCACCCCCACACCATCACAACTCCTCCTCCATGCTTCAGCATGTAGAGTCCATCTGTTCACCTTTTCTGCGTCGCACAAAGACACGGTGGTTGGAACCAAAGATCTCAAATTTGGACTCATCAGACCAAAGCACAGATTTGCACTGGTCTAATGTCCATTCCTTGTGTTCTTTAGCCCAAACAAGTCTCTTCTGCTTGTTGCCTGCCCTTAGCATTGGTTTCCTAGCAGATATTCTACCATGAAGGCCTGATTCACACAGTCTCCTCTTAACAGTTGTTCTAGAGATGTGTCTGCTGCTAGAATTCTGTGAATATCCTAGCAGATATTCTACCATGAAGGCCTGATTCACACAGTCTCCTCTTAACAGTTGTTCTAGAGATGTGTCTGCTTCTAGAACTCTGTGTGGCATTGACCCGGTCTCTAATCTGAGCTGCTGTTAACCTGCAATTTCTGAGGCTGGTGACTCAGATGAACTTATCCTCCGCAGCAGAGGTGACTCTTGGTCTTCCTTTCCTGGGACGGTCCGCATGTGAGCCAGTTTCTTTGTAGTGCTTGATGGTTTTTGTGACTGCACTTGGGGACACTTTCAAAGTTTTCCCAATTTTTCAGACTGACTGACCTTCATTTATTAAAGTAATGATGGTCACTTGTTTTTCTTTACTTAGCTGCTTTTTTCTTGCCATAATACAAATTCTAACAGTCTATTCAGTAGGACTATCAGCTGTGTATCCACCTGACTTCTCCACAACACAACTGATGGTCCCAACCCCATTTATAAGGCAAGAAATCCCACTTATTAAACCTGACAGGGCACACCTGTGAAGTGAAAACCATTTCAGATGACTACCTCTTGAAGCTCATCAAGAGAATGCCAAGAGTGTGCAAAGCAGTAATCAAAGCAAAAGGTGGCTACTTTGAAGAACCTACAATATGACATGTTTTCAGTTGTTTCACACTTTTTTGTTATGTATATAATTTCACATGTGTTAATTCATAGTTTTGATGCCTTCAGTTTGAATCTACAATTTTCATAGCCATGAAAATAAAGAAAACTCTTTGAATGAGAAGGTGTGTCCAAACTTTGGGTCTGTACTGTATATTTCTCATTTTATTTATAAAAACACAGTCCTATATGCTTTCACTTGAAATTACTGCAACAGTGCAGTGGGTATATATTTTTCTTGTATTACTGAAATAAGGCCACTATACGCTTTCACCAGTATTTAATGCAACATTGCAGTGGGAATATATTTTTCTTGTATTACTGAATATTAGGCCCATATTATTTGATTCTGCAATACAGACACTGTTTTCTGATATAGTACAGTATTGGTTACAGAACACCACAGAATATGGACACTATATTAGGCTCAGATTATTGGAATTAGCAATATAGACACTTTGTTGTGATGTAGTACAGTATATGTCACAGAAACCACAAAATGTGGACACTATATTAGGCCCAGATTTTTGGAATCTGCAATGCAGACACTGGTTTCTGATGTAGTACAGTATTGGTTACAGAACACCACAGAACATTCACAATATATTAGGCCCAGAATATTGGAATTTTCAATACAGACACTGTTTTCTGATATTTTACAGTATATGTCACAGAAACTTACAGAATATGGATGCTATATTAGGCCCATTTAATTGGAATCTGCAATACAGACAGTGTTCTCTGATATAGTACAGCATTGGTTACAGAAAACTACAGAATCTGGACAATATATTAGGCTCAGATTATTGGAATTAGCAATACAGACACATGACATATAGTACAGTATATGCCACAGGATTGGCGCATGGCAAATGTGGTGCCAATATTCAAAAAGGGTCCAAACACAGAGCCTGGAAACTATAGGCCGGTAAGTTTAACATCTGTTGCGGGTAAACTGTTTGAAGGTTTTCTGAGAGATGCTGTGTTAGAGCATCTTAACGGAAATAAGCAAATAACGCCATATCAGCATGGTTTTGTGAGGAATCGGTCATGTCAAACTAATTTAATCAGTTTCTATGAGGAGGTAAGTTCTAGACTTGTCACCGGCAAATCAATGGATGTCGTGTATCTGGACTTCTCCAAAGCATTTGACACTGTACCACATAAAAGGTTAGTATATAAAATGAGAATGCTCGTACTGGGAGAAAACGTCTGTAAGTGGGTAAGTAACTGGCTCAATGATAGAAAACAGAGGGTTGTTATTAACGGTACATACTCAGATTGGGTCACTGTCACCAGTGGAGTACCTCAGGGGTCAGTATTGGGCCCTATTCTCTTCAATATATTTATTAATAATCTTGTAGAAGGCTTGCATAGTAAAATATCAATTTTCGCAGATGACATTAAACTGTGCAAAGTAATTAACACTTAAGAAGACAGTATACTACTACAGAGCGATCTGGATAGACTGGAGGCTTGGGCAGATAAGTGGCAGATGAGGTTTAACACTGACAAATGTAAAGTTATGCGCATGGGAAGGAATAATGCAAGTCACCCGTACTTAATAAATGGTAAAACACTCGGTAACACTGACATGGAAAAGGATCTAGGAATTTTAATAAACAACAAACTAAGCTGCACCAATGTCAGGCAGCTGTTGCCAAGGCCAATAAGATAATGGGTTGCATCAAAAGGGGCATAGATGCCTGTGATGAGAAGATAGTCCTACCACTTTACAAATCATTAGTCAGACCACACATGGAGTACTGTGTACAGTTCTGGGCTCCTGTGAACAAAGCAGACATAGCATAGCTGGAGAGGGTCCAGAAGAGGGCAACTAAAGTAATAACTGGAATGGGGCAACTACAGTACCCTGAAAGATTATCAAAATTAGGGTTATTCACTTTTGAAAAAAGACGACTGAGGGGAGATCTAATTACTATGTATAAATATATCAGGGGTCAGTACAGAGATCTATCCCATCATCTATTTATCCCCAGGACTGTGACTGTGACGAGGGGACATCATCTGCGCCTGTAGGAAAGAAGGTTTGTACACAAACATAGAAGAGGATTCTTTACGGTAGGAGCAGTGAGACTATGGAACTCTCTGCCTGAGGAGGTGGTGATGGTGAGTACAATAAAGGAATTCAAGAGGGGTCTGGATGTATTTCTGGAGTGTAATAATATTACAGGCTATAGCTACTAGAGAGGGATCCTTGATCCAGGGAGTTATTCTGATTGCCTGATTGGAGTCGGGAAGGAATCTTTTATTCCCCTAAAGTGAGGAAAATTGGCTTCTACCTCACAGTTTTTTTTTGCCTTCCTCTAAATCAACTTGCAGGATGACAGGCCGAACTGGATGGACAAATGTCTTTTTTCGGCCTTATGTACTATGTTATTATGTTACTTAGTGTGAGCAGCCTCACTTTTTTTCTTTTTTTTTTTTCTTTTTTTTCTGGTTTTGGCTTTTGGTATCCCTTAGTGCCCCATTTTCTTCTTCCCACCTTCCTTCATCCCGTATCCAATTTCATTCTCCCATTTCCCCCTTTTCCTTTCCTTTCCCTGTCCCATTATCCCCCCCCTTTCTGGACCCCTGAGTCCTTCTTTCCTTATCTCCCTTTATTTTCCCCATTTACGCTCCCTTTTTTCTATTCTTATTTCTTATACAGGGACATACAGTACAGACCAAAAGTTTGGACACACCTTCTCATTCAAAGAGTTTTCTTTATTTTCATGACTATGAAAATTGTAGATTCACACTGAAGGCCTCAAAACTATGAATTAACACATGTGGAATTATATACATAACAAAAAAGTGTGAAACAACTGAAAATATGTCATATTCTAGGTTCTTTAAAGTAGCCACCTTTTGCTTTGATTACTGCTATGCACACTCTTGGCATTCTCTTGATGAGCTTCAAGAGGTAGTCATCTGAAATGTTTTTCGCTTCACAGGTGTGCCCTGTCAGGTTTAATAAGTGTGATTTCTTGCCTTATAAATGGGGTTGGGACCATCAGTTGCATTGTGGAGAAGTCAGGTGGATACACAGCTGATAGTCCTACTGAATAGACTGTTAGAATTTGTATTATGGCACAAAAAAAGCAGCTAAGTAAAGAAAAATGAGTGGCCATCATTACTTTAAGAAATGAAGGTCAGTCAGTCGGACAAATTGGGAAAACTTTGAAAGTGTCCCCAAGTGCAGTCACAAAAACCATCAAGCGCTACAAAGAAACCGTCTCACATGCGGACCGCCCCAGGAAAGGAAGACCAAGAGTCACCTCTGCTGCGGAGGACAAGTTCATCCGAGTCACCAGCCTCAGAAATCGCAGGTTAACAGCAGCACAGATTAGAGACCAGGTCAATGCCACACAGTGTTCTAGCAGCAGACACATCTCTAGAACAACTGTTAAGAGGAGACGGTGTGAATCAGGCCTTCATGGTAGAATATCTGCTAGGAAACCACTGCTAAGGACAGGCAACAAGCAGAAGAGACTTGTTTTGGGCTAAAGAACACAAGGAATGGACATTAGACCAGTGGAAATCTGTGCTTTGGTCTGATGAGTCCAAATTTGAGATCTTTGGTTCCAACCACGTGTCTTTGTGCGACGCAGAAAAAAGTGAACGGATGGACTCTACATGCCTGGTTCCCACCGTGAAGCATGGAGGAGGTGTAATGGTATGGGGGTGCTTTGCTGGTGACACTGTTGGGGATTTATTCAAAATTGAAGGCATACTGCAGCGGCATGCTATTCCATCTGGTTTGCGTTTAGTTGGACCATCATTTATTTTTCAACTGGACAATGACCCCAAACACACCTCCAGGCTGTGTAAGGGCTATTTGACAATGAAGGAGAGTGATGGGGTGCTGCGCCAGATGACCTGGCCTCCACAGTCACCAGACCTGAACCCAATCAAGATGGTTTGGGGTGAGCTGGACCGCAGAGTGAAGGCAAAAGGGTCAACAAGTGCTAAGCATCTCTGGGAACTCCTTCAAGACTGTTGGAGGACCATTTCAGGTGACTACCTCTTGAAGCTCATCAAGAGAATGCCAAGAGTGTGCAAAGCAGTAATCAAAGCAAAAGGTGGCTACTTTGAAGAACCTAGAATATGACATATTTTCAGTTGCTTCACACTTTTCTGTTAAGTATATAATTCTGCATGTGTTAATTCATAGTTTTGATGCCTTCAGTGTGAATCTACAATTTTCATAGTCATGAAAATAAAGAAAACTCTTTGAATGAGAAGGTGTGTCTAAACTTTTGGTCTGTACTGTATATACAAATTTTCTATTACATATAAACACATTTAGCAACACTACAGCAGTTTGTATATAGCCAGTTGATGCTCATTTACAACTTTACAGGGAAAGTCACCCAACTTTTTTAGTCAGCTGAATAGTTTGCATAGTTATGCAGTGATGATTCCATCGTTGCACTGCATAATTGAGAATGTTTGCCTTTCAGCAGCTTTGGAAAATTGGATAGCATGAGGGAGTATACTGGAGATTAAACTTCTTATGTTCATGGATATTCTTGTTTTATAGCTGACAATCTATGCTTTAGAAAGAGAAAAGTATCATGGTGCTAGCCACCATACAGTAAGAAATACCGTATTTTTCGCCCCATAAGACGCACTTTCCCCCCCAAAAAAATCGGGGGGAAATGCCGCTGCGTCTTATGGGGCGAATGCTGACAATTTAACATTGCTGGATGCGATGTAGAGTGAGCGGGGGGAGGGACTGGGAGGAGGAGCTGGGGGCCGGGAATAGCGGCGGGGCGGTGCAATCAATGTACTATAGCCCCGCCCCGCCGCTCCGGTATACTAATATTAAATGTCTTATTCAATTAAAATGTATTAGATATGCCCCCTCACTCCTATATTGCTAATCGTACCTTAAATCCTAATGCAGGCCGGGCGGGCGGCAGCGTAACTCCTTGATGTCACGTGCCTGCGCCGCCTACTTTATGAATGAAGCAGGCGGCGCAGGCAAGTGACATCAGCGAGTGACGCGCCGGCCGCCCGGCCTGCATTACAGAACCTAGGAATAGGATGTAAGGTACTAGTAGGAATATAGGAGTGAGGGGGCATGTCTAATACATTTTAATTGAATAAGACACTTAATATTAGTATACTGGGGGCGGGGGGGTGATCGAGCTGATCCGTGGATGGCACAGTTAAGGGGGGGGGGGTCTGTTGATGCCACTGTTATGGGCTGGGGGGCTGTGGATGCCACTGTTATGGGCTGGGGGGCTGTGGATGGCACTGTTATGGGGTGGGGGGGTCTGTGGATGGCACATATATAACAGTGCCACCCACAGATCCTCCTGTAACAGTGCCACCCACAGATCCCCCCTGTAACAGTGCCATCCACAGATCCCCCCTGTAACAGTGCCATCCACAGATCCCCCCCTGTAACAGTGCCATCCACAGATCCCCCCCTGTAACAGTGTGTCAGTCATCCACAGATCCCCCCCATAACAGTGTCCGTAATCCACAGATCCCCCCCATAACAGTGTCCGTCATCCACAGATCTCCCCCATAACAGTGTCCGTCATCCACAGATCCCCCCATAACAGTGTCTGTCATCCACAGATCCCCCCATAACAGTGTCCTTCACAGATCCCCAGTAATAGTGCCACCCACAGACCACCATTAGTTCCAA
The DNA here is from genome assembly GCF_014858855.1 of Bufo gargarizans. Taxonomy (NCBI): domain Eukaryota; kingdom Metazoa; phylum Chordata; class Amphibia; order Anura; family Bufonidae; genus Bufo; species Bufo gargarizans. The sequence goes on from NC_058080.1 coordinate 103,243,195, forward strand.
ACCCACCAAAAGCACACCTTTTGGTTAAAAATATTTTTTTTCTTATTTTCCTCCCCAAAAACCTAGGTGCGTCTTATGGGCCGGTGCGTCCTATAGGGCGAAAAATACGGTAGATGTTTTAGAAACCAGGTCAAGAATGAGATCTAGGTGTTACTTTTAGAGCTCTCTTCCGGCACAGTTTTTAAAAGCTCAGGTCTTGTTTTAAAGTGTGGATTGCCAGCTTTAAAACAAGACCTGGCTCATATGTCCTGAGATAGAGCAGGTTAAAGCAGCTGTCCTCTTCAGCCAAGTATTTTCTTAGCTACTAAAGGGGGAAATTTCTGCTGACACATCTTGATATTGCAGGCTCCATAGTAGTGTTAAGCGAACTTGTGTTTTAAGTTCGGCATCTAAAGTTCGGGTTCAGGTTATCCAAAAATCACGTTATGGATTTCGCTACCACGGACCGTAATGGAATTTAGAATCCATAACGCTCAACACTACTCCATAGCAGTCACTATGACTGCTACAACAGTATTTACACCCCTGAACATAGTAACTGCTAGAACTATACGTTTTGTCACATCTCAATGGTTAAAATAAAATAGAAGTACAAAGATACAGGGAGTGCAGAATTATTAGGCAAATGAGTATTTTGACCACATCATCCTCTTTATGCATGTTGTCTTACTCCAAGCTGTATAGGCTCGAAAGCCTACTACCAATTAAGCATATTAGGTGATGTGCATCTCTGTAATGAGAAGGGGTGTGGTCTAATGACATCAACACCCTATATCAGGTGTGCATAATTATTAGGCAACGTCCTTTCCTTTGGCAAAATGGGTCAAAAGAAGGACTTGACAGGCTCAGAAAAGTCAAAAATAGTGAGATATCTTGCAGAGGGATGCAGCACTCTTAAAATCACAAAATAACTGCCCATGAGCTGAGAAAAGTCAAGCGTGCAGCTGCCAAGATGCCACTTGCCACCAGTTTGGCCATATTTCAGAGCTGCAACATCACTGGAGTGCCCAAAAGCACAAGGTGTGCAATACTCAGAGACATGGCCAAGGTAAGAAAGGCTGAAAGACGACCACCACTGAACAAGACACACAAGCTGAAACGTCAAGACTGGGCCAAGAAATATCTCAAGACTGATTTTTCTAAGGTTTTATGGACTGATGAAATGAGAGTGAGTCTTGATGGGCCAGATGGATGGGCCCGTGGCTGGATTGGTAAAGGACAGAGAGCTCCAGTCCGACTCAGACGCCAGCAAGGTGGAGGTGGAGTACTGGTTTGGGCTGGTATCATCAAAGATGAGCTTGTGGGGCCTTTTCGGGTTGAGGATGGAGTCAAGCTCAACTCCCAGTCCTACTGCCAGTTTCTGGAAGACACCTTCTTCAAGCAGTGGTACAGGAAGAAGTCTGCATCCTTCAAGAAAAACATGATTTTCATGCAGGACAATGCTCCATCACACGCGTCCAAGTACTCCACAGCGTGGCTGGCAAGAAAGGGTATAAAAGAAGAAAATCTAATGACATAGCCTCCTTGTTCACCTGATCTGAACCCCATTGAGAACCTGTGGTCCATCATCAAATGTGAGATTTACAAGGAGGGAAAACAGTACACCTCTCTGAACAGTGTCTGGGAGGCTGTGGTTGCTGCTGCACGCAATGTTGATGGTAAACAGATCAAAACACTGACAGAATCCATGGATGGCAGGCTTTTGAGTGTCCTTGCAAAGAAAGGTGGCTATATTGGTCACTGATTTGTTTTTGTTTTGTTTTTGAATGTCAGAAATGTATATTTGTGAATGTTGAGATGTTATATTGGTTTCACTGGTAAAAATAAATAATTGAAATGGGTATATATTTGTTTTTTGTTAAGTTACCTAATAACTATGCACAGTAATAGTCACCTGCACACACAGATTTCCCCCTAAAATAGCTAAAACTAAAAACAAACTAAAAACTACTTCCAAAAATATTCAGCTTTGATATTAATTAGTTTTTTGGGTTCATTGAGAACATGGTTGTTGTTCAATAATAAAATTAATCCTCAAAAATACAACTTGCCTAATAATTCTGCACTCCCTGTAGATAGATAGACAAACATATAGATAGATAGATAGATAGATAGATAGATAGATAGATAGATAGATATAAAGACATTTATGAAGGGCTGATGGAAGAAGTATACAAGGAAGGCATAAATCAAGTCTCAAATTTTGGTCTTATTTTATTTTATTTATGACTAATACAGTGCACATTAACAGCTATACAATTCTCTGGAGTATATTTCATTGGGTCATTTAAGCAGTTCTCCAATGGTTGAAGTCACTCAGTATTCAGTGCTATACCTTACTACACACCTGAGGCATAGTTTAATGATTCAATAAAACACAACCTGTCATGTCTTATTGCTTATAACTGTGTTACACTGCATCTTATCAACGATACGAAACAATACAACACGGCAGTACAGTGGCAAACTTCAAAGTTTCTTTAAAAAGTTTAATTAGCAGTCAGCAGGCACCCAAAATGTATTTGATATGTGACACAGAATTTGATGTTGATGGTCTTCTATGACACAGAGGCTGATATTTTTATTTTTATTTTTTTCAAAAAAACAATAACCCATATTGTAAGAAATCTGAAAGCATTTAAACTGCATCACACATTTCATCTGTAGTAGAGAACCTTTCAAGATTTGTTTCCGCTTCACACATATTTAAAAAAAAAATAAGTTCAGACACAAACTGATTCTGAGAGAGAGCTTTCTCATTAAGAATAGTGCCTAATATGTGTACACCATGTATTTCTGGGAAATATATTCTAATTAGGTTTAATAAACTGATTCCAGAAGATGTTAGGTATGTGAATTTGAATATTCTCTTACTAGAAACCAAGATTAATATTTCATATGCATATTTTCTGGTCTCCCTAATGGTACAGAGTTGGCTCCTTGGCCCCCCTCCTCTCCTCTGCATTTGCCCTGACTGCTATTGTCGTTGCCCCCACCGCCACTATGAGTTCCACTACTACCACCACCAACACAGCTATGCCTGGGGTCTGCAGCCTCCTATTCCTCCTCCTCAGGGCAGCAAAAATGCTGATGGCTCTCACACAAGTCATCAAGAGCGAGACTCTCTATACTATCTGCTATAAGGCATGGTGGGGTAGGAAGAGGCAGTGAAGACTGAGAGGACTCCACTTAAAACCTTCTCTGAAGCTGCAAGGAGGAGGAACAGGAAGAATGTTGTGACCACTGGCTCCACAGCAGGGTATCAGACTAAGAAGTATACTTCACGTCATCCTGCTGCAAATGAGAGTAGGAATAAGCCATCCAATACACAATCTCATCCTCTTTCTTCTTGATGATAATGTTTCAGCCTCCTGAAGCCAGGGACAACTGCGTCCTGTTTCTACTACAACTTCTGGCCGGATAGCTGGTCCTGCTACTGCCCACATTCTGGAACTGTCGCTTGGAACATTTCCCTGAGATTTATGAGCTTAAATGTACACATTTGCACAAGTTGGAACTTAGAGACAGGGAGGCACAATACAATGTCTTTCACTTTCCGCAAACACACTGAAATAATGTAGTATTGGTGCCACTAACAGATTTTGTCCTAATGTCTCTTGTGCGTTAAAATATGCAGATTTAGAAAAATAAAATCATAGATCCGAAGTTGATTTGTTCAAATGCTTACATTTTAATGCTGTATCCATACAGCATTAAAATATATTGGCTCCGTGGAACCAAAGCTTGTTTCGTCCGAAGTCGCACGAGACTTTGATTAATTCCTACTGTATGCATATCTGTGTATTTAAAAACTATTTAAAATAGTAGGTGTTTTTACTGAGATTTCAAATACCATATCAATCCTCTGGATGGTAAAACACATGTTATACAGTTTTAAAATTACCCCCACCGCCACCACAAAAAAATATATATTTCTGCTGGAAAAAAAAAGAAAAAAGAGAAAATAAATGTCCTTGCAGGCGCAGTAGAAGCTTTTGAGGTTCTGCATCAGCTGCTGCTGTGTTAGAAGACATTAAATGCAGCTAGAACATTCGGACATCTCTATTTCAGACCTAATAATGAATATTTGTTTAGCTGCACTGAATAATTTGCAATATCTTGAATATGTTTAGGACACTGATCAGATCAACAACCAAAAAAAACAACCAGGGCTGCACCTAGTCTTTCTGCCGCCTGAGGCAAAAACTAAAATTTCATCACCTGACACCCGACACCCCCCCGATCAGCTGTTTGGAGAGGTGGCAGCACTCTATGTGAGCGCTGCTTCCTCTTCATTGCACTGCCCGTCGATTTGGAAGTACAGTATAATCACAAGTACTCGCTCCATTTATTTGAAAGGAGACGACACTTAATGTGGTGACCAGGATGCGCCGCTCGCATGGAGCGCCGCCTATTTAAACAGCTGATTGTCAGGGATGCCAGATGTCAACCCCCACCACTGTGATAAGGATGACCAATTCAAAGGATAATATATATATATATATATATATATACACACAGCCAGGTCCATAAATATTGGGACATCGACACAATTCTAACATTTTTGGCTCTTTACACCACCACAATGGATTAGAAATTAAACAAACAAGATGTGCTTTAACTGCAGACCGTGAGCTTTAATTTGAGGGTACTCACATCCAAATCAGGTGAATGGTGTAGGAATTACAACAGTTTGCATATGTTCCTCCCACATCTTAAGGGGTCAAAAGTAATGGGACACAATAATAATCATAAATCAAACTTTCACTTTTTAATACTTGGTTGCAAATACTTTGCAGTCAATTACAGCCCAAAGTCTGGAACGAATATACATCGCCAGACGCTGGGTTTCATCCCTGGTGATGCTCTGTCAGGCCTCTACTGCAACTGTCTTCAGTTCCTGCTTGTTCATGGGGCATTTTTTCTTCAGTTTTGACTTCAGCAAGTGAAATGCATACTTAATCGGATTCAGGTCAGGTGATTGACTTGGCCATTGCATAACATTACACTTCTTTCCCTTTAAAAAACTCTTTGGTTGCTTTTGCAGTATGCTTTGGGTCATTGTCCATCTGCACTGTGAATCGCCGTCCAATGAGTTCTAAAGAGAGCCAAAAATGTTAGAATTGTGTCGATGTCCCAATTTATATGGACCTGACTGTATAAGTGCTCAGAGGCATGTACAGTACAGACCAAAAGTTTGGACACACCTTCTCATTCAAAGAGTTTTCTTTATTTTCATGACTATGAAAATTGTAGATTCACACTGAAGGCATCAAAACTATGAATTAACACATTTGGAATTATATACATACCAACATAGTGTGAAACAATATAATGAAAATATGTCATATTCTAGGTTCTTCAAAGAAGCCACCTTTTGCATTGATTACTGCTTTGCATACTCTTGGCATTCTCTTGATGAGCTTCAAGAGGTAGTCACCTGAAATGGTCTTCACTTCACAGGTGTCCCCTGTCAGGTTTAATAAGTGGGATTTCTTGCCTTATAAATGGGGTTGGGACCATCAGTTGCATTGTGGAGAAGTCAGGTGGATACACAGCTGATAGTCCTACTGAATAGACTGTTAGAATTTGTATTAAAAGCAGTTAAGAAAAACGAGTGGCCATCATTACTTTAAGAAATGAAGGTCAGCCAGTCCGAAAAATTGGGAAAACTTCAAAAGTGTTCCCAAGTGCAGTTACAAAATCCATCAAGCACTACAAAAAAACTGGCTCACATGCGGACCGCCCCAGGAAAGGAAGACCAAGAGTCACCTCTGCTGCGGAGGATAAGTTCACCCGAGTCACCAGCCTCAGAAATCGCAGGTTAACAGCAGCTCAGATTAGAGACCAGGTCAATGCCACACAGAGTTCTAGCAGCAGACACATCTCTAGAACAACTGTTAAGAGGAGACGGTGTGAATCAGGCCTTCATGGTAGAATATCTGCTAGGAAACCACTGCTAAGGACAGGCAACAAGCAGAAGAGACTTGGTTGGGCTAAAGAACACAAGGAATGGACATTAGACCAGTGGAAATCTATGCTTTGGTCTGATGAGTCCAAATTTGAGATCTTTGGTTCCAACCACCGTGTCTTTGTGCAACGCAGAAAAGGTGAACGGATGGACTCTACATGCCTGGTTCCCACCATGAAGCATGGAGGAGGAGGTGTGATGGTGTGGGGGTGCTTTGCTGGTGACACTGTTGGGGATTTATTCAAAATTGAAGGCATACTGAACCAGCATGGCTACCACAGTATCTTGCAGCGGCATGCTATTCCATCTGGTTTGCGTTTAGTTGGACCATCATTTATTTTTCAACAGGACAATGACCCCAAACACACCTCCAGGCTGTGTAAGGGCTATTTGACCATGAAGGAAAGTGATGGGGTGCTGCGCCAGATGACCTGGCCTCCACAGTCACCGGACCTAAACCCAATCGAGATGGTTTGGGGTGAGCTGGACCGCAGAGTGAAGGCAAAGGGGCCAACAAGTGCTAAGCATCTCTGGGAACTCCTTCAAGACTGTTGGAAGACCATTTCAGGTGACTACCTCTTGAAGCTCATCAAGAGAATGCCAAGAGTGTGAAAAGCAGTAATCAAAGCAAAAGGTGGCTACTTTGAAGAACTTAGAATATGACATATTTTCAGTTGTTTCACACTTTTTTGTTATGTATATAATTCCACATGTGTTAATTCATGGTTTTGATGCCTTCAGTGTAAATCTACAATTTTCATATTCATGAAAATAAAGAAAACTCTTTGAATGAGAAGGTGTGTCCAAACTTTTGGTCTGTACTGTATATCATACCCAGATACCTCAGCTGGGTGAGATAACTGAAATCCAGAAAGCTGCAGTGGTTTCAGCAAATTGTAGTTTGCAGAGACAGTTTTGTCTATATGTTGTTCTGGATTTCATGTGGACTGGGGAATAGGTTTGGTAGTGTGATCTGCCAGTTGATACTCTTTCACTAGATTTATTGTCTTTTGCCAGAGATGATCACAGGTGAGGCCTGCTGCTCTAATCAAGGAGGGATAAAACAACCCTCTGTGTATGACTTGGGAGGAGAAAGGCTGAGGAAGCCTGAGAGAGAGGGAGGGCTGAGGGGCCACGAGGCTTTGTAAATCTGGAAGTTTGGGGGACCCAGCAATGCCTACGGAAAGAGGGTCGCACGGTCAGAGTCGGGAGGACTTCTGGACTATCTTCCCCCAAGGGTGCTGGTGTGGTCACAACCTGGAGGCTGCTGGACCGTTTATGACTGAGGAAGCCGGATCTAACTCCGTGTGTGAACGGCGCTCTATAAGTAAGGTAGAGACAACACATGTATTAGGCAGAGTCCAGAAGGGCAGATGATTATTTTGATGTTTATGTGTGTGATGGTGATGAAGTGCCAAAATAAAGCCCCTTTTGGACTTGAACCCCGTTGTCAGGAAAGGTATCAAATATGCTGTTATCTGTAAGCCTGGATCTAGCTGTTTGGCAACTGGCTTCTCTATAACTTTTGATAGGAATGGTAAGTTTGCCACAGGTCTGTAGTTGGCCACAGAATCAGGATCCAGTGATGGTTTCTTCCAAAGGAGATTTATGATTGCTTTCTTTAGTTCCTCTGGTAATAGTCCCCTTTGCAAGGAGCACGGGGTTATTTTGTGTAGTGCTGGTCTGATCAGTTCTGGGCACTGTATTAAGGGACCAGGTGGGTCAGGATACAGGTCACAGGTAGTAGGGGAGATACTTTGGATGAGAACACCAAAATCTTCTTCACCTAGCGCAGGCATCCTCAAACTGCGTCCCTCCAGCTGTTGCAAAACTACAACTCGCAGCATGCCCGAACAGCCTACAGGTATCAGAGTACAGCAGGGCATTGTGGAAGTTGTAGTTTTACAACAGCTGGAGGGCCGCAGTTTGAGGATGCCTGACCTAGAGTGTCAAAGACTTGCCATAGGCACAGGCCCGGACCAAGGGTCAATTAATGTTGTTGGTATAATGCTGGCCCGGATGGTAAACACTTTATTTGTGAAGAAGGCAGAGAATTCTTCACCTCTTTCCCTGGAGAATGTGGCTGGGGGTTTTAGGCATGAAGTATTGCAGAGTGTTTCGACTGTGTAAAAGAGTTGAGCAGCTCTGTTCTTGGCCATAGATATTTTGTGCAATATGAAGTCTGATTTTTTTCTTGGTTATTGCTTCTTGATATTGTTTGAGGTGAAGGATTAGGCTAGATTTTAGCTCCTCGGATAGCGATTTATGCCACTGTCTTTCTAGGCTGCGCCCTTTCTTTTTTGATCCGTGATGGTTTCATCAAACCAATTAGCTTTCTGGTTTTTGGTTGCTGTTTTGATGCGCCATAGGGCAATATTGTTGCATGTTTCATAAACCATGTTGTTGTACTGGGTTACTAGGGCATTGGGGCCCATTGGACTGTGAAGCCGATTTGTAAAATCCAGGTTGGCAGTTATCCTCTCCAGTGTTAATTTATTCAGGGGACGGTATCAGATTTTTTCCTTATGTGTCCTATTTCAGTACAAAAAAGAAAAAAATATACGCACTTCACTGGTGCATTTATTTCAGCTAGAAGCGTTTAGTGGCCTATTTCAGTACAAAAAGAAAAAATATATTCTCTGTTCACTTCTGCAGTTATATGTGTTGAAAGCGTTTAGTGGCCTATTACAGTACAGAAAGAAAAATAAATACACACTTCACTGGTGCACTTATTTGTGGCAAAGGCGTTTACTGGCCTATTTCAGTACAGAAAGAAAAATATATACGCACTTCACTGGTGCATTTAATTCTTCTAAAAGAGTTTACTGGCCTATTTCAGTACAAAAAGAAAAATATATTATCAGTTCACTTCTGCAGTCATATGTGTTGAAAGCGTTTAGTGACCTATTTCAGTACAAAGAGAAAAAAATGTAAGCACTTCACTGGTGCACTTATTTGTGGCAAAAGCGTTTAGTAGCCTATTTAGCACTGAAAGAAAAAATATCTTCGCACTTCACTGGTGCATTTATTTCTGGAAAAAGAGTTTAGTGGCCTATTTCAGTACAAAAAATAAAAATATATCTGCATTTCACTTCTGCAGTTATATGTGGGGAAAGCGTTTAGTGTCCTATTTCAGAACAAAATGGAAAAAAATATACGCACTTCACTGTTGCATTTACAGTATTTGTGGTGAAAGACTTTAGTGGGCTATTTCATTATAAAAAGGGAAAATATATACTCATTTCACTTCTGTAGTTTTATGTGGTAAAGCGTTCAGTGTCCTATTTCAGTCCAAAAAGGAAAAAAAATATACGCACTTCACTGTTGCATTTATAGGTGATGAAAGACTTTAGTGGCTTATTTTAGTACAAGGAAATGTAGTTATTATTATTTCAGTACAGGAACAAAATATATTCAACGTTCACTTTTGCAGTTTTATGTGGTAAAACCGTTAGTGACATATTTTGATGAAAAACAAAATATATTCAGCGTTCAGCGCTGCAGTAATATTTGTGGTTAAACCTTTAGTGATGTATTTTGGTAGAAAACAATATATTTATTCTGCGTTCAGCACCACAGTTATATGTGGTAAAGCCTTTAGTTGCGTATTTCAGCAGAAAATGAAAAATTTATTCTTAATTTTTTTTATCCTTACTAAGGAGGGGTCCACGGGTTCACGGAAGCAGCATCGGTAGCAGTCAGTCAGTGCGTAGTGTTGTCCGTAAAATCACCTACTCTGTGGTGTGGCAGTTTTTGTTCAGCCTCCGGAGGAGGTGAACATGGCCATATGTAGAATCTGTGAGCAGAAGGGGAAGTGTAGCCAGGGTGCCACCACAGCCCTGCGTCAACATATGCATCATCACCATAAAGTGGCCTGGGAGAACCGTGGCTCAGATGTGGTGTTCCAGCCTGCCTGCATCACCCAGTGGAAATTCGCACCCTCTATTTCAGGCAGTCAAAGCTCCACTCCTCATACTCCTTATCAGTCATTCCATCAGCAATCGATCCCCGAAGCAATTGCCAAGAGACAACAGTATGCGTGCATGCATCCAACAGCACAGAAGCTGAACGTGCTGCTGTCCAAGTTCCTGGTGCTGCAGTCCCTCCCTTTCCAAGTGGTATATTCTGAACCTTTCAGAGAACTGATGTCTTGTGGCAAGCCGAGGTGGAGAGTCCCAAGCCTTTAGTGACGTATGTGGTAAAACCTTTTGTGATGTATTTCAGTCGAAAAACAAATTTTATTCAGCATTCAGTGCTACAGTTATATGTGGTAAAATCTTTATTGACGTATTTCTGTCGAAAAACAAAATTAATTCAGTGATCAGCGCTGTGGTTATACGCGTTAAATCTTTAGTGACGTATCTTGATGAACTTCGTGACTTTTCCGGGCTCAAAGCTATCTTGATGCTTTGTCTTCTCATTGTCTGTAGCTATTAGAGGCCTGTTCATGCCAAGCAGGTTCCCCCAGAAGTATCTGGGTCGATGAGCAGCCAATACCGCACTTGCATCAATCTTGAAAGGATTCGTCTCTAGGTGGAGAGAAATTGTTTTGTTGGAATGCTTTCTCCATAGTAACCACATCGTTGAATAAACAGAAGAATGATGGATTCTCTCCTGTCTTAGGCAACACTTAATTTTTATTATTAAATTTATTAAATATTAAATGAAAATAAAACTTGATTAAAATTATAAGAAAGTAAACTTAAATTTGCCAATATATTATCCCAATCTTCGATGGAAATTCACGGACAATCAATTTGCCAAGCCTTTTGTGCCTTAGAACGTGTATTATTAAATCGTGTTTTAAGCAACACTTTATAAAGTTGAGAAACTTTAACCTTCTGTTCTGTCCCATATTCCCTATAAATGAATAGACGAAGCGGCCACTCTGTGGCCTCCTCATGCTACTGCCACCTCCACAATCACTCGTCATAGTGCCACTCTGTGGCCCCCTCATGCTGCTGCCACCTACGCAATCTCTCGTCGTCATGCCACTCTGTGGCTTCCTCATGCTGTGGCCTCCTCATGCTGCTGCCGCCTCCACACTGTGTCACCTTGCCAGTCTGTGGCCTCCTGATGCTGTTGCCAACTCCACACTATGTCACCTTGCCACTCTGTTGTCTCCTGATGCTGGTGCCACCTCCACACTCCATTTTACCACCCTGTGGCCTCCTCCTGATGCTACTGCTGTAGCCACCTCCACACTCTATCACTGTGCCACTCTGTGGCCTCCTACTGATGCTGCTCCTGCCGCCACCTCCAGACTATGTCATTGTGCCACTCGGTGCCCTTCTCATACTGCTGCAAACTCCAGACTCTGTCACTGTTCCACTGTGCCACTCGGTGGCCTTCTCCTGATGCTGCTACTGCTGCTGCCACCTCCAGACTCTGTCTTTGTGCCACTATGTGGCCTACTGATGCTGCTGAAACCTCCACACCCTGTCATTGGGCCACTCTGTGGTCTCCTGATGCTGTTCTCACCCTCTCCACTTCATGACTTGGCCACTATTTTGCCTTTTGGCCTCGCTGACTTCATCATTTGTTTGACCCTTTTTCTGATCTGTCAGAAGGAAGGAAAATTCTAATGCACAACAGATCCTGTCTGTGTAGCAGCTGTAAGGCCTGTATGGTCCCATCAGAATTGGCTTATGATTTGGTAAGCAAAAGCAGGAGTTGGTACAAAACACAGAAGACATGCAAATATTCCATTCAAGTGTAATCTCTGTTTTAGATCCAGTCCTGTTTTTTGGCATTAGAAATACTGATGGATTATTGAGCAAATGCTGACTGAGTGAAGGCGTATGCTCCACAGACAGGGTCCGTTTTTTGTGGGTTATTGTTCAGAGGAAGGGTAACTTAATCAGTGACGTCAACACAAACTTACTGCTGACACCTTCTCCACTCTGTCCGGAGGGCTCTACTTGTATTAATGTTTAATAGAACAGGTTCTGTTTACATCTATGTGAAATTATTTGGCGACGGTGTAAAAGGAGTAGGCTTTGTCTAAACACTAACATAGACCTGTAAGGCTGAGTTCATACTTGAGTTATTTTGGCTATTTTGGCCCCGTGACTGCCCAAATAAGTGAAGTGTGCAGTGATTCTAAGAGCGATGCCTGTTATCTGTCATATTGACTCACAGTATGATTATACTACAACAGCACACTCCCTATGTGTGTTACTGCAAGGCACAGTGTTCTACACCCCTATAAAGGCTTTTTGCGGCCTGGAAATATAATTTTTTTTTACGTGTTTTGCCGTGAATAAATTCAGATCGAAGCTAATCTTTTCGGAAAATTCGGCAAACTGGCTGAATCAATTTTTTTAAAAATTTGCTTATCTCTAGTTGGGTTCACTGTATGCTCTAAGTTTTGAACCAGTCTCCATTGGTGGCTGCAGAAGGCTGCCAAATTATATCTTTTACATTTATTGATATACAGGGGTTTTGGAGCTCTTTATCAGAAACAAATCTCAGATTTTAATGTCCCTTCAAACATGACAGATTTTGTGGCAGAAATTTCTGCAAATTAAAATTAGGTCCATTTGTGTGAATAGGACTTGCATAAACATATGTTTTTGCCACCAAAACAATTCCATTCAGATGCATTGAACTGATTTTCAGTCACAGAAATGTCTGCAACAAAATCGGATATATGTGGTATATGTGAAGGCCCCCTTAAAAAAGTAATTTTAACAAATGAAGAAGTATTTCAATAAATAGTAATTATAGAACTTTGATTATCATTTCCACACTTGCCTGTATGCACATAATCAGGCATATCTCAAATTGTCCAAAAGGTACAAAGGGGGTAAATTTTGATTAGATACACACCACTTTTTGGCATATATATGTCACATATTATGGTGCAAAGGTTATTTGAGGCAAAATCTGTGACTTTTGACACTTCTACATTGCTTACACCAGTGCAAAAAAAGAGAACATGGCGTGGGCGTGTAAGGAGGGGGTGTCAGGCCCGTCTCATTTATCATTTTGTACACCAGTTTTTGGTGTACAAAATGACATATCTACACCAGCAAGAGAACTGACATAGATTTAAGCTTGGTGTATGCCTGTGGATCATGTTCCGTAGTTATGTAGAGGCCTGCGTCTCTACATAACTTTGGTGCATCCACGGCCAGCACAGGAGTAGTAAGACCACCATCTAAATTGCTGGTCTTAATATATGACCCCAAAAGTTTTCAGTTGTAGAAAGCAACATGTATCTAAAATTATAACTACAAATTGTGCTACTTTTAAGATAACAAACTTTGGAAAAGTGCCCTGGACAAAACCAGACAACTATAAAGTATGTATTTGTTGTTTACTTTCCAATTCATTCCTGTTTAAATTATCATTGATTTTTGTTGTTCAGTTTTGTGTACTAAAAAATTTGAATTTCATGGGCTAAAACACACTAGTAATTATCATTTAGAAAGTAAGACAAGTCATAATGTAAAAATCTTTAAGAGAACCTGCAGTAAAGTAGAAAAGTAAAAAAAAAGAAGCTTACCCCCTTCAGGTCGTTTGCATACATTTAACCCTGCAGATGTCATGGTCACAAATGACTATGGTATTTGAGCGGGGAAAATGAGGGAGCCATAAAAAAATATATATATTTTTTTTAAATGTTCAAATCACCCCCTTTCTCCAAAATTTTAATAAAAGTAAATATACAATTTAAAACAAACACAGGCACTATTGCATCTGAAAACACCTAAAAATTAAAAATGTCCAATTTGCCATTTTTTCTTCACTTCACCAAAAAGTCATAAACACCTCAAAATAGTATTACTGAAAAGCACAGCTCGCCCCACAAAAAAAATACAGCTCCATAGACATAAATAAATAAAAAGTTATGGGGTCAGAATATAAAATAAATAAAAAGAAATTAAAAAAATTATTTCCAATTTTTTTAAATATTAAAACACAAGAAAAACTTGTTGTTATCATTCTGACCCAGAGAATGAAAGGCACAGGTCAGTTTTATGGCAAAAGAACCACTGTAAAAACAAAACCAGCAAAACTGTCAGAATTGCGTTTTTTTTTCTAATTCCACCCCATTTGAAATTTGTTTTTTCAAACCTCCCAATACAATGTATGCAATATTAAAATGTGCCATTAGACAGTACAACTCGCGCTACAATAAAACTAGCATATGGCTATGTAAATGGAAAAAATAAAAAAGTTATGGCTCTGGAAAGGTGGGGAGTAAAAAATAAAAACACAAAAGAACAAAAACACAAAAGCAAAGTCACCAGGTCCTGAAGGGGTTAAAGAAGTTGTGTAAGGAAGCTGACCTAGCATTGCAGAGCCATACATTTACCCTACTATTGCCAATGCTGGGTCCATTAAAGCAGCATAGAAGGAGTCCCAAGAGAGGAAGTCCCCTTTATGAAATTCCTAAAGTATATGGAAAATTAACTGCATGAGAAAACTCCTTTAACCCCTAAGTGCCATACTGACTCTTTCTGGGAGGTGGGCGGGAAAAAAATGTATGTTATAAATTTTGCAGCTTTCATTTTTCAGCATAAATAACATAATGACTTTACTGTCTGGACAGTAAGATTACAGCGATAGCAAATACATATATATATATATTTTTTTTTTTTACGTTTTACTACTTTTGCACAATAGAAACCCTTTTTTAAAAGAAGAAAATGTTTTTGTATTGTCGAATACCAAGACTCTTAACTTTTTTATTTTCTTTCTACAGAGCGGTGAGATCTGCAAGACGTTTTTATTGGTATTATTTTGTGGCACATACTTTTGATAGCTTTTTATTTGTTTTTTGGCAAATACACAAAAAGCAGCAATTCTCTTTTTTATTTTTACCGCGTCCACCGTACAGGATGAATAAAATCATAATTTTGTAGTGCAGGTTGTTAGGGATGCAATTATATCAAATACAGTATGTGGAGATTTAAGTTTTGCTTTTTTTTCCATTGAAGAGCATTTTTTCCCAATAGAAAATGTTTTTTATTTAATAATTTTTTTTTACTTTTTTTAACCATTTAATAGTCTCACAAAAGCAGTATAATAGGTGATTCTTTGCTTCTAAAATGCATCTAAAATGCATTTTACTGTCAGTGCTATACTAACATCCACCAGCAGGCTACACCACAGTGGTGCTGTCTGCTAGGACACTCTGGAGGCAAGTCTGGGTCCTTAATCAGTTTGCAGCCTACATGCACAGTCATCTGCATTCCTGCAATCTCATCCGTGGGGAGCCGGTGGGAAACAGGGATTATGCTTCCTCTGTGACTGCTTGCATGCTGCATCTACTATTGCCTGCGGCATCTAAGGGGGTAAATGGCTGGGATAGGTGCTATTTCTATATTACAAATTCCTGCAAAAACAGGGTTTTTTTTAACTTTTTTTTCTACAATCCGATGTGGCTCACTACAGAGTTGCCAAAAATTAAATCATACGGCACAGCTGCTAAGTCTCATACGCAGGTGCCAAAAATTAAATCATATGGCACAGGTTCTAAATCTCCTGGGGAATTATGCATGAAGAAAAAAAAAGGCTATCAAATGCAAGTGAGCGGGAAGGGGGCTCAGCAAGATTTACTGCAAGTGTCAAGGCTGCTGCCCCTTTGACTTTAAGCTCCTCATTTGTATACCACCAGAAGAAGAATAAAAGTTGCTTTCCTGCAATCTTGCAGGGGCAGTAGACAAAATAAAACTTTGCTTTTAATAAACAGGAGATAAAATAGCCCCTACTAGACAGACAACGAATAAGACATGCCCTATGGGCAAGTATAAACACAGAACACAAAAAAGTCACTAGGGGAATAAATCAGGTACAAGGGGGTAAGATTGGGCAGCGGGAATAATGTTAATGATGCCCACTAGCCCTAGTACCTCCCTGCTTGTCCTGTGACTCCCTATAAGGTATCCAAAGGACGGGGTCCAAAAATACCCCGCAAGGGGTGGCCCAGACAGGAACTCTGATCCTAAGTAGGAAACCCTGGTGAGGCCCTATTCAATTTATGACAGGTAAAGGCAGAGTTCACACTTTAAGATACTATAAAGTAATGAACACAGAAAAAAAAAGGGGGGGCTATAACACCACCTAGACATCAAAGGAGGTCAGGGTGGGTGCATACTTAAGTGTCCCGACGCGTTTCTTCGGTTAGAGCCCCAGGATTCTTCAGGGGACACGGGGCTACGTGTTCGTATTAATCAAACCATGACTAAGCCTGTGAACGAAACCATGTATGTATAGTAATACGTCACTGGAAAATAGTCAGATAGAAGAGAAAGAAGGGAGACCCCCCATCACCTAGTATAAGGTCGAGGAGAGGTATCAAACTTACTCGTTTATGGCTGCGGTCAGGGGTGGCTGTAGGCACACTGTATAGCACGACCCAGTGTGGTGGTGTCTGCTAGGATGATGACCGGCAGTGGTGAGGCGAATTCTGCCGCCTTATAAAGGCTAGGGGGTCAGGTGAAGCGCATCTTCCGGAGTCGGTGGACTTCTGGTACATGCGCCTCTTGATGACGCTCCTACAGGGCGTCCGAGGCCGCGGTCACGTTTCCGCGCCTGCGCCACCTGTCCCAGTCCCATGCGTTCCATGGGGCTAAGAGTGGAACGCACGGCCAACGCCGGGTTCAGACGTCATCCGGCCGCGCCACACGAGACGCACGTGCATCAGAGACGCGGTCACATGACCGAGGCCCGGCCTCGGCCGCACAGGCGCAGTAGTTGTTCATAATGGCCAGACTACAGGACATATCCATAGTGGTACACTTGGCCATTAGACAGAAAGGCAAAGTATCCTGCCTCAGCCTCTCCTACGCTTAGCAGGGTACTAAATTAGATACTTATGAATGGATTATTCCCCATTCTGCCATATATGGGAGACTCTCATCCATCACAAGTTTGAGGTGGAAGAAGAGAACGGACAGAGGGGGAGACAAATTGCTCACTGGTCCGTACAAGACCCATAACCTCCCTGAATCTCCTCCACCTCCAAACATCTTGCGTCTATGACCAGAAAAAAAATGAGGTTTAAAGTGGGGAAAAAAGACCACAAGGCCTACACAGAAAAATTGGGTAATCAAAGAAAACAGCTGAAGTTCAAATGTTCATTAAGCCCATTGGGGACAACTGTATTCAGTGTGAATGTCCACCAGCATTCCCTTTGTAGGATGGATCTGTTCCAGTCTCCCCCACGGGTCGGCTTAGGAACATGTTCAATCCCCATGAAGCTGATGGATGCTGTACGCCCTTCGTGGACCGTCTGCACATGGCGCAGTGTCCCCTGAAGAATCCTGGGGCTCTAACTGGGGCTCTAACCGAAAAAACGCGTCGGGACACTTAAGTATGCACCCACCCTGACCTCCTTTGACGTCTAGGTGGTGTTCATTACTTTATAGTATCTCAAAGTGTGAACTCTGCCTTTACCTGTCATAAATTGAATAGGGCCTCACCAGGGTTTCCTACTTAGGATCAGAGTTCCTGTCTGGGCCACCCCTTGCAGGGTATTTTTGGACCCCGTCCTTTGGATACCTTAGAGGGAGTCACAGGACAAGCAGGGAGGTACTAGGGCTAGTGGGCATCATTAACATTATTCCCGCCGCCCAATCTGACCCCCTTGTACCTGATTTATTCCCCTAGTGACTTTTTTGTGTTCTGTGTTTATACTTGCCCATAGGGCATGTCTTATTCGTTGTCTGTCTAGTAGGGGCTATTTTATCTCCTGTTTATTAAAAGCAAAGTTTTATTTAGTCTACTGCCCCTTTAGTTCTATTTTTTGCATTTTTTGAGCAGTATATCAGGGAGGCTCTGACTGCCCCTCCTGAAAGACCATTACTTGTGTAATCACTAGAAAGCAGATGACATCAGGACATCAGCTGTGAGGGGGCATTTTAGCGGTGACAGGTTCAATTTAACATACAGTAGAAGAATTCAATAAATCTGAAAATATATTTACTGTATATGTGTAAACATTATTTTTTTATATTGTACATATGATTGCATTAATAGATTTTCATATTTTAGAAACAAATCATATGACCTGAAAGAGAAAAGTGATGAGCACCAATTTGTTTCAAGTAGATGTTTGTGACTACAGATGTTTCACTTGCCACTCAAGCAGTACAATACCCTGAGAAAGTGCAGAGGCAGTCAGCTGCAACCAATGTATTACTGATGAATGTGTACAGACAGGTTGTCCAAGCTTGTGCTACATCAAGCATATTTTATCCTAATGCAGTTAAAGGCTTTTGTTTACAATAACACATGAAATACAAAAAAGAAGCCAAGTGGGCCAGCTGACTAAATTCTCAAAAAGTTCAGCAAAAAGTCATATTGTCTACAAACCACAACTCAAAATACTTTCCAAGTGGGAAATAGGAAAGTGGTAGAAGAGTTAAAAAAAAAAAGCAAATCTCTATTAACATTATTATTTTTTTGAAGGTTGCATCTTTATACTATACATACTATACTATACCTTAAATGGTTTGTCTGGTTTAAAGGGGTTGTGTCATCTCAAATAATGGTGGCATATCGCTACAGACTGACCACATAGACACAAAAACGCCAAGGAAATAACATAACCAAATATAAAATTGTCAACTAGTAGGTATATTTGAGACAATTATATATTTGGTGATGTTATTCTCTTGGTGTTGTTGCCTCTATATGGTCTCTCTGTATCCCCATGTTATATATTATATATGGATATATTATCTTTGCTTGTGATAACATTTTGTAACCAACCAATTTGATTGTACTAAATTGGATGGAAATAATAAACTAATCACAACTAACCTAAAACTTTAGTGGCGAGATTCTAAATGTAAGACAGCTTCCTTTTCTGCACTTAAACCAGGCATAGAAATAGATGAATTGGACTGAACTGTGCCCTTCCAATGCCACGCCCACTTTTTTAGACATGGTATGAGGGGGAAGAAGTCAAAGATTCTGCCACAACATGGCATGTGACAGAATCTGCGACAGATATATGCCACAAAAGTGGAGTATATTTGTTCGTAAATTACCTTCATAGTTTTGAAATATGAATAAATACTGTATTACATTTCTCTGTAAAATTGAACCATTGGAAAAGAAATGCTCCACTGTCTAGACATTGCTGTTACATAATTGTTATGGTGCCCCTGGTGATTAGTAGTTAGAGGGTTTCATAACAGGAATGTACCAGCAATATCTGGACACTACAGCATGTTTTCAAATGAAAATTTGTGTACATTTTTTTACTACATTTATATTTAATTGTGGAACAGCTAGACGGTAAGCCTTCTTTAGGATTTCTATCAATGACTTGGTACGAAGTTTTAACAAAGAGCTTTGAAGACTCAGTATGACCGTACATTGGAAGGACGGTTTATCAATGTAAATATAAACCCCGTAATGCATGATAATCGCTGTGTTGGCACTACACAGCAATGTAACATTTGCTTGCTATTCTTCAGCCTGCTCCGTTCCAGAACCGCATCTCAGAGAGCGAATGTAGTTTCTGCCTACGACCACATCTGATTGCAAGGCAACTTAGTGCTTCCTGTTTTGACATGGTCTTAGAATATAACAAATAAAGGTGCAAAGACACAGCTCATCTGAATGCAGGGACCTTTGCTTGTACGACATGTAGATATCAGGGCTATTCAGCTCATAGTAATTGCATATGCTATTCAAAACATGTTCTGTATGTGGAAAGTAGAGTACCACATTTGAAGATTTTAATAGCAGAGTTCCTGATTTTTATTTACTTAGCTGACAGATTGGGTCACAGTTCTCTCGCTCTAACAGCATTGTGTTGTCGGGTTGCCAAGGTAACTGGGGTCTGTAGATGATGTCAGGTCTGATGGCCAATTTAAAGTGGAATCATCCTGTCACACCATGCCTTCTCATTCAGGTGCTATTGTTCCAGATTCTGACTCTTGATTGACCCTCTTGATTCTTAACTTAGTCTTGTTCCTGGATATAGCTTCTACCTCATCATTGGCATTGTCCATCTGTACCTGGTATTCTAGTCCTGGTTTTGACCCTTGGCTCTGTTCCCAAGTTATGAGAACGGCATAGCCTGCTCTGTTACTCTGCTATGGGAGATATGGAGCTCTTCACCTGCCCAGCTCTTAGCCCCATCTCAGCCATGGAAACAGAGAGATGGAGGCAACCCCTTCCATCCCTGTACTGTTGCTCTTTTGTCCTATGACCTCTGTCATCACTGTTGATGCTTCTTAAACATAGGAGCTGAGCTGGGACATCTCAGATGCAGTATGACTTTTACAATTTCATGCACCAACGTAAATCCAGTGACATATCCTCAATTTTTATGCTGAGCATTTTTTTGGGAAAATTAGTGTATAAAGAACTTTTTGCACCAGCAGGATAATAGAAAGCTTGCTATACAAGCAGACATTTTCAACAGTTTAAAAGATAAATGGAAAGTTGAACAAAATGAATCATCCAAGATTCACTCACACACTGTGAAGTTGCCCATTTATAAAAAGAGTTGTAATCCATCTGAAAATACATTAATTCATGCCTGCGGGATAGTAGTATTCTTGTAGAAGAACTAAAACAGATCTTCCTTTGTAAGATCCTTAATATGACAAGACATGACCAATAGCATTTTTACCCAAAATATTCAACTGCAGACAGACTTACTGTTTTATATCCCATCATACATTATCTCAACATTTGTTTCCTTCTGCTTTTTGTTTCCACTTGTTTTTCATACATCTTGCAAATGACAGATTTGAAAAGCAATGTTCCATTCACACTATTAAAGGGGTTCTTCGCTTTTCAGCTGTCTATTATGTGCTATAATTTTTTTTTTATTTCAATATATTTTGTGCTTCTTTTTTCAGCATTTGCCTTTGGCAAGTGTACCAGCTGCCTGTTCTGTGATATAAAGAAAATTCTGCTCTGAGACCTTCTCCTCCCGAAAAGTACTTTGGCTTTTTGGTCTCCGATAGCTCATTGAACTACCCCTTATGTCTTTCTGATGAATATCACGTAATGGTGAGCCTTGAAATATGAGTACAGTTACAGTATTTTACATGCAGTCTAATAGACATTAGCAAGCTTATTTTAAGGTGGCAGGCCCCCTTAACTACAAAGCAATTGGATAGTTGTACAGGTCCGCATTACACATTATGTCTGCCCCTGGGCTTTATCACCTTCTTGCACAATAACATACAATTACTGTATGCCATGGGCTGGTGAGCCTCATAACACATTTCTGTACATCAATGAAGCTGGGGCCACCGTTTATTGCTCGGTCAAAATGAATTTTACCTCCTTTTCTTCTCACTAATAGAGCTTTCATTTTGTGGTATTTCATTGCTGCTGACATTTTTACTTTTTTTGTTATTAATTGAAATTTAATGATTTTTTTTGCAAAAAATGACATTTTTCACTTTCAGTTGTAAAATTTTGCAAAAAACAACAACATCCATATATACATTTTTCACTAAATTTATTGTTCTACATGTCTTTGACAAAAAAAAATGTTTGGGTAAAAAAAAAAAAAATGGTTTGGGTAAAAGTTATAGCGTTTACAAACTATGGTACAAAAATGTGAATTTCCGCTTTTTGAAGCAGCTTGGACTTTCTGAGCACCTGTCATGTTTCCTGAGGTTCTACAATGCCCAGACAGTAGAAAAAGTAGACACCCTAAGGTATTCACTGATGGGCATAGTGAGTTCATAGAACTTTTTATTTCTTGTCACAAGTTAGCGGAAAATGATGATTTATTATTTTTTCTTTTTTTTCTTACAAAGTCTCATATTCCACTAACTTGTGACAAAAAATAAAAACTTCCATGAACTCACTATGCCCCTCACGGAATACCTTGGGGTGTCTTCTTTCCAAAATGGGGTCATTTGTGGGGTAGTTATACTGCCCTGGCATTCTAGGGGCCCTAATGTGTGGTAAGTAGTTTGAAATCAAAATGTGTAAAAAATGACCTGTGAAATCCTAAAGGTGCTCTTTGGAATGTGTGCCCCTTTGCCCACCTAGGCAGCAAAAAAGTGTCACAGATATGGTATCGCCGTACTCAGGAGAAGTTGGGGAATGTGTTTTGGGGTGTCATTTTACATATACCCATGCTGGGTGAGAGAAATATCTTGGCAAAAGACAACTTTTCCCATTTTTTATACAAAGTTGGCATTTGACCAAGATATTTATCTCACCCAGCATGGGTATATGTAACATGACACCCCAAAACACATTTCCCAACTTCTACTGAGTACGGCGATACCACTTGTGTGACACTTTTTTGCAGCCTAGATGCGCAAAGCGGCCCAAATTCCTTTTAGGAGGGCATTTTTAGACATTTGGATCCCAGACTTCTTCTCACGCTTTCGGACCCCTAAAATGCCAGGGCAGTATAAATACCCCACATGTGACCCCATTTTGGAAAGAAAACACCCCAAGGTACTCAATGAGGGGCATGGTGAGTTCATAGAAATTTTTTATTTTTTTTGGCACAAGTTAGCGGAAATTGATTTTTTTTTGTATTGTCTCACAAAGTCTCCCTTTCCGCTAACTTGGGACAAAAATTTCAATCTTTCATGGACTCAATATGCCCCTCACGGAATACCTTGAGGTGTCTTCTTTCCGAAATGGGGTCACATGTGGGGTATTTATACTGCCCTGGCATTTTAGGGGCCCTAAAGCGTGAGAAGAAGTCTGGAATATAAATGTCTAAAAAATTTTACGCATTTGGATACCGTGAGGGGTATGATGAGTTCATGTGAGATTTTATTTTTTGACACAAGTTAGTGGAATATGAGACTTTGTAAGAAAAAAAAAAAAAAAACAATTTCCGCTAACTTGGGCAAAAAAATGTCTGAATGGAGCCTTACAGGGGGGTGATCAATGACAGGGGGATGATCACCTATATAGACTCCCTGATCATCCCCCTGTCATTGATCACCTCCCTGTCATTGATCACCCCTCTGTAAGGCTCCATTCATACGTTCGTATGATTTTTACGGATCCACGGATACATGGATCGGATCCGCAAAACACATACGGACGTCTGAATGGAGCCTTACAGGGGGGTGATCAATGACAGGGGGTGATCAGGGAGTGTATATGAGGTGATCACCCTCCTGTAAGGCTCCATTTAGACGTCCGTATGTGTTTTGCGGATCCGATCCATGTATCCGTGGATCCATAAAAATCATACGGACGTCTGAATGGAGCCTTACAGAGGGGTGATCAATGACAGGGGGTGATCAGGGAGTCTATATAGGTGATCACCCCCCTGTCATTTGTATAAAAAGATTGAAATTTTTGTCCCAAGTTAGCGGAAAGGGAGACTTTGTGAGACAATACAAAAAAAAAAAAACATGAGGTGATCACCCCCCTGTCATTGATCACCCCCCTGTAAGGCTCCATTCAGACGTCCGTATGTGTTTTGCGGATCCGATCCATGTATCCGTGGATCCGTAAAAATCATACGGACGTCTGAATGGAGCCTTACAGGGGGGTGATCAATGACAGGGGGTGATCAGGGAGTGTATATGAGGTGATCACCCCCCTGTCATTGATCACCCCCCTGTAAGGCTCCATTCAGACGTCCGTATGTGTTTTGCGGACCCGATCCATGTATCCGTGGATCCGTAAAAATCATACGGACGTCTGAATGGAGCCTTACAGGGGGGTGATCAATGACAGGGGGGTGATCAGGGAATCTATATGGGTGATCACCCGCCTGTCATTGATCACCCCCCTGTAAGGCTCCATTCAGTCGTCCGTATGTGTTTTGCGGATCCGATCCATGTATCCGTGGATCCGTAAAAATCATATGGACGTCTGAATGGAGCCTTACAGGGGGGTGATCAATGACAGGGGGGTGATCAATGACAGGGGGTGATCAGAGAGTCTATATGGGATGATCATGGGTGATCAGGGGTTCATAAGGGGTTAATAAGTGACAGGGGGGGGGTTGTAGTGTAGTGTAGTGGTGTTTTGTGGTACTTTACTGAGCTACCTGTGTCCTCTGGTGGTCGATCCAAGCAAAAGGGACCACCAGAGGACCAGGTAGCAGGTATATTAGACGCTGTTATCAAAACAGTGTCTAATATACCTGTTAGGGGTTAAAAAAATCGAATCTACAGCCTGCCAGCGAACGATCGCCGCTGGCAGGCTGGAGATCCTGTCTCTTACCTTCCGATCCTGTGAACGCTCGCGCCTGTGTGCGCGTTCACAGGAAATCACGGCTCTCGCGAGATGACACGTATATGCGTCACTCTGCGCAGAGCTGCCGCCTCCGGACCGCGGATCTGCGTTAGGCGTTCCGGAGGCGGTTAAAGGGAATGTGTAATCAGAAAATGACCTTTTGTTTAAATCACATTTTTATGTTTATCTTTTTTAAAGAATTTTTGCTGATGTTATTTTAAATTTTTCATGTCAATATCTATATTTAAACAAAAACCCTAAACTCCTGCAGTTTTCCCACTGGCCACTAAGCTTAATAGAAACCACTTTTTGGTCTGTACAGATCACTTTACTGCAGTGATATATCATTCTAATCCTGCCTGTAATGATAAGGAAATATTACCTCTGTATATAGATTATACAGGATCCACCATTCACAATAGGTGATTGTCAGATCTTATCTATTCTTTCCTTGTACAATGACTTCTGAATAGGTTAGAGCATGCCTAGAAAACTCTCTCATAGAAGTCAATGTGTCTATGGACCATGGGGCTGCTGTAAAGCAATTTTTTTAATGCTTTGTGAATTCTGTTAAGAACAGCTCAGGTAACATGGCAGCCCCCATAATCATGTTCAGAAAATAGAATAAAAAAAATCTGGAATCAGAAAATAGAATTTTTACCCCCCAAACACAATCATTGGGTGCCTAATCTGTTTGATATTCTTGCATATCCTTTAAACCTTCAAGACACCTAATAGGATGCCTGTCTGTCAGCGTTAGGCTGACATACTTAAAACACTGCAATACAGAAATAATGCACTGTATTATGAGTGAGGACTAGGCTTATACTGGGACAACAAATAAAAATATAATAAATAGATTATTTATAAATTAAAAAAAAACTGGACTTGATCAATTATTTATACTGTTTTTGTATGTAAGTCTTCTTGAATGAGAGTTTTAGTTATTATTTTTGCTATTTTTGACAGGAAAAAAATTCCTCCTCGCAGGACTTTATCTCCCATCTTAAATAACGGATCTCAGATGGAACTGACAAAAACGGATGCGAAATGAGCATAACAGATGCTCTAAATAAAGGATCCATATTTTTATTTTCTGTTCTTCTGACAGATCAGAAGAATGGAATACTAAACAGTGATGTGAACCCAGTATTTTGTCAGTCTTGCATGTCACATATTGCATGAAGGTGTGCACAGTTGTCAACAGCACATAAAGACAACTGCAATTGTCAGGTTGCCTGCTTTTGGAAAACAAAATAGGGTTTGGGGGTACACTCATTTTTCAAGGAGTGTGATTTCTGTGTTTTATTATGTTATTATTTTAAAAAGAATATGAAAATAACCAGACTTTTGGTCTCTCCAGATCTGGTGTTTTATAAATATATGTGCATGTAAGCATGGTGGTATATGTGAACTTTATTATCAACTTTTATTTTTAGGAGCTTTTGTGCATATACAGTAATTTTCTGCTTGGATCATACTTTTAGCCAGAAACATGATTTCATGTGTCTTTCTTGAAATGTTATACTTTGAGGCAAAATCACATGAAGGTGCCATTATATACAGTTGCAAGAAAAAGTATGTGAACCCTTTGGAATGATATGGATTTCTGCACAAATTGGTCATAAAATGTGATCTGATCTTCATCTAAGTCGCAACAATAGACAATCACAGTCTGCTTAAAGGGAACCTGTCACCAGAATTTTGGGTATAGTGCTGAGGATATGGGTTGCTAGATGGCCGCTAGCACATCCGCAATACCCAGTCCCCATAGCTCTGTGTGCTTTTATTGTGTAAAAAAAAAAAACGATTTGATACATAAGCAAATTAACCTGAGATGAGTCCTGTACGTGAGATGAGTCAGGGACAGGACTCATCTCAGGTTAATTTGCATATGTATCAAATTGGTTTTTTCACACAATAAAAGCACACAGAGCTATGGGGACTGGGTATTGCGGATGTGCTAGCGGCCATCTAGCAACCCATGTCCTCAGATCTATACCCCAAATCCCGGTGACAGGTTCCCTTTAAACTAATAACACACAAAGAATTAAATGTTACCATGTTTTTATTGAACACATCATGTAAACATTTACAGTGCAGGTGGAAGAAGTAAGTGAACCCCTAGACTAATGACATCTCCAAGAGCTAATTGGAGAGAGGTGTCAGCTAACTGGAGTCCAATCAATGAGATGAGATTGGAGGTGTTGGTTACAGCTGCCCTGCCCTATAAAAAAAACACACCAGTTGTGGGTTTGCTTTTAACAAGAAGCATTGCCTGATGTGAATGATGCCTCACACATAAGAGCTTTCAGAAGACCTATGATTAAGAATTATTGACTTGCATAAAGCTGGAAAGGGTTATAAAAGTATCTCCAAAAGCCTTGCTGTTCATCAGTCCACGGTAAGAGACATTGTCTATAAATGGAGAAAGTTCAGCACTGCTGCTACTCTCCCTAGGAGTGGCCGTCCTGTAAAGATGACTGCAAGAGCACAGTGCAGACTACTTAATGAAGTGAAAAAGAATCCTAGAGTGTCAGCTAAAGACTTACAAAAGTCTCTGGCATATGCTAACATCCCTGTTAGTAAATCTACGATACGTAAAACACTAAACAAGAAAGGATTTCATGGGAGGGTACCACAGAGGACGCCACTGCTATCCAAAAAAAAACATTGCTGCATGTTTACAGTTTGCACAAGAGCATCTGGATGTTCCACAGCAGTACTGGCAAAATATTCTGTGGACAGATAAAAACCAAAGTTGAGTTGTTTGAAAGAAACAAACAACACTATGTGTGGAGAAAAAGAGGTACAGCACACCAACATCAAAACCTCATCCCAACTGTGAAGTATGGTAGTGGAGGCATCATGGTTTGGGGCTGCTTTGCTGCGTCAGGGCCTGGACGGATTGCTATCATCGAAGGAAAAATGAATTCCCAAGTTTATCAAGACATTTTGCAAGAGAACTTAAGGCCATCTGTCCACCAGCTGAAGCTCAACAGAAGATAGATGTTGCAACAGGACAATGATTCAAAGCATAGACATAAATCAACAACAGAATGGCTTAAACAAAAGAAAATATGCCTTCTGGAGTGGCCCAGTCAGAGTCCTGACCTCAACCCGATTGAGATGCTGTGGCGTGACCTCAAGAAAGCGATTCACACCAGACATCCCAAGAATATTGCTGAACTGAAACAGTTCTGTAAAGAGGAATGGTCAAGAATTACTCCTGACAGTTGTGCACGTCTGATCTGCAACTACAGGAAACGTTTGGTTGAAATTATTGGTGCCAAAGGAGGTTCAACCAGTTATTAAATCCAAAGGTTCACATACTTTTTCCACCTGCACTGTGAATGTTTACATGGTGTGTTCAATAAATACATGGTAACATTTAATTATTTGTGTGTTATTAGTTTAAGCAGACTGTGATTGTCTATTGTTGTGACTTAGATCAATTTGTGCAGAAATCCATATCATTCCAAAGGGTTCACAAACATTTTCTTGCAACTATATAAAGTGGTAGTTTGACAATTGGTTTGAGCAGAGGCCTAAGTTAAAGATCCTGGGCCTGTAACAAATCCCCCTACCCACCATGAATTTTGTATAATATTGATGTCTCTAATGAGTAGTGTTGGGCGTGAATATTTAAATAGCGAATATTAATCGTAAATATCGGCACTTCGAGAATTCGCAAAAATTTTACATCAGTAACCTCCTTTCTTGCTTGTGGGCTAATGAGAAGGCTGCAATGTCTTTGTCTGAGCTTAGCAACATCCCTAGGAAGCAATAGGAAAGTGGCCTACCCCTTACTATATAATAACCTCCCCAGTAATGCTTGTATGCAGTATTTTGCAAATCTGAGAGAGACAGCAGTGTTATTGCTATACTCTCTGCTTTCCAGTGTCATTACATTAGATAGTTAGTTAGCTTAAATACATAATACAGATAGTTAGTGGGAGATATTCAGTGTAGGCTAGATGGTGATATAGTGTAGCTGATAGTTATATAGTTCTGCTGTCCATACATACAGTACAGACCAGAAGTTTGGACACACCTTCTCATTCAAAGAGTTTTCTTTATTTTCATGACTATGAAAATTGTAGATTCACACTGAAGGCATCAAAACTATGAATTAACACATGTGGAATTATATACATAACAAAAAAGTGTGAAACAACTGAAAATATGTCATATTCTAGGTTCTTCAAAGTAGCCACCTTTTGCTTTGATTATTGCTTTGCACACTCTTGCCATTCTCTTGTTGAGCTTCAAGAGGTAGTCACCTGAAATGGTTTTCACTTCAGAGGTGTGCCCTGTCAGGTTTAATAAGTGGGATTTCTTGCCTTATAAATGGGGTTGGGACCATCAGTTGCGTTGTGGAGAAGTCAGGTAGATACACAGCTTATAGTCCTACTGAATAGACTGTTAGAAGTTGTATTATGTGGCCATCATTATTTTAAGAAATGAAGGTCAGTCAGCCCGAAAAATTGGGAAAACTTTGAAAATGTCCCCGAGTGTAGTCACAAAAACCATCAAGCGCTACAAAGAAACTGGCTCACATGCGGACCGCCCCAGGAAAGGAAGACCAAGAGTCACCTATGCTGCGGTGGATAAGTTCATCCAAGTCACCAGCCTCAGAAATCGCAGGTTAATAGCAGCTCAGATTAGAGACCAGGTCAATGCCACACAGCGTTCTAGCAGCAGACACATCTCTAGAACAACTGTTAAGAGAAGACTGTGTGAATCAGGCCTTCATGGTAGAATATCTGCTAGGAAACCACTGCAAAGGACAGGCAACAAGCAGAAGAGACTTGTTTGGGCTAAAGAACACAAGGAATGGACATTAGACCAGTGGAAATCTGTGCTTTGGTCTGATGAGTCCAAATTTGAGATCTTTGGTTCCAACCACCGTGTCTTTGTGCGCCGCAGAAAAGGTGAACGGATGGACTCTACATGCCTGGTTCCCACCGTGAAGCATGGAGGAGGAGGTGTGATGGTGTGGGGGTGCTTTGCTGGTGACACTGTTGGGGATTTATCCAAAATTGAAGGCATACTGAACCAGCATGGCTACCACAGCATCTTGCAGCGGCATGCTATTCCATCCGGTTTGCGTTTAGTTGGACCATCATTTATTATTCAACAGGACAATGACCCCAAACACACCTCCAGGCTGTGTAAGGGCTATTTGACCATGAAGGAGAGTAATGGGGTGCTGCGCCAGATGACCTGGCCTCCACAGTCACTGGACCTGAACCCAATCGAGATGGTTTGGGGTGAGCTGAACCACAGAGTGAAGGCAAAAGGGCCAACAAGTGCTAAGCATCTATGGAAACTCCTTCAAGACTGTTTGAAGACCATTTCAGATGACTACCTCTTGAAGCTCATCAAGAGAATGTCAAGAGTATGCAAAGAAGTAATCAAAGCAAAAGGTGGCTACATTATGTATATAATTCCACATGTGTTAATTCATAGTTTTGATGCCTTCAGTGTGAATCTACAATTTTCATAGTCATGAAAATAAAGAAAACTCTTTGAATGAGGTGTGTCCAAACTTTTGGTCTGTACTGTACATGCTACATACATAGTGCTGTATGTATGTGTGTATGTATGTATGCTATATAAAAACATATATAGTGATGTGATGTCACAAGTTCACAACAATACTTAGTGCACCAATCACTAATAAGTATTCCGACCTGTTAAAATGTGAAGTTGCACATATTGCACCAAAATATTTGCATCATTAGTGCCAATTTCACAATCACAAATATATTGGAGCACTCTATCTACATATAAAGCTATTGTAATGTTTTGCAGTGCCAACCATTTTCTCCAGTCCCAGAAAACTAGCAGCTTGAAAAATGCAGCTATAGTGACCCACACCTGTATTTTGCGTGTATTAAGTGAATATTACATTGCAGATTTTTCACGATAAAGAAAATTATCTCGAATTTGCGAATATATGATGAATATCCTATCAAATATTCGAGAAATATTGCAAATTCAAATATTGCCCCTGCCGCTCATCGCTATTAATGAGGTATATGTGTTTTGGATGCCCTCAGGCTCCTGGACTTTTGTTTTATAATTTAGGTTTCATTTTTACATGTCAAAATTGTGAAAAGTGTCCAGACCACAAAAATATTAAATTTTAGGGTTGTTTTTTTAATAACATTTTTATTAACTTTACCATATTAATATTAATTATCAATTTGCATGATCTCTAAGTGTCTTTATATTCAGGAAAATGCAATATGTGTAATTATACACATACTCCACTCCAAAAAAGTTAAACTTATTCCAAAGATCATCTTCCAAAGATGATAACATGAGTCATTCTTTAGAATGTCTCATATGTTGACCTAAATATACTACAGTGAGCTAATGGTTCATGATGGGTTTGAGACAGACTGTCTACAGGTGTGAGCTAGCTGAGTACTGCATAATGTTCTGTAAACCTAAATGGAGAAACATTTGTACTCTCAAAGTCCCTCTGTTAAACGCTATCAATAAATACAGACTTCAGAAACTAAGCAGCAGCTCTGACCGTTCTGTAGTGCTGTGCTCTAATATTCCATAACTTTGATCGCACTGAAGAACAAATAAAATTAAATTAATTACATTTACCAATGTCAATATGAAATGTGCTCCCCGTGAATGAAATACTTTCCCTGAAGTCAAATGGTCAACAGAAAAAGCACATCTAGGTCTTATTTGAAGATCAGAAAATGCTATTTATCCTTTCTGCTCCGGTACATCAGGGAAAGATTACACTTTCAATGACAAAATATTTCCTGACTTAAATGCAATGATGTTAATATGCATGATGGTGCGCAATCCAATTAAACCTTACCTCCAGAAGTGTCCCTTTAATTGGATGACCTTAAATTCAACTTTTTATTATCTTGAGCAAATAGGGTTTGAATATAATTTTTGGTGTATTATGAACCTAGCTCTGGGCATTCGACTTAAAGCAAGATTAAAAATTGCAATCCAATCCATGCTTAAAGCATAATATAAAACAATGATCAAAATGAGACTATTATTTAATGTGATTAAAGATTAAAGTAAGATTAAAAACACAATGAACTATATTTCTAAAATACATTCAATATGTGAATATCTAAGATTTTTGCAGCACATATACCTGATGATCCACTCCCTGATGCATGCACAGGCTCTTGAGTCCATCTCATCTGAACATGCATCTGGAAGAGGAATGGTTCTGATTTTTGAAACCATCCACAATGGAAGGGACAGCCTGTCCCTTGCCCATGCCAGAAACCTGGTAAAGAACATGACATTGGCATAAAGCTGGAATTTCAGAAGAGCAGTGTCGTGTTACTGAGTTCCTAGAAAGCTAGTCCACCCAACTTTAGAATGGTAAGTAGTATGTCAAAAACTCACAATGTAGTGCCCTGGAGCAGGGAGTACTTTGACATTTGGACATTTTTGGACATTTGCCTATTTGCCCTATGCAAAGTTAAAATATCTTACTTTATTTAACCTAAAAGGGTTAACTTGCACTGTTTAATACTGTGTAACTGCATTATACATATATATATATATATATATATATATATATATATATATATACAGTACAGACCAAAAGTTTGGACACACCTTCTCATTCAAAGAGTTTTCTTTATTTTCATGACTATGAAAATTGTAGATTCACACTGAAGGCATCAAAACTATGAATTAACACGTGGTATTATTTACATAACAAAAAAGTGTGAAACAACTGAAAATATGTCATATTCTAGGTTCTTCAAAGTAGCCACCTTTTGCTTTGATTACTGCTTTGCACACTCTTGGCATTCTCTTGATGAGCTTCAAGAGGTAGTCACCTGAAATGGTTTTCACTTCACAGGTGTGCCCTGTCAGTTTTAATAAGTGGGATTTCTTGCCTTATAAATGGGGTTGGGACCATCAAATGCGTTGTGGAGAAGTCAGGTGGATACACAGCTGATAGTCCTACTGAATAGACTATTAGAATTTGTATTATGGCAAGAAAAAAGCAGCTAAGTAAAGAAAAGCGAGTGGCCATCATTACTTTAAGAAATGAAGGTCAGTCAGTCCGAAAAATTGGGAAAACTTTGAAAGTGCCCCCAAGTGCTGTCATAAAAACCATCAAGCGCTACAAAGAAACTGACTCACATGCGGACCGCCCCAGGAAAGGAAGACCAAGAGTCACCTCTGCTGTGGAGGATAAGTTCATCCGAGTCACCAGCCTCAGAAATCGCAGGTTAACAGCAGCTCAGATTAGAGACCAGGTCAATGCCACACAGCGTTCTAGCAGCAGACACATCTCTAGAACAACTGTTAAGAGGAGACTGTGTGAATCAGGACTTTATGGTAGAATATCTGCTAGGAAACCACTGCTAAGGACAGGCAACAAGCAGAAGAGACTTGTTTGGGCTAAAGAACACAAGGAATGGACATTAAACCAGTGGAAATCTGTGCTTTGGTCTGATGAGTCCAAATTTGAGATCTTTGGTTCCAACCACTGTGTCTTTGTGCGACGCAGAAAAGGTGAATGGATGGACTCTACATGCCTGGTTCCCACCGTGAAGCATGGAGGAGGAGGTGTAATGGTGTGGGGGTGCTTTGCTGGTGACACTGTTGAAAATTGAAGGCATACTGAACCAGCATGGCTACCACAGCATCTTGCAGCGGCATGCTATTCCATCCGGTTTGCGTTTAGGTGGACCATCATTTATTTTTCAACAGGACAATGACTCCAAACACACCCCCAGGCTGTGTAAGGGCTATTTGACCATGAAGGAGAGCGATGGGGTGCTGCGCCAGATGACCTGGCCTCCACAGTCACCGGACCTGAACCCAATCGAGATGGTTTGGGGTAAGCTGGACCGCAGAGTGAAGGCAAAAGGGCCAACAAGTGCTAAGCATCTCTGGGAACTCTTTCAAGACTGTTGGAAGACCATTTCAGGTGACTACCTCATGAAGCTTATCAAGAGAATGTCAAGAGCGTGCAAAGCAGTAATCAAAGCAAAAGGTGGCTACTTTGAAGAACCTAGAATATGACATATTTAGTTGTTTCACACTTTTTTGTTAAGTATATAATTCCACATGTGTTAATTCATAGTGTTGATGCCTTCAGTGTGAATCTACAATTTTCATAGTCATGAAAATAAAGAAAACTCTTTGAAAGAGAAGGTGTGTCCAAACTTTTGGTCTGTACTGTATATATATATATATATATATATATATTTATATGCTGTGATTTATATCCTGTTCATTATCACTGTATTTACATGGCTCTGTGGAAAGGGTTAATGAATACTGAGAGACTGTTAGGGCTTTGATTAAGGAGCTAGCAATTTTCAATAGCTTCCATAGGTTAAAAGAAAAACATGTTTTGGAGGGAAAAACCCAGACTTGTTTACCACCATGTTTTGATGTTTTGGAGGAAAACTCCCAGACTTGTTTACCACCAAAAAGTCTGACCTTTTAAATGTCTGGTTTTAACTCTTTTGTTATGTCTGGAAACTTGTTTTGTCTGTAAAACCTGTTATTGCCATTGAGTATCATTGAAGCTTGAATGTAAGTTTATACCAGACGGGAGCTGAAACAATGTATCTGTTTGTGCTGAGTTTCTCTACTCCACCCCTCCCAGTAGAAGGTTCTAGTCTAGCAAAAACTGTATATAAGGAGAGCAGTCAGAGCCCCTAGTGTGCTGTAGTTAGGGACCAGTGCTTGGAAGAGGAGACTCTGCCAGACTACTGACTGACCAGAAGAAGATGCTGAGATGGGGATACGCTGCCACAGACCCTGGATCCCCAGCCTTGGACCAGGGTACCAGCCTTCTGAAGAGAAAGAGGGACAGCTAGCTCAGTCCTTTACTCAGCATGAAACCCTTCTTCTGCCAGGGAGGAGACTGGAGAAGCCAGCCCAATGCCTCGCCTGTATTGTTTTGTACCTGAATTCCTCCAGTAAGGAAGCAGCCTTGTTCACTGCAAACCCTGACTCTCTGGACTTATTTTCCATATGGCTGCACCATGCCTTACCATCCCTTCTGGAGAGCAGCAACACGTGGTGACACCTTGATGATGTCCGAAGAACCCAGCGTAGTGTTGGGGCCACCCCAAACCCAGCCACTGCAATTTGGTGTCACGAACAGGATCCTGTCAAGCATCAGCAGTTAGTGTGGCTCAAGACAGCCAGTGGTAACTACAGAAAAGCCCAAACCCATATCTCAGGTGAACCAGCAACATATAAGCATCTGTACTGTAAGTGTTCCCCTTGTGGCATCTGCCACAAGCAAGTGACTGTGCTAGTGAGACTGTGTCCTGCATTATTAGCTAAAGATTTGCTAGTGAGGGACTGGGTTACTGCCTCATAGTGCTACTATACTTTGCTGCTCCTCATAGACATGTAATAGGTAAAGTAAGGTCTATAGACTTGGAAAATATATTTTGTAATTGAATTGAAAACTGGCTGAAGGACCGTGTCCAGAGAGTTGTGGTCAATGATTCCTATTAAACATGGTCCCAGATTATAAGTGGTGTACCCCAAGGTTCAGTGCTGGGCCCTCTATTATTTAATGTATTTATTAATGAGATTGAGGATGGGGTTAAATAGCACCATTTCTATTTTTGCAGAAGACACCAAGCTATGTAGTATTGCACAGTCTATGGAAGATGTCCATAAACTACAAGCTGACTTGAACCCTCTGAGTGATAAGGCATAAACTTGGCAAATGAGGTTCAATGTGGATAAATGTAAAGTTATGCATTTTGGTAGTAATAATTAGCATTGAGCGCAAATTTTCAAATAGCGAATATTAATCGCAAATATCGGCACTTGAAGAATTCGCTAATATTTAGAATATAGTAACCTCCTTTCTTGCTTTTGGGCCAATGCGAAGGATGCAATGTCTCTGTCATAGCTTAGCAACATCGTTAGCAACCAATAAGGCTACTTTCACACTAGCGTTCAGAGCGGATCCGTTCTGAACGGATCCGCTCATATAATGCAGACGGTGGCTCCGTTCAGAACGGGTCCGTCTGTATTATATTGTATAAAATTTTCTAAGTGTGAAAGTAGCCTGAGCGGATCCGTCCAGACTTTTACATTGAAAGTCAATGGTGGACGGATCCGTTTGAAGATTGAGCCATAGTGTGTTATCTTCAAACGGATCCGTCCCCATTGACTTACATTGTAACTCTGGACGGATCCGTTTGCCTCCTCACGGCCAGGCGGACACCTGAACGCTGCAAGCAGCGTTCAGGTGTCCGCCTGCTGAGCGGAGTGGAGGCTGAACGCCGCCAGACTGATGCATTCTGAGCGGATCCGCGTCCACTCAGAATGCCTTAGGGCTGGACGGAAGCGTTCGAGTCCGCTTGTGAGCCCCTTAAAACGGAGCTCACAAGCGGACAGCCGAACGCTAGTGTGAAAGTAGCCTTAGAAAGTTGTCTACCCCTTACTATATAAGAACATTTCCAGCAGCCATTTTGTGCTTTTTCATGCAGTTGTGAGAGAGAGAGAAGTGTGCTAATTGTGCTATGCTGAATTGCTGTTTTATAATACTTCTGATACCTCATATATAATCCAGAAATTTAGTGGTAGATAGTGTAGGTTAGTTAGTGAATAGGTTAGCTGATTAGGTTCCAGTGTATGATGCTAGGTACATTAGTTAGGTATCTCAGTAATATATATAATCCAGATAGATATTGTAGGTTAGTTAGTGTAGCTGATAGGTTCCAGTGTATGGTGTTAGGTACATTAGTTAGCTCAGTCATATACTGTATGTATAATCCAGATAGTTAGTGTGAGATAGTGTAGGTTAGTTAGTTAATTGTGTAGCTGAAAGGGTTTAGTGCAGGGTGAAGTCTTTTGCTCTGTTTTAGTTTTTTGTGTGCTAGGATTGTAAGCACTTTTGTCTGTGAAATAAATAAATAAATAAATCTTTGCCTGTGTTTTAGTGTAACAGTTTTAGGGTTTCCTTTGCTAGGGAGGTATTATTGTCTGCGTCTTTTGTCTGTGAAAACCCTTCCCCCAAAAAAACAAAAGTCTTTCCCTGTGTTTTAGTGTGACAGTTTTAGGGTTTCGTTTGTTAGGGAGGCATTATTGTCTATGTCTCTTGTCAGTTAAAAAAACAAAAAAACAAACAAACAAAAAAAAGTCTTTGCCTATGTTTTAGTGTAACAGTTTTAGGGTTTCATTTGTTAGGGAGGGATTATTGTCTGCGTTATTGTCTGTGAAAAAAAAAAGTCTTCGTCTATGTTTTAGTGTTACTGTTTTGGTATTTTGTTTGCTAGGGAGGGATTATCGTCTATGTCTTTTGTCTGTAAAAAAAAAAAAAAAAAAAAGTCTTTGCCACTGTATTAGTGTTATTTTTTTTTAATCAGATTTTTTATTTTATTGAAAAACAATAATAATAAACATCTTTTTTTAAAGACATTAAGTACAGGTAGTGGATTTATCCAGCTATCCCCACCGCAATAGACAGAAAGGGATACATACATTACAGAACATGTATTGAAATATGAATTCAATAGCAACTCCACAACCCAACTCCCCAGTGTTATTGTTTTAGGGTTTTGTGTCTATTTTTTTTTATTTTTTGCCCCATTGTCCCCAACCCAATAAAGTTTGCCCAAACTCCCTCATTGTTTTCTTTCTACAATTTTTTTTCTGTTGTTTAACGCAAACCGCTGTGCATGTACCATATATTCTGCCATACATGCACGGCGGGCTGATTGGGCGGGCACCAGAGCGGTGTGCGCCTGATCACTGCAGGGGCCCGGCAGTCCCTAGTAGCCGGGCCCCTGCTGTATCCGCCGACATCGCTGTTTACAGCGATACCGGTGGATTAACGCATTCTATGCTGCAGTCCGCGCTGACCGAGACATAGAAGTTGATTCCGGCGGGTGAGTGAGCCCATCGAGTCCCCACGCTGGTGTGGCGGGCACTTGATGTGTCAGAATGAAGCCTGATGCCATGCAGAGGCTGCACAATGCCT
Source organism: Bufo gargarizans (assembly GCF_014858855.1). NCBI lineage: Eukaryota > Metazoa > Chordata > Amphibia > Anura > Bufonidae > Bufo > Bufo gargarizans. The sequence continues at coordinate 103,280,313 of NC_058080.1, forward strand.
TGCAAGGCATCGGGACCTGCCTTCCACGGATGCCGAGGAGATCCAGTCTCAGGCTGGGTCTCCTAGGCAACCTGTTAGTGTATGACTCAGTGTCACACACTAACAGGCAATGCATTACAATACAGATATATTGTAATGCATTGCAGAGGGGACCAGACCCCCAAAAGTTGAAGTCCCAGAGTGAAACAGAAATAAAGTTAAAAAAAAATGTGTTTTGAATAAAACAAATAAGTTTCAAGTTTAAAAAAGAAAAAAGCCCCTTTCCCCTAATTTTATAATAAAAAATAGAAATAAAAAGAAAGAACGCACATATTAGGTATCGTCGCGTCCATAACGACCGGCTCTATAAATATATCATATGATCCACCCCGTTCGATAGACACCATAAAAAATAAAAACCGTGTCATAAAAAGCCATTTTTGTCACCTTGCATCACTAAAAGTTCGACAGCAAGCGATCAAAAAAGCGTATGCCCACAAAAATAGTACGAATCTAACCGTCACCTCATCCCGCAAAAAATTTGCCCCTACATTGGAAAATCTCCCCCCCCAAAAAAACAATGGAGGCACTAAAACATGATTTTTTTAATTTCAAAAATGCTTTTATTGTGTTAAATGTAAAAAAAAGAAAAAAAATTATACATATTAGGTATCGCTGAGTCCATTACAAACTCCTTCATTGTATTTTTAGCTACCACTTCTGCAGGAAGGCTATTCCATGTATCCACTACTCTCTCAGTAAAGTTATACTTCCTGATATTACTTTTAAACCTTTGCCCCTCTAATTTAAAACTATGTCCTCTTGTAGCAGTTTATTCTTTTAAATATTCTCTTTTACCTTGCTGATTCCCTTTATGTATTTAAAAGTTATTATCATATCCCCCTTGTCTTTCCTCCAAGCTATACATGTTAAGGTCCTTTAATCTTTCCTGGTATGTTTTATCCTGCAATCCATGTACCAGTTTAGTAACTCTTCTCTGAACTCTCTCCAAAGTATCAATGTTCTTCTGGAGTTATGGTCTCTAGTACTAAGCACAAAACTCCAAATGAGGTCTCACTAGTGCTCTGTAGAGCGGCATGAGCACCTCCCTCTTTCTACTGGTAATGCCTCTCCCTATACATATATACATATAGCATTTCCTGCTGCTTTATGTCATTGTCTGCCTGCCTTTAAGTCTTCTGAAATAATGACCCCTAAATCCCTTTCCTCATATACTGAGGTTAGGACTGTATCACTGATTTTATATTCTGCTCTTGGTTTTTTTACGCCTCAGGTGAATTATCTTGCGTTTATCAACATTAAATTTTAGTTGCCAGATTTGTGACCATTCCTCTAGTTTTCCTAAATCCTTTTCCATTTGGTGTATCCCTCCAGTATAACCAACCCTGTTACAAATCTTTGTGTCATCAGCAAAAATACACACTTTACCATCGAGGCCTTCTGCAATTTAGCTGATAAAGATATTAAACAATATGGGTCCTAGAACAGATCCCTGAGGTACCCCACTGGTGACAAGACCATGGTCTGAATATACTCCATTGGCTACAACCCTCTGTTGTTTCTCCCTCAGCCACTGCCTAATCCATTCAACAATATGGGAGTCCAAGCACAAAGACTGCAATTAATTGATAAGCCTTCTATGTGGGACAGTATCAGAATCCTAACTAAAGTCTAGATAAGCGATGTCTACTGCACCTCCGCCATCTATTATTTTAGTCACCCAATCAAAAAAATCTATAAGAATAGTTTGACATGATCTCCCTGAAGTAAACCCATGCTGTTTTCCATCTTTCAATGCATGGGATTTTAAATGTTCCACAATCCTCTCCTTAAGTATGGTTTCCATTAATTTCCCCACTATTGATGTCAGGCTTACTGGCCTATAGTTGCCCGATTCCTCCCTACTACCTTTCTTGTGAATAGGCACAATATTTGCTAATTTCCAATCTTCTGGGACGACTCCTGTTGCCAGTGATTGGTAAAATAAATCTGTTAATGGTTTTGCTAGCTCTTTTAATAGCTTTGGGTGTATCCCATTAGGCCCCTGTGACATCAATAGTGGGGAAATTTGTATTAATTTTAGACAACTGACTTAGAACCTTTTCCTCTGTAAAGACACATGCATCAAAAGATTTATTAGACTTCCTTCCTAACTGAGGTCCTTTTCCTTCATTTTCCTGTGTAAAAACTGAACAGAAGTATTCATTGAGGCAGTCAGCTAGTTCTTTATCTTCCAAATACCTTCTGTCTTTTGTTTTTAATTAGGTAATTCCTTGTTTTAGTTTCCTTTTTTCATTTATGTATCTGAAGAATGTCTTATCGCCTTTTTTCCACTAACTGAGCTAATTTCAATTCTGCCTGTGCTTTAGAAGCTCTTAAAACTTGTTTGGTCTCTCTCTGCCTAATGTTATAAATTTGCCTATCATCCTCTTTTTTATTTTTTTATTTACTAAATGCTATATTTTTGTTTTTAATGATTTTGGCCACTTTTGCTGAGTACCACAGTGGTCTCTTCCTTTTTTTGCTTTTACTGACAAGCCTAATGCAATTATCTGTTACCTTTTAATAGTGTGACTTTTAAGTAGTCCCATTTCTCCTGGACTCCATTGAAACTGTTCCAATCTGATAGGGAATCGTATACCACTAGTCTAATTTTAGAAAAGTCAGTTTTTCTAAAATCTAAAACTTTGTTTTTGTGTGGTGTGACTCTGTGCTTATAATAAACCACACTGACTAGTGATCACTAGATCCCAAGCTCCCCCCTACAGTAATATCAGATACTAAATTCCCATTTGTGAATACTAAATCTAAAATGGCCTCCTTCCAGGTTGGCTCCTCCACTACTTGCTGTAGAGATAATCCCAGTAGGGAATTTTGAATATCTGTACTCCTGGCAGAACTACCTATTTTGGTTTTCCAGTTTACATCAGATAGATAAATGTCTCCCACAATAATAACTTCCCCTTTCAATGTCATTTTAGCTATTTCCTGAACTAGTAGATCATCTAATTCTTTGACTTGGCTAGGTGGTCTATATATCACACCTATACGAGTTACCTTATGATTATCAAGTTGTAAGGTAACCCAAACGGACTCTAAATTGGTCTCGCTAACTTGTATTAAATTTGATTTTATGCTATCTTTCACATACAGGGCCACCCCTGCCCTTTTCTTGCCTTCTCTGTCTTCCCTATATAGACAGAACCCTGGTATTGTTATATCCCAGTCATTACTCCCATTGAACCATGTCTCAGTAACAGCCACTAAATCTATATTCTCAGATTCCATTATAGACTCAAGTTCATTGATCTTATTCCCTAAACTGCGAGCATTTGTAGACAAGACTCTGAGCTTGTAATTTCTTAACCTTTGTGCTACTGGCATCTTCTGGCATTGTTCCGGGGGGCAGTCGGACTGCTGGATTATCACTCTTTTGCCCCCTTTCCTAGTTTAAATGCTCCTTAGCAAATACTTTTAACTGTTCACTGAGGACATTTGTTGCATTGAGAGAAAGATTCAAACCATCTTTCTTGTACAGTTCTTTTTCATTCCAATGAAAGCTAACATGAGACACAAAACCAAACCCTTGGTTCAGACACCATTCACCGAGCCATACATTGAATTCCTTAATGCACATCTTCATGTCATGCTGAAGGTTATGCACAGGCAAAACTTAAGAGAATGAAACAGTTGATGCAACCTCCCGTATATCATTTCCAAGTATGTAAAAAGCTACCTTCGCCTTTGAAACCTCATGCAAATAACATAACAAAAAGTGTAATAGCAAGCGTTCAAAAAGTCAAATGCACCCCAAAATTGTACGAATCAAACCATCATCTCATCCCACAGAAATGATACCCTACCTAAGAGAATCGCCTTAAAAAAATAAAAATAAAAATATGGCTCTCAGACTATGGTGACACTAAAACATGATTTAATTTTTTTGTTTCAAAAATAAAATTATTGTATAAAACTCAAATAAATAAAAAAGTATACATATTAGGTATCACTGTATCTGTAACAAACTTCTCTATTAAAATATCACATGATTCAACCACTCAGGTAAACACCGTAAAAAAATAAAATAAGGGCGGTGTCAAAAAGCCATTTTGTCACCTTACATAACAAAAAGTATAATAGCAAACGATCAAAAAGTCATATGCACCCCAAAATTGTACTAATCAAACAGTTGTCTCATCCCGCAAAAATGATCCCCTACCTAAGAGAATCGCTTAAAAATAAAAAAAACTATGGCTCTCAGAGTATGGTGACACTAAAACATGATTTTTTTTGCTTCAAAAAGGATATTAGTGTATAAAACTTAAATAAATACCAATCAAACCGTCATCTCATACTGAAAAAAATGAGCCCCTACATAAGACGGTCGCCCAAAAAAGAAAAAAAAATAGATGGCTTTCAGAATATGAAGACACTAAAAAATATTCGTGACCCAAGCCAGGCACGGAGTCCTCTGCCCCGACTCTGAGCAACAGCAGCAGCTCTCCACCTCCTGCAGGACCAGCCCCTAGCCCCCAAGAATCGACCCTGATGCTGTTTGACAGCGACAGTGAGAGGGACATCTTGCGGGAGGTAATGCAGGAGAGTGAGCTAGAGCTTGGTCCGGATGGTCAGGGCTTTTTGGAAGGGATCACCTTAAAAAAAAAAGCATTTAGGAATTATAAAAAAAAAAAAAAAAAAAACGAGGATGACAGGCAAATTTATAAGATTTGGCAGAGAAAGGCCAAACTGTCACGGAAGGTGTACAGAAAACTAGAAGACACAAAATGAAGATCCGACTGACTGGATCCAAAACTAAGGAATCAAAGGGAAAGCCCTGCAACAGACCTGGCTCTCTCCCTAACTGCTCAGCCTATGCAAAAATCTCAATGGTAGATGATCGCATATCCTCGTTCCTCGACTGTATAACACCTGAACACCCTATAATAGTGAGGGGACACAACCACCGACTCCCTACACTTGATACGGAGGGAGTCAGGGTCACCTGGGATCCAGCAAACAGGAAAACACAAATGAATGAACAAAACTTATCTGTAGAAGACTCAGTAGTAGCATCCATCATGCACACACTACAGGAAGTGATGCAGTATGGGAAGGGAAGGGATTTAAAGGGGTGCAATCAGTGCAACTACATGACAGCTGAGAGAGGCTAACGAGATGAAAAAACGAAAGCAAAACAAAAGGAACCTCAAGCAGGAGGTTCTAAATAACGTCTGTCAGAGCTTCTCAGATGTCTGGTGGTGACACAAACAAGTTATAAGAGCTTCTAAAGCACAGGCAGAAGAGAAATTAGATTAGTCAGGGAAAAAAGGCGATAAGGCATTCTTCAGATACATAAATGAAAAAAGGAAACTAAAACAAGGAATTACAAAATTAAAAACAAAAGAAGGAAGGTATATGAAAGAAGATAAAGAACTAGCTGACTGCCTCAATAAATACTTCTGATCAGTTTTTGCAAAGGAAAATGAAGGAAAAGGACCTCAGTTAGGAGAGAAGACTAATTAATCTTTTGATGCATGCGTCTTTACAGAGGAAGAGGTTCTAAGTCAGCTGTCTAAAATTAATACAAATAAGTCACAGGGGCCTGATGGGATACACCCAAAGCTATTAAAAGAGCTCAGCGGTGAACTAGCAAAAGCATTAACAGATTTATTTTACCAATCACTGGCAACAGGAGTCGTCCCAGAAGATTGGAAATTAGCAAATGTTGCGCCCATTCACAAGAAAGGAAGTAGGGAGGAATCGGGCAACTATAGGCCAGTAATGGAAATTAATGGAAACCATTACTTAAGGAGAGGATTGTGGAACATCTAAAATCCCATGGATTGAAAGATGAAAAACAGAATGGATTTACTTCAGGGAGATTATGTCAAACTAATCTTATAGAATTTTTTGATTGGGTGACTAAAATAATAGATGGCGGAGGTGCAGTAGACTTTGCTTATCTAGACTATTTAGTAAGGCTTCTGATACTGTCCCACATAGAGGCTTATCAATAAATTGCAGTCTTTGGGCTTGGACTCCCATATTGTTGAATGGATTAGGCAGTGGCTGAGGGACAGACAACAGAGGGTTCTAGTCAATGGAGTATATTCAGACCATGGTCTTGTCACCAGTGGGGTACCTCAGGGATCTGTTCTGGGACCCATATTGTTTAGTATCTTTATCAGCGAAACTGTAGAAGGCCTGGATGGTAAGGTCTGTCTTTTTGCTGATGACACAAAATTAGATTTGTAACAGGGTTGATGTTCCTGGAGGGATACACCAAATGGAAAAGGATTTAGGAAAACTAGAGCAATGGTCAAATATCTGGCAACTAAAATTTTATGAAGTGCAAAATAATGCATCTGGGGCGCAAAAGCCCAAGAGCAGAATATAAAATCAGTGATACAGTCCTAACCTCAGTATATGAGGAAAGGGATTTAGGGGTCATTATTTCAGAAGACTTAAAGGTAGGAAGACAATGTCACAGAGCAGCAGGAAATGCTAGCAGAATGCTTGGTTGTATAGGGAGAGGAATTACCAGTAGAAAGAGGGAGGTGCTCATGCCGCTCTACAGAGCACTAGTGAGACCTCATTTGGAGTATTGCGCTTAGTACTGGAGATCATATCTCCAGAAGGATATTGATACTTTCAAACGAGTTCAGAGAAGAGCTACTCAACTGGTACATGGATTGCAGGATAAAACTTACCAGGAAAGATTAAAGGACCTTAACATGTATAGCTTGAAAGAAAGACAAGACAGAGGGGATATGATAGAAACTTTAAAATACATAAAGGGAATCAACAAGGTAAAAGAGGAGAGGATATTTAAAAGAAGAAAAACTGCTACAAGAGGACATAGTTTTAAATTAGAGGGGCAAAGGTTTAAAAGTAATATCAGGAAGTATTACTTTACTGAGAGAGTAGTGGATGCATGGAATAGCCTTCCTGCAGAAGTGGTAGCTGCAAATACAGTGAAGGAGTTTAAGCATGCATAGGATAGGCATAAGGCCACCCTTCATATAAGATAGGGCCAAGGGCTATTCATAGTATTCAGTGTATTGGGCAGACTAGATGGGCCAAATGGTTCTTATCTGCCGACACATTCAATGTTTATATGGAGGAGAAGGAGGGGGTACCGCCGGTCAGTATCCCAGTGATATCCTTTCCAACTGGTGCGGGTGGTTTTAGCCACAGAACCCCCGCACCTAGTCAGACCCAGGCATCAGCGAGGTGACAGCAGAGTCAGGTTGGGGGCTCCACGTCTGCTGTTCCCCTCAGTCAACCACTGGTCGACCTTGGGTCTGCAATTACAGGCGATGAAGAGGGGGGTGATTTTGAATGGGTGCCACCTCCCTTGTCAGGTGACAGCAGCACTGATGAGGAAGGTAGGCACCCAAGGTAAATGGTGCGCCAGGTCACCAGGGAGCCCAGTGGCAGGGGCTCCACTGGTAATGGTAGCAGGAGGCGGCAGCAGCAGCAGGTGCTGGCTCCACCTGTGCCCGAACAGGCGCAAGCCAGCATCACCTCATCTGACGGGAGGTCGGTGTGTAAGTCGCCTGTTTGGGCTTACTTCACCCTGGCAGCAGACGATGTGACAATTGCCATCTGTCAGCTATGCCATGCCAAGGTGAGGAGAGGGAGTTCTGTTGCTCGGTTGGGTACCACTTCCCTTACTCAGCACCTGAAAGTCAACCATTGTCGGGAGAGGGAACAGATGCAGGGTGGTCGTAGCAGCGCCAGCAGCAGTGTGCACCGGACAGCAGCTCCTGCCACTGTCCTACAGCCACCCCAACCCCTTCCAACAATGCATTCTCACTCCCCGACTCCCTCTCCTAGAGGTACTGGTATCGGCAGCCAGACTTCTGCCTCCTCTGCACCCTCCTCTATCGCCTCCACTGCCATCCGGCTCCAGCCATCGGTTGCATACGCATTTGAACGCACTGCGCCCTACGCCCCCGGGGACTTATGGGCTCCTGGCAAAGGTTATCGCCCAACATCTGCTGCCCTTCAATATTTTGGACTGCAAGAGATAGATAGATTATAGCATGATGGCCAACAGGTATATATCTATACACCCCATCTCTCCCTGGAAGCCCTGCATTATTCTCCACCTCCAGACATCTGCATTGTATAGAACCGGATTACTGTACGTTTATCATGAACTTAAAGGAATATGAATTTCTATGTCAAGTCCACAAAGATGAAGCATTTGTGGGGTAACTTTACCGGCTGTTCTGTGTAACTCAAACACACTACCCCCCATGTGTAGCCAAGCCTCGCAGCTAAAGGCTTTTTCTACAGCATGACTTGTGATCGATAATCCGACCTGTGGCACTGGAGGCGGCCACCAAGGAGCCTGATAGCAGCCAGAGTTATCACTGAGGAAAGGGGAACTGATCCTGGCGGCAGAGTCGGGGATACTTCCACACCCGGGCCGAGGAAAGCTGGTTCCTTACTGGCTTCTGTGCTTTGACCGGCAGAGGATGGCTAGGTGCTGTTGATGGCTGGAGCATGGCGTGTGTGTGTGACGCTGATCATGTATGGGTTGTGCGATCCGCTGTAACCATGACTCTTCACAGACAAAAGGAGGATGACAGAGCCGCTGCTAAACCACGCCAGTCCTGCTGCCCTCTGACTTGGAGGGAAATATTGTATTTTGCATGCATGTGAGCACATTCCTGCTGGAAAAAAAAATAATGATGTTGCTTTCAGAGGTGTCTAAGTTTATTTTTTCTGTTGCCCAGGTCTGGTGAGGGCCCATTCCTGGGAACACATTCCTGCTGCAAACAAAGAACCTGCTGCTGTCTGTTCCTGCTGAGTTAGGCCGAGCTATGTGTAGGCCTTAGACTCAACCAATAGCATGTACCTGCTGATGCTGTCTGTTCTGAGCATGTTGGGTTATGTGTTGGCCTTATACTCCACCGTTACCGTTATCTGCTGCTGTCTGTCCTGATCTTGATGAGTTATGTGTCGGCCTTGTCCTACAGCATTACCATTTCACTGCTGCTGTCTGTTCTGTTCCTGCTGCAAACAAAGAACCTGCTGCTGTCTGATCCTGGTGAGTTAGGCCAAGCTATGTGTAGGCCTTAGACTCAACCATTGCCATGTAACTTCTGCTTCTGCTGTCTGTCCTAATCATGTTGAGATATGTTGACCTTATACTCCTCAATTTCCGTTATCTGCTGCTGCTATCTGTCTGTCCTGATCTTGATGAGTTATGGGTCGGCCTTGTCCTACATTATCATTTCCCTGATGCTTATTGTTCTGTTCCTGCTGAGTTAGGGCCAGCTATGTGTATGGCTTTGACTACAGTGTTACCATTTCGCTGCTGCTGTCTGTTCTGTTCCTGCTGAATTAGGCAAAGCTCTATGTATGTTTTACACTACAGCGTTACCATTGACCTGCCACAGTCTGACCTGCTCCTGCTGAGTTTGGTCTAGCTAGGTGTAGGCCTTATACTATACTCTTAACAATTATCTGCTGATGATCATTGTCCTGATCCTGCTGAGGACTACCAGCATGGAGCACTTATCCGCCCCTTGGACTTTATAATATATTGACTATTTGAATTCTCTAAAACTGTTGTGCATGCTTAATTTTAATATAGTACAGACCAAAAGTTTGGACACACCTTCTCATTCCAAGAGTTTTCTTTATTTTCATGACTATGAAAATTGTAGATTCACACTGAAGGCATCAAAACTATGAATTAACACATGTGGAATTATATACCTAACAAAAAAGTGTGATACAACTGAAAATATGTCATATTCTAGGTTATTCAAAGTAGCCACCTTTTGCTTTGATTACTGCTTTGCACACTCTTGGCATTCTCTTGATGAGCTTCAAGAGGTAGTCACCTGAAATGGTTTACACTTCAGAGGTGTGCCCTGTCAGGTTTAATAAGTGGGCTTATAAATGGGGTTGGGACCATCAGTTGCGTTGTGGAGAAGTCAGGTGGATACACAGCTGATAGTCCTACTGAATAGACTATTAGAATTTGTATTATGGCAAGAAAAAAGCAGCTAAGTAAAGAAAAACAAGTGGCCATCATTACTTTAAGAAATGAAGGTCAGTCAGTCCGAAAAATTGGGAAAACTTTGAAAGTGTCCCCAAGTGCAGTCACAAAAACCATCAAGCGCTACAAAGAAACTGGCTCACATGCGGACCGCCCCAGGAAAGGAAGACCAAGAGTCACCTCTGCTGCGGAGGATAAGTTCATCCGAGTCACAAGCCTCAGAAATCGCAGGTTAACAGCAGCTCAGATTAGAGACCAGGTCAATGCCACACAGAGTTCTAGCAGCAGACACATCTCTAGAACAACTGTTAAGAGGAGACTGTGTGAATCAGGCCTTCATGGTAGAATATCTGCTAGGAAACCACTGCTAAGGACAGGCGACAAGCAGAAGAGACATGTTTTGGCTAAAGAACACAAGGAATGGACATTAGACCAGTGGAAATCTGTGCTTTGGTCTGATGAGTCCAAATTTGAGATCTTTGGTTCCAACCACTGTGTTTTTGTGCGACACAGAAAAGGTGAACGGATGGACTCTACATGCCTGGTTCCCACCGTGAAGCATGGAGGAGGAGGTGTGATGGTGTGGGGGTGCTTTGCTGGTGACACTGTTGGGGATTTATTCAAAACTGAAGGCATACTGAACCAGCATGGCTACCACAGCATCTTGCAGCGGCATGCTATTCCATCCGGTTTGCGTTTAGTTGGACCATCATTTATTTTTCAATATGACAATGACCCCAAACACACATCCAGGCTGTGTAAGGGCTATTTGACCATGAAGGAGAATGATGGGGTGCTGCACCAGATAACCTGGCCTCCACAGTCACCGGACCTGAACCCAATCGAGATGGTTTGGGGTGAGCTGGACCGCAGAGAGAAGTCAACAAGTGCTAAGCATCTCTGGGAACTCCTTCAAGACTGTTGGAGGACCATTTCAGGTGACTACCTCTTGAAGCTCATCAAGAGAATGCCAAGAGTGTGAAAAGCAGTAATCAAAGCAAAAGGTGGCTACTTTGAAGAACCTAGAATATGACATACTTTCAGTTGTTTCACACTTTTTTGTTATGTATATAATTCCACATGTGTTAATTCATAGTTTTGATGCCTTCAGTGTGAATATACAATTTTCATAGTCATGAAAATAAATAAAAAAAACTCTTTGAATGAGAAGGTGTGTCCAAACTTTTGGTCTGTACTGTATATATATACAGTTGCAAGAAAAAGTATGTGAACCCTTTGGAATGATATGGATTTAAGCACAAATTGGACATAAAATGTGGCCTGATCTTCATCTAAGTCACAACAATAGACAATCACAGTCTGCTTAAACTAATAACACAAATAATTAGATGTTACCATGTTTTTATTGAACACACCATGTAAACATTTAAAGTGTAGGTGGAAAAAGTATGTGAACCCCCTAGACTAATGACATCTCCAAAAGCTAATTGGAGTGAGGTTCCAGCCAACTGGAGTCCAATCAATGAGATGAGATTGGAGGTGTTGGTTACAGCTGCCCTGCCCTATAAAAAACACACACCAGTTTTGGGTTTGCTTTTCACAAGAAGCATTGCCTGATGTGAATGATGCCTCACACAAAAAAAACGCTCACAAGACCTCCAATTAAGAATTGTTGACTTGCATAAAGCTGATAAGGGTTTTACAAGTATCTCCAAAAGCCTTGCTGATCATCAGTCCACGGTAAGACAAATTGTCTATAACTGGAGAAAGTTCAGCACTGCTTCTACTCTCCCTAGGAGTGGCCATCCTGTAAAGATGACTGCAAGAGCACAGCGCAGACTGCTCAATGAGGTGAAGAAGAATCCTAGAGTGTCAGCTAAAGACAAATGTCTCTGGCATATGCTAACATCCCTGTTAGCGAATATACGATACTTAAAACACTAAACAAGAATGGATTTCATGGGAGGATACCACAGAAGGAAGCCACTTCTGTCCAAAAAAAAAACATTGCTGCAAGTTTACAGTTTGCACAAGAGCACCTGGATGTTCCACAGCAGTACTGGCAAAATATTCTGTGGACAGATGAAATAAAAGTTGAGTTGGAAGAAACACACAACACTATGTGTGGAGAAAAAGAGGCACAGCACACCAACATCAAAACCTCATCCCAACTGTAAAGTATGGTGGTGGGGGCATCATGGTTTGGGGCTGCTTTGCTGCATCAGGGCCTGGACGGATTGCTATCATCAAAGGAAAAAAGAATTCCCAAGTTTATCAAGACATTTTGCAGGAGAACTTTTTTTTTTGCATATTCTTTTTTTTGTATATTCTTTATTTCAGAAATTTTCAATAATTTTCAATAAAGAAAGGAAAATAACATACAGGTAAAGTTCTTATAATACCAGTGAGGTGTACAGAAGACATTCGAGCTGACAGATGTACAGACTTCTTTAAGACAGACCAGCCTTGTTACAAAAAGTATATATAGCCATATCAATTAAAGCAGATAATTAAACCTTCAGACTATCAGACTCGGACTTCAAGTTCCAGCTGAACTGTCCAACAAACAGACAGGGAAGAGAACCATCCCAAAACTCAAAACAAAACACAAAACACAAAAGACGGTAGGGTGTAAGTTAGAATCTTATACCTTGGATGTATATTTATATTGGATTAAGACAAGTCCAAGTTCAAGGATCAGCAAGTTAATGTACTAATATATAAGGTTAGTAAGGGAATTATTAACGGGTGCGTGGGCTCATATCTGAGATATTCTTAGTGAAGCCCTGTATTCCAGGTTATTGCAATGATAATTGAACTAAAGGAGAAGGTAGGAAGGAAGAGGGGCAGAGGGTGGGAGAAAGGGAGAAAACTAAATCAAAATTTGTGTCATATAAAAGCTCAACCATGGCTGCCATATTTTTAGGAAGGCCTTCCTATTCCCTTTCTCCCAGCCCACCATCTCCTCCATAAGGCAGATTTGGTGTATTTTATCTAGCCATTCTGTAACAGAAGGGGGCTCTGGACTTTTCCACTTAGTCGGGATAATGTATTTGGCTGCAGAGATCATATACGTGGCCAAGTTGTTTCCTGAAGGTTTGAAGCTACTCCTTGATAGCCATAGAAGAACCAATGTAGGAGATAATGAGATGTGAGAGCTGCAGACTCTATTGATAGTATGTTCTACTTCAGTCCAAAGTTTTGAAATAATCTTACAGGACCACCAAATATGGGAAATGGTGCCCCGTTCCTCCTGGCATCGCCAGCACTTATCTGTAGGGGAGAGATGGGCTCTATATAAAAAGTCCGGAGTTTTATACCATCTAGAAATTATTTTGAAAGAATTTTCTTGAAAACGTATGCATTTTGAAAATCCATGTGAGTGTTTTAGAATCGTGCTAGCCTCTTCTTTTGACAAGGAAATCTGCAGTTCTCCCTCCCATGCCCCTCAGGTACACCGGCTTCTCACCCGAGGAACCTATTAGCAGTTGAGAGTATAGTTTTGAGAGAATTTTCGGGGGGGGGGGGGGGGTTAGGTAAAAGGGCATAATTCTCAAGCCATGTAGGATCAGCCTGAGAGTTTGCATACAAACTCCTGTATTTTTTGCAACAAAGTTCAAGATCGAAATCCAACAGGACAGATCTGAGGTGACTAGGAATATGACTCTGGGCCAATTTAAGGAATTCCGGGAGATTTGAAGTGGTGGTTAGATCAGAGATTCTGAGTTTCGTTAAGAATAACCACGCTTTGTGGAAGTCATTTTTGGCTGGGTTCAGGAAGTAGGGGAGAACCGACAGTGGGGCAACAGGTGATAGTTTGGAAGTAGATAGCAACAGAGCCCCAGTTTTATTACAGTATTGAAACAGACATCGTGTTAGTGCACTAAGGGGAGTTTTTCCCTTTTTGGTTTGTATATGAACCCAAAAACGGTGGCCAGCATTCTCACCTAGTAGGGCTTTTTCCAAATCAATGTGGAGGGCCTCGTTGCATGGTTTGGCTAGTTCAATCCATCTTTCCAATTGTATAGCGTGAAGGTAAGACTTTAGATCAGGGAGAGATAGACCCCATTGTTGTTTTTCCTAATTAATAAAGAATAAGCTAAACGTGGCTTTTTATTGGACCAGAGAAAGTTACTGAATAAAGTACGCATATCTGAAAGATATCTGTTTGATAAAGGAATGGGAATGCACCTTAAGTTATATAGGATCTGAGGCATAACATAAGTAGAAAGAAGGTTTTTCTTGCCCAGCCAAGAAAGGAAAGGGAGTTTGATGGAAGCTAAAAAGGTTTTAATTTTGCTAAATAACGGGACGTAGTTAAGTCTAAATAAGTGTAAGGGGTTTGCTGGAATCATAATTCCTAGGTTTTTTATAGCCTCTTTTGGCCATTGAAAAGAAGTGCTTACTCTGATCTCTGAAATGTGTTTCTCCGAGGCTGTGATATTCAATATTTCAGATTTGTCATAATTTACTTTGAAATTAGAAAGTTCACCGAAATCAGAGAATATTCTAATCACTTCTGGGATAGCATCTTTAGGGTTCGTTACAAAGAGAAGCAAGTCGTCCGCAAAGGCTGCTAATGAGTGCGTTTTCCCATTCACTTTAAGGCCTAAAATATCCTCAGAGTCCCTTAATTTACATAGTAATATCTCTAGGGACAAAATGAATAATGCTGGAGAGAGGGGGCAGCCCTGTCTTGTCCCATTGGAGATGAGGAAAGTGGGCGAGAGGGACCCATTAATCAAAACTCTGGCAGAAGGGCAAGAGTAAAGTGAAAATATGGCTGAGACAAATAAGGGCGGGAAGCCAAAATGATGTAAAGCTCTGTCCATGAAAGCCCAGTCAACCCTATCGAATGCCTTTTCAGCATCGGTACTCAATAGCGTTAAGGGGATTCCATGTTTTTTTGCGTAATGTATGGCGTGGAGAACCCTACTAACATTATTTTTGCCTTCCCTACCTTTAACAAAACCTGCTTGTTCCTCACCGATTAGCTTAGGTAGTAGTTTTGCTATTCTGAGGCTTAGTAGCTTGGCCCATATTTTGACATCTACATTAAGGAGGGAGATTGGTCTGTAGCTGCTACATTTAGTTGAGTCTTTCACCTCTTTAGGGATAACAGTTATATGTGCAATTAGTGATTGTGGAGGTAGGGAGTGGCCTTCTAGTAGGAAATTACATAAACCTGTTAGTTGCGGGACAATAATGTTTTTAAATTTTTTATAGTACACTATGGGTAGCCCATCTGGGCCTGGGCATTTTCCCGATGGGATACTCGTTAACACCTCTAGCACTTCTTTTTCTGTGACTGGGGAGAGTAATGAGTCTTTCTCATCTGTATCTAAGTTCGGGACCTTGACTTTTTCTAAAAAGTTGTTAATTTTGGCAATGGTTTGGCATGGGTCCTTAGATGGTAGATTATAGAGAGAAGAGTAAAAGCTGGCGAATTCCTTTGCTATTGCAGGGGTATTGGTGAGACGAGGGCCATTA
Organism: Bufo gargarizans; assembly: GCF_014858855.1. Taxonomy (NCBI): domain Eukaryota; kingdom Metazoa; phylum Chordata; class Amphibia; order Anura; family Bufonidae; genus Bufo; species Bufo gargarizans. The sequence goes on from NC_058080.1 coordinate 103,295,785, forward strand.
TCCGGTTTAATGGTAGAGATGAAGGCTTTCTCTCTTTGGCCTTTAATCATTTGGGAAAGAAGTTTGGAACCTTTATCTCCATGAATGTAAAATTTGTATTTAGCTGACCTAAGAGCTTTGGCCGAATTGATATTTAATAGGTCTTTCAACTGGCTTCTTAGCTTAAGGATATCTTTATAGTTGGTATCAGAGGGGTTACTTTTATTAATGTTTTCCAGAGCAGAGATTTGGGCTATAATGGATTCTGTCATGGCTGATCTTTGTTTGCGCACCCAGGATCCAAGGGAGATAAGTTCCCCTCTAATAAACTCCTTGTGGGCTTCCCATATCATAGTCTTGTCTACAGAGGGGGAGTTATTTAGTTCAAAAAAGGATTTAAGTTTTGCTTCTAATTTATCTCTATCTTTTTCATTTTCTAAAAGGGTTTCATTAAGTCTCCACGACCATTCCCTAGGGGGGAGACCTTTTAGATTGATCACCAGAGAGACAGGAGCATGGTCAGAGACTGTAATCTGTCCAATAGAGGAGGACACGAGCCTCTCCAGTACGTGATTTGATACGAACGGGTAATCTAGACGCTGGTAAGACTTGTGCACCGCTGAGAAAAAGGTGTAGTCCCTGTCTCTAGGGTGAGCCAACCTCCACGCATCTGAAATTTGGTGAGTGGATAGCGCTTTTCTCAGTTTACGTAGTTGTGCAGCAGAATATTTGGGGATGTTGGAGGTAGAATCCATAGGGTGGTCTAGTACCAAATTCAAGTCTCCTCCCAATATTAAAATACCCTCTCTAAAATCTTGTAGAGAACTGAGCAGTTTAATTAGCCAAGGTATTTGATTAACATTGGGAGCATAAACATTAGCTAAGGTCATTTTATGGCCATAAAGCGTACCCTTTAGGAATACATATCTGCTCTCAGGGTCTATGTACTGCGCCTGAATTTGAAAAGGGACATTAGCACCAATTCCAATTGAGACCCCTCTAGATGCTGAAGAGTGGGTACTATGAACCCATTTCGTATAATGTCTGGAAGTGAGAGTCGGTATGCGATTGTGTCTAAGATACGTCTCTTGTAGGAACAGTAGGTCTGCCCTCTCTCTCCTAAGCATTTGAAAGACTTGACTTCTCTTTTGAGGGAGATTGAGCCTGTTTACATTGAGTGTTATTACCTTAAAAGGATCCATAGGAAGTGGGTTATTGCCGATCAATACAGGAGGGTACATCCCGGCGAGATAAATGTTTCTTGACCCTGAACCCGTCTTGAGAAACTATGTACAGAACAATGAGTACATAATAGAACATATTATTACTCATATAAGGTAAAACAAGATAACTACCTCCTGTAAAGGGGGGATTACAGAAAGGCAGAAGGGTAAATTAAAGTATAAAATGAAAAGAAGAGAATAAAAGGGTTAAAGTGAGGGAAGAGTACTGTGAGGTACACAAAGCCTGAGTGAACCCCCCAGCACCAGCTTTTTAAGGCAGTCCGGCAGGAGAGGGAGGGAGAAAAAACAGACATCACAAGCAAGTATATCAAAATTAGATCTTCCCTCTCCCGTCAGCGCCAAAGCTGTGGGCTCCCACACAATTGAAAACCCAGATGGACCATTAATTTCATGGGCCTCTAGACATTATGCTTGAAGAGTATAGGAGTGACCAAAGAAAGAATCAATACATGAAATTAAATTAAAATAAAGCACTTTAAAATAGGGTGAGTGATATCGAGTGCACAAATATTTGAAATGTTCCTTTGACCAAGGAAGGGAGAAGAGGAACATTACACTCCAACATCACCACCTCACCAAAAGCCAGGTAGGTATAAAATTTAAAGGATAAGAAAATAAAAAATTGAGATCTATAGGTAAAGATAGCACTTAACATTATAATGTCATACGTAAGGAGGAGATACCTCATCACTTCTAACCCCACAAACTAAGCGGTTATTGGTGGATGTAAGAAGTAATGGGGGCAAGGAGACGGTGTCAAAAGTGAGAACCCCAGAGGTCAGCATTAAGTAATGGCAACGACTTTCTATATCCTCCAATATGGACCTCTTGAATCAGGGGTTAACACAAAATAACCCGTAACTGGCAGGAACTCCGCAAAGGGGAGTTCAAACCTTCTAAAAGGTAAAGGTGAAAATCAACTTCAAGTGTCCTGAAGTTCAACTTGACGCTTCTTTGCCTGTGGGGACTTGAACTTTTTGACGACCCTCCATTCTTCCGTTGTAGGTAAGGGTGGCATCTTCAAGTCTTCCGCCATAGGTAACCAAGATGGTATATTTAAAGGTTCTATCTGCAGAGCGTCCCACATTTTGGTGAGGTCGTCCGGATGCCGAATAATAACCTGTTTCCCATTGATAGTCGCACACAGGCCGAATGGAAAGAGCCAGCGCAGAGGGTGTCTTCTCTCTCTCAGGATATCGGTAAGTGGCTTTAGTTGTCGCCTCTTGGCTAGGGTACTTGCCGCAAGATCTTGAAAGAGCTGTATTTTGCAGCCTTCAAATGTCATGTCCCCTTTGTGTCTGGCGGCAGTTAAGATGGCGGCTGTGTCTACAAAACTAAGCAAACCGCATATTACATCTCGCGGTGGGGCATCTGGTGGAGGTTTGGGCCTAAGGGCCCTATGGGCTCTTTCTACGATAATTTTTTCTGCCCTTTCTTGGCCAAGTAATGTGGCAAATATCTGACTGACCGTATCGGGTATGTCGTCCTCTTGCACGCTCTCTGGGATGCCTCTTATGCGGACGTTCTTTCTCCGGCTTCTGTTTTCCTGGTCTTCCAGGTGCAGGAGAGCTGAATTCATTTGTTCACGGACCTCCGAGACTTTAACTTGCAGCGCTCGACTATGTGCTGTCAGAGCAGTTTGAGATTCTTCCAAGGCTGCCACTCTGTGTCCCGTTTGTTTAAACTCCGTTTTAATAGCAGAGAGTTCTTTTAGGACCGGCTCGAAAGCTAGGGCTAGAGACTCTTTGAGGAAGGCTCTGGTAATAGGTATCGAGCCACGTTCACTGTGCGTCTCCGACATGGTGCAGGAACCCTCATCATCATAGTCCTCTGTATAATTCATTGCGGCAGCTGCATCCAGCGCCATCTTGGATCTCACAGCCGGCGAGGACGATTTCTTTTTCAGGTACTTGTCAAGGTCCGATTGTCCCTTAGAATGTTTAGGGGTCATCTGAGACTCCTTGGACCTCTCCTTGGTCGGTTTTCCCATGTTAAAGTAGGGTGGGAACCCGTAGATTTAGCTGAAAGCAGGTGCTGTTAAGAGGAGCTCACGGGTCAAGCGGCCATTTCCTGACGCGGCTAGCTCCGCCCCCCATTTTGCAGGAGAACTTAAGGCCATCTGTCCACCAGCTGAAGCTTATCAGAAGATGGATGTTGCAACAGGACTAAGATCCAAAGCATAGAAGTAAATCAACAACAGAATGGCTTAAACAGATGAAAATGTGCATTCTGGAGTGGCCCAGTCAGAGTCCTGACCTCAACACGATTGAGATGCTGTGGCATGATCTCAAGAAAGCGATTCACACCAGACATCCCAAGAATATTGCTGAAGTGAAACGGTTCTGTAAAGAGTAATGGTCAAGAATTACTCCTGACAGTTGTGCACGTCTGATCTGCAACTATAGGAAACGTTTGGTTGAAATTATTGCTGCCAAAGGAGGTTCCACCACCTATTAAATCCAAGGGTTCACATACTTTTTCCACCTGCACTGTTAATGTTTACATGGTGTGTTCAATAAAAGCATGGTAACATTTAATTCTTTGTGTGTTATTAGTTTAAGCAGACTGTAATTGTCTGTGACTTAGATGAAGATCAGATCACATTTTATGACCAATTTGTGCAGAAATCCATATCATTCCAAAGGGTTCACATACTTTTTCTTGCAACTGTATATATATATTTATAAAAATAATATTTGTTTGAATAAAATATAATCATGCGGTGTCACGCTTCATTCACCCCAAAAAGTTTTTTTAATTTATTTCATATGCTATAATTTTGCTTTACTTGGGTTTTGGACAACCCTAGTTGTGGTTCTTACTAAAATTTGGTGGGGACCTTATGTGGGCTTCACTTGTCAAAAGGTCTTGTGCAGTTAACTTTGTACAGGACTGATTAAGGACCCTAATTCAATTTTATTATTTTATTATTTTCTTGTTTGTTTTAATCAGGATATAGGTGCGAACATGGTGTTGCCTGTCGTCCTAAACAGGATGCCTGACTTCCATGTTGACCTCTCCACATGGTTTGGTGTTACTGGCGTTATACTCATCCTTGTGGTAATCTGGTTTTGGGAATGGAGTAATATTGACACACGTATATATCTATATATACATTTTTATTTGATGTTACTTCTTGACAACTATGTAATGATAATGTGCACATACAATTTTTATAGAATCAAAGCTTTTCACTTTACAATATAAAATGTGGTATATATAATATTCTTGCAGCCATGTCAACATTTTGGGAGTTATTATTTTCATTTTCAAGGTTTGCTATGATGTGACCGCATAGATTGGATGCTTTTGTGGCACAGCTTGCGTTCATGCTTTTTTCATGCTTTTTGGTGTGAACACGTGATCTGTTATATTTTGAACTCCCTGTCTATGGATGGGGGGGGGGGGGCGTGTGTGTTCCTCCTTCGATGGGATCACAATTTTGCATCACATTTTTCTTTATGTAATGCGGAAGCAATGCGCCAACATGCACAGTTAACCTTAGGGGATGCTATATTGGATCCATGCTGGTTAGTTTTTGGCCCACTCCATTATGTTTTTAATCATATTTTAGTGCCAAAATGTATTTTTGATATATTTTTTTAATACTTAAATTTGATGAATTAAGCAGATAATAAGAATTCACATATGTTGATGGAAGTTATTCATCTCTGTATGGATACTAGTATATTATTGCATTAACATTATTTTTTAATTTTAGACACAATACAAATCTAACATATTAAATCAAATTCTATTATTAAAAGTTTGCATTAAATAATCACCTGAGTTTGTATTTGTACTTGGCACCATTCACTTTTATCACTGCTTGAGAAAGGTCCCATTGTTGTGGACTGCAACGTTGTTTTAGGTTTAATAAACACACATTTTCTTGAGGCTCTGCCGTGGCATGTGTCTATATATACATATACATATATATATATATATATATATATATATATATATATATATATTGTAGGAAGGTGCAAGGGTCCATCATTGACGGAAGGTATGTGTCACTGTTTCAAGTCTCAGCGGCAGCTAGTGCTGATTGACACTGTTTGCTGTTTAGTATGGCTTCAAAGCGGTATCAGGGACGGCTCTTACTGGGAGTAGCCAAAGTACTGGTTGAGTGGCTGCTCCCCACGTTCCAGGATGGGTCTTGGTTTGGGATATAAAAGCACAGGCTGCACTGTCAGGTGGTGTGGATTATCCTCCATCTGACAGGGAAGCTGTGGAGTCTCTGTGTTTTGAGATCTAAGGATGCGTGACGTGCTAAACGGCTGAGAGCCGCATTGTTGGGAAGCAGGCCCCTAAAGCCTGTTGTGGACTGCTGCTGACAAATCTGCTGACAAGGTGAATATTAGTTTTTTGTTCTGTGGACTTGCCATGGTGTGAATGAAGACCAAGATGGCGAACTGTCATTTTGTTTATGTGTGAATAAACACTGAACTGTTTAAGTTAAAGAATTTGTTTTTGCCTCTGTACTGCGTCCGCAAATCTGCCTACCAGAGCGAATCCCCACAATTGGTGGAGGATGCAGGCGAACGCAGTGAGGCTGGACTGAAAGCCGAAAAGTTTTAGTTTTTCCCGGGCATAAGTGTATGTCCTATATTAAGCCAACAAGGTTATGACCCGTGTCCCATGACAAAATAGAGGTGGTCGTGAAAGCCCTCGTGGAGGCCAACTTGCAACAGCGGGAGGCTAGTAAGCAGCAGCAGGAAACTAAACAGTTGCTATCACAGCATGTGATGGCGTTGCAAGCAGCAGGAGCATCCTAGAACGTCCACGATGCCTGGAGAGCTGTCCTTGCGGCGATCCCCAAGATGACCCCCCTCGGATGATGTCAAGACCTATCTGGCGGTATTCGAAAAGGTTGCCATGAGGGAGAAGCTACCCCGAGACCAGTGGGCTGAGGTAGTTGCTCCGTTCCTGGCATCTGGACCCCAGCAAGTGAATTTTGATCTACCCGATGATCAAGCGGCCGACATCCCGACCGTAAAAGGTGAGATCCTGGCAAGACTGGGGGTGAATGTATTGGTCCGGGCCCAGCGGGTGCATCAGTGGGAATTTAACCTGGCTGAACCCGCCAGACCGCAATATTATGACCTGCTACACCGGTTGCAAAAATGACTGCAGCTGGACCGTCTGTTGGCGGATGTGTTCTGGAGGGCTTTGCCGTACCCTCTCCAACACTGGATCGGCTAGGTGTCTCCTGCAATGCATTAGCGTTGGTCGACCTGGTGGAGTGCTATGAGGCCACCAGAAATCTACAGGGGGTGTTCTTTTGGGAGGGGGCCAGTCAAACCCTGGACATCTCCACCCCAGACCCGGTGGCTGGTGCCAGCAAAACCTGCTCAGGACGTATTCCCTGCAGACCCATCCCCGGTGGTCTGCTGGCGGTGTCAGGAGCCTGGACACAAAAGAGCCGACTTTCCCCATCGGGGTGAACCCATGGATACCAACTATGGCTACCGCCACTCATTGTATGCCAGGAAGCTGTGTGCCACAGGTACCTCCGAGACTATAGACAATAGCCACCTGTGCCAGGTGAAAGTGGGAGATACCCTGGCGGTGGCACTGCTGGATTCAGGGAGCCTGGTGTCCCTGGTAAGAGCTGCCCTGGTGCAGCCCCGCTGATTATACTGGCCGAAAAGTCGGCATTTTGTGCATTCATAGAGACTTAAAGGACTATCCCAGCGTGGACTGAGGTGAGAATCACCAATACACATGAGACAGGGATAACCCTAGCAGAGTTGCCCGGGTCAGGGGGGGACACCAGAAACCTAGGAACGCAAGGCGTATCGCAAGTTCGCGTTGGAGTTAGCCCACCAACATATTCTTGGGGGACACCTGGGCCAGCAGAAAACGCAGAACTGGATTCTACAGTGGTTCTACTGGCCCAGTGTGTTCAGAGAGGAGGAAGAGTATTGCAAGTCTTGCCCAACCTGCCAGATAACCAGCTCCCAGCCACATTTCTGTAGTCCCCTGCTCCCTCTCCCAATAATTGAGGTTCCATTCGAGCAGATCACTAAGGATCTCATAGGGCCAGTACCCAAGTCTGCTAGAGGGCACCAACACATCTTGGTCGTCCTCGACTACACCACTTGGTACCCGTAGGTGGTGCCACTGCATCATACATCACCCAAACTCATAGCTAAGGAGTTAATGGAGATGTTTTCTCGAGTGGGTCTGCCTAAGGAGGTTCTGACTGACCAAGGAACCCCATTTATGTCCAAGGTCGTGAGGGAACTCTGTAAGTTGCTCCACTTAAAACAGCTACGGACATCCGTGTATCATCTGCAAACGGATGGCCTGGTAGAGAGGTTTAATCAAACATTAAAAAATATGTGAAAAAAAGAGTGGTGTCTAAGGATGGGAGGGACTGGGACCTTCTTCTGCCCTATCTCATGTTTGCAGTGTGAGAGGCGCCACAAGCCTCTACTGGGTTCTCGCCCTTCGAATTGCTATATGGCAGACACCCTCGCGGTCTGTTGGACGTTGCCAAAGAGGCGTGGGAACAACAACCAACACTGCACAAAAGTGTTGTTGAGTACGTCACCTAGATGGAAAGATGGATGGATACAGTGTTACCTTTGGTTAGGGAGTATATGGAGGCAGCGCAGCGAGCCTAGAGGAGGGCCCATAACCAGCAAGCTTGGGTCCTTTAACACAGGTGATTGGGTATTGGTTCTGGTACTAATTATAGATAGTAATTTCTAGCTAGGTGGCAGGGGCCCTACGAGGTACTTGAAAAAATTGGAGAGGTAGATTACAAGGTATACCAGCCAGGGAGGTGAAATCCGGAGCAGGTGTACCATGTGAATCTGCTCAAACCATGGAAAGATAGGGAAACCTGTACTGAAGACGGCCCGCGACTAAGGTTTCTAGGGGAAGCGGTTTCGGCCCCTCTATCAGAAGCCAGGGAAGCGCTGCCACAGTGAAAAATGCTGACAGCCTCTCCTCTAAGCAGACTCAGGAAGCCAGGGAGTTCATTCGTCAGAACATGGATTTGTTCTCGGACCTCCCTGGTCGCACTTCCATAATCTGGCATGACATTATTAAAAGTCTGGTTAAAACCATACCGGGTACATGAGGCTCGGCGACAAGCCATCGCGGAGGAAGTTCAGCTAATGCTGCAGCTAGACGTCATTGAGTCCAAAAGTGAATGGGCCAGTCTGATAGTCTTAATACTTAAGCTGGACGGGACATTAGGGTTCTGTAACGATATTCACAAACTAAATAAAATCTCTAAGTTTGATGCATATCCCATTGGGTGGATGAACTTATTGAGAGGTTAGGCCAAGCTCTGTATTTTTCTGTTTTGGACCTAACCTAAGAGTACTGGCAGGTACTAGAGTTAAGCGGACACCTGGAAGATCGGGTTCAACGGGTTCGGCCGAACTTCGCTAAAAAGTTTGAGTTCGGAACCCGAACTTGACCAGAACTTGACCCCGAACCCCATTAAAGTCAATGGGGACCCGAACTTTGGAGCATTAAAACCATGACAAGTGCTCTGCAAACAAATGTGGATAGGGAAATTACTTAAAATAACATAAAATACGTAAAAAATAATAATTATCTTGATCTAGGAGGAGGAGGTCCATATGGAGTAGGAGGTTGAGGAGGCGGTGGATGTGACAGTGTAGGTGGAAGCGGCAGTGGAGGAGGAGGAGGTAGCCAACACTGGTTTTTGTTTTTATTTTTTATTTTATTATCATCATTTTTTTTGTTTAAATTTGGATAGACCACAAAACATTCAGAAATATAAAAAATAAAACAAAGAGAAACTGGCTGGGTGAGGCCGGTATACATGTCTATTCTGCACACGGTACGGTTAAGTCCTGTGGGATCCATGCCTGGTCCATTTTAATGACTGTGAGCTTGTCCACATTGGCTGTGGACAGGCAGCTGCGCTTGTCTGTGATAACCCCCTCCTGCCGAGCTAAACAAACGTTCAGACAATACACTGACTGCATGGAAGGCCAGCACCTCCAAGGCGTAAAGGGAAAGCTCAGGCCATGTGCCCAATTAGGAGACCCAGAAGTTGAAGGGGGCAGACCCGTCAGTCAGTATGTGTAGGCGTGTGCACACATACTGCTCCACCATGTCGCACGTGACCTCCACGATCCAATTGGATATTTTCCCTATCAACTTTCGATTTGCCTACCATGGTGAATCAGGGTTCCATGCCGGAGAGAGAGCCTAAGAAAGGGATACCACATCCAAGGGAGGTCAATGGTTGAAATATGATTGGGTGGAGATGGTGGGACAAGGTATTAAAGCTTAAAGGGGTATTTTCATCTTGCTTTTTCAGCCTCACCTGCAGCAGATCTGCATTTCACTTCCTGTTTTCCAAGCTTCTCAGGCTGAGTGGGCTTAGGCAGTTCAAGTGAAGGCCAGCCACGCCTCCTTATTACATCACACTGAGAGCTCAGTCCTTGCGTGCTCATTCGTGAGGAATGTATGACTCATCACTCTGGCAGCCTTCCGTCTATGTGAAGCAGCTTCTGCTGTTCAATCCTCACTCTCAGAGCAATGCTAAGTTTTTCTCACACAGTGAAAGGTCACTGTCCTCCCCCACAAGCAAAGGTTTCAGCTCTGCTACATCTGTCTATTCCCCTCTCCCAGCCAGCAATATGGCTTTGTACATATAGTTCTACTGCCCTGCTGTATGTAATAGATTGGAACCTACCCACTTATACTAGCATAGTAAGCTGCTATATCAGCATACACATTAGGGTACTTTCACACTTGCGGCACGCCGGATCCCACAGGCTGTTTAGCCTTTTGGATCCGTCATGCACTATTTTGCCGTGCCCGCCAGACGCCGCTCCATCCCCATTGACTATAATGGGGACGGGGTTGGAGCTCCGGTGCTGCATGGCAGTGTGCGGCGAAAGGCCGCCGGACTAAAAGTACTGCATGTCCAACTTTTTAGTCCGGCGGCTTTCGCCGTGCACTGCCATGCACTGCCGTGCAGCGCTGGAGCTCCGACCCCGTCCTCATTATAGTCAATGGGGACGGAGCGGCGTCCGGCGGGCACGGCGATATAGCACACGACGGATCCGACAGGATCCGGCGTGCCGCAAGTGTGAAAGTACCCTAACTGCAGCATTTTCACACAGCAGAGCTGTGTATGTTGATGTAGCGCTTTACTTTAGTTATTGGGGTATATTTCTGTTTCTGTCTTCTATATACAGCAGGGCAATGTATGTAGCTAGACAGCCACATTGCTGGTGGGGGAGGGGAATAGACCGATGTAGTAGTGCAGTATATCAAGTGGTTCAGTCGCATTGCCTCAGTCAGCCCCCATATGCCTCCAGCAGCCCCCCAGTGCCTTCAGCAGCCCCCAATATGCCTCCATCAGCCACCCCATCTGTACATATCATACATACATATCACCAGCAGTGGACTCCTGAGTTATCATCTGCATATATCATACATACATATCACCTGCGGTGGACTCCTTAGTTATCATCTGTACATATCATACATACATATCACCAGCGGTGGACTATTTACATATTATACATACATGTTATCAGTGGTGGAATACTGACAGATGAGTTATACATATCACACGCACAAATCGCCTCTGGTGGGACTACTGATATATCATTCAAACATGTCTTCAGTGTCGGACGAATGACACATCTGTAGATGTACTACATATGTTAGTTGTCTCACCACTGGCAATATCAGCGGTACATATAGCCAGTGCTGGAGCCTGGTAAAGAGAACTGTCCAAAGATCTTTAGTTATAGCTATAAAGGGAGGAATTTCAACCTTTTGGAATGAGCAGAGCCTGACAGAAGTGTTCTTTTTCTGCCCTAGTTTGGAGAAAACCACAGCTTTTGGTTGTACTGGGGGCAATTGGCATACAGGAGCATAATGAACAAATGGCTAAACAGCACCAAAAGTGGGCACAATTGACAGCTAGTTGCTGGCACCATGAAGGACAAGTGCAGCCCCCAATATGCCTCCATCAGCCACCCCCAGTGCCTTCAATACACCTTTAATACCCCTCCCCGCCCCGCAACAAGCCCCGCCCCCGCCGAGCCCAGCGATCGGAGAGCATATGGCAGCAGGCACTTACTTGTTTCTTTGCTCTGCCATCACGTCTGTTGTCCCGGCAGCTCCGATCCTCTCCCTAGCTGATGCTGCGTGAATGTTCTAATGTGCATGCGTGGCAGCCGGCGTGCGCGCTTCCGAGCAACAGACTGGCCGTCTGGGTAAAACAAAGGTCCTCTCTGCACAGCAGTGGGCCAGAGATGCGGCAGAGGAGCGGGTTGTATCCTTTGGATACAGGATACAACAGTGGCACTACATAAACAGAATAATTAGAACATGGGTGATTTTTTTTTATGACATTAAATTTGAAAAATGACGGCGGGCATCAGTTGGATCATATGAGATATGATCTTAAAGATGAGAATACCCCTTTAAGCATCGAAGGAAGGCAAGAGGCGCGCGGTAATTACCCACTCCCGACTCGGGGCAGTAGTGACAATAAATAACAATACAGGACTCCTAAGATGCTCTGTTATTGGAATGAGTAATAAAAAATTACAAGTAATGTCATTGCGGTATTTTGGATGTGGAAACGGTATACAGGAGAGGCCCTGCTGCCGCTTTGTTGACTCTAGATAACCTCTGGGCAATTGCACGTCCCTGTGACGTCCACAATCCATTTGGATATCTTACCTATCAATTTTCGATGTTCTTTTATGCGCCTACCATGGTGATCACAGGTAATGGGGAATCAGGGTTCCATGCTGGAGAGGGAGCCTGAGCAAGGGATACCACATCCAAGGGAGGTCAATGGCTGAAATCTGATTGGGTGGAGATGGTGGGACAAGTAATTAAGCTCAAGCATCGAAGGAAGGCAGTAGGCGCGCAGGAATTACCCACTCCCGACTCGGGGAGGTAGTGACGATAATAAACAATACAGGACTCTTAAGATGCCCTGTTATTGGAATGAGTAATAAAACATTACAGGGAATGTCATGGTATTTTGGATTAGGAAATGTTATCCAGGAGATGCCCTGCTGCCACATTGTTGACTCTAGATAACCTTTAGATGTTCTTTTATGCACCTACCATGGTGATCACGGGTAATGGGGAATCAGGGTTCCATGACCTTGATTCCATGTGGGGTCAAAGACCTCATTGTCCACCACATCATCTTCCACCCAGTCTTCACCCCTGCCCTCCTTGTCGGTCTGAACACTGCAGAAAGCCGCAGCAGTTGGGACAAGGCCATTTTCACCACTGTGTGGAATCTCCCCTTCTTCTTACAACACTCAACAGACGTCTGGGGACCGAGGAGACCAGTTTCTCAAGTTTAGAAATAGGAATGCTCTCCCATTCTTGTCTAATACAGGCCTCTAACTGTTCAATCGTCTTGGGCCTTCTTTGTTGCACCTTCCTCTTTATGATGCACCAAATGTTCTCTATAGGTGAACGATCTGGACTGCAGACTGGCCATTTCAGTACCCGGATCCTTCTCCTACGCAGCCATGATGTTGTGATTGATTCAGAATGTGGTCTGGCATTATCTTGTTGAAAAATGCAGGGTCTTCCCTGAAAGAGATGACGTCTGGATGGGAGCATATGTTGTTCTAGAACCTGAATTTTTTTTTCTGCATTGATGGTGCCTTTCCAGACATGCAAGCTGCCCATGCCACACGTACTCATGCAACCCCATACCATCAGAGATGCAGGCTTCTGAACTGAGTGTTGATAACAACTTGGGTTGTCCTTGTCCTCTTTGGTCCGGATGACATGGCGTCCCAGATTTCCAAAAAGAACTTCGAATCGTGACTCGTCTGACCACAGAACAGTCTTCCATTTTGCCACACTCCATTTTAAATGATCCCTGGCCCAGTGAAAACGCCTGAGCTTGTGGATCTTGCTTAGAAATGGCTTCTTCTTTGCACTGTAGAGTTTCAGCTGGCAACGGCGGGTGGCACGGTGGATTGTGTTCACTGACAATGGTTTCTGGAAGTATTCCTGAGCCCATTCTGTGATTTCCTTTACAGTAGCATTCCTGTTTGTGGTGCAGTGTCGTTTAAGGGCCCGGAGATCACGGGTATCCAGTATGGTTTTACGGCCTTGACCCTTACGCACAGAGATTGTTCCAGATTCTCTGAATCTTCGGATGATGTTATGCACAGTTGATGATGATAGATGCAAAGTCTTTGCAATGTTTCGCTGGGTAACACCTTTCTGATATTGCTCCACTATCTTTCTGCACAACATTGTGGGAATTGGTGATCCTCTACCCATCTTGGCTTCTGAGAGACACTGCCACTCTGAGAAGCTCTTTTTATACGCAATCATGTTGCCAATTGACCTAATTAGTGTTAATTGGTCTTCCAGCTCTTCGTTATGCTCAAATTTACTTTTTCCAGCCTCTTATTGCTACTTGTCCCAACTTTTTGGGGATTTGTTGACACTGTGAAAATTTGAATCAACGTATTTTTCCTTTAAAATGATACATTTACTCGGATTAAACATTTGATCTGTCATCTACGTTCTATTACAAATAAAATATTGACATTTGCCATCTCCACATCATTGCATTCAGTTTTTATTCACAATTTGTTTAGTGTCCCAACTTTTTGGGAATCCGGTTTGTACTTAAAATGCAGCAAAGAGCTAAAAGGTACTTTATTGCTCCCCCCAAAAAGTTTTTTTTTAACCCTAAATGAAACAGATGGATTTAACTGTGATTATATTTCACTCTCACAAATGAAGCACAGGGGTTTTTAACATAAAAAATTGTGGATATGTCACCCCTACAATGGAACAGATTTATTCTGCCTGTTACATGTACTTTACACCCACAATTTTTTATTTGAAGCCCAAAAATGTAACAGCGTTATTTACTGATTTTATTTGACTGACAGGAACGCTGCGTAGGCCGCAAATGTACTTTATGGCAACAAAAATGTGAATTTTTCAGCAAAAAATGTAACTGCATACTTGGTGGTTTAATTGGACTGTCAGAAATGCAGCACAGGGCAAAAGGGTACTTTTCTTGCCCCAAAAAGTTTTTTTTTTAACCCTAAATGAAACAGATGGATTAAACTGTGATTATATTTCACTCTCACAAATTAAGCACAGAAGTTTTTAACATAAAAAATGGTGGATATGTCACCCCTACAATGGAACAGATGGATTTGCTGAATTACTGTGCCTGCCTGTCACATATGCAGTGCAGGGCTCAGAGTTACTTTACAACAAAAAATGTAAATATTTCACCCCCCCAATGGAACAGATGGATTTAACTGATTAGATTTCACTCTCAGAAATGCAGCACAGGGGTACTTTGCAGAAAAAAATGGGGATATGTCACCCCTTGGGTGCCAGAACTCACAGACAGTATTATTTTCCCTTCCCCTGGCACATATGCAGTGCAGGTGCACTTTAAAAATGGGTATATATCGGCCACTGAACTACAAGAAAAGGATTGCTGTTGCACAAAATGGCGGCCGACGTCCACCTAACTAACAGAAGATTAAAACTTTTTTTCAGTCTCATTAGGCTCAGGGCAAGGTACAAAATGTTGCAATGCACCCCCAAAACAAACAAAAAAACGCTGTAGATCGCTGACTTCACACCAAGTGCAGATATCAGAGTCTTTCCTAATCACTTCCTCACAGCAGCAGCATCCTATCCCTACAACTAGTAAGAGTAGAATGACGTGTGACGCTACGTGACTCCAGCTTATATAGAGGCTGGGTCACAAGCTGCACTAGGCCAATCACCGCAATGCCATTAGTAGGCATGGCTGTGATGGCTTCTAAGGGCACACTAGTTAAACACTTGTTGATTGGCTGCTATGCAGACTTTCAAAAAGCACCATTAAATCGCCAAACACTAAACTTGAATGTTCGGGTCCGGGTACAAAAAAAAACGAAAGTTCGGTACAAACCCGAATTTTACACTTCATGTTTGCTCAACCCTAGCAGGTACCCCTGACGGAGGCTGCCAATGAGAAAACTGCCTTCATCACACCAGAAGGGCTATACCAATATAAGGTGTTACCCTTTAGTCTGCATGGCGCCCCTGCCACTTTTCAACGGCTCATGGACGTTGTACTTGTCCACATCTTCGGTACGCTTCGGCTTACCTTGACAATATTGTCATTTATAGTACCGACTGGGAAAGTCATCTACCAAGAGTGCAGGCTGTAGTGGACTCCCTTAGGGAGACTAGACTGACCGCTAACTAAAAAAAGTGCGCGATAGTGTTAGAAGAGACCAAGTACCAAGGGGAATGTAATTGGGCACCGAATTATTTAACGTTAGGTGAACAAAATTGAGGCAATTCAGAATTGGTTCCGACCTGTCACCACTAGGCAAATAAAGTCGTTCCTGGGAATGGTGGGCTATAATATGAGGTTTGTTCCCCATTTTGCCACTTTAGCGGCTCCTTTGACAGGGCTCCTGAAGGAACGAAAGTCAGTGACGGTCTAGTGGAATGAGCAGGCGGAAAAGGCTTTCCCTGCTTTTAAGTCGGCCCTGTGTGGGTCCCCGGTTTTGGTGATGCCCGACTTTAAAAGGGAGTTTGTGGTACAGACCGATGCCTCTGAAGTAGGCCTCGGAGTACTCTCTCAGAAAATCAATGGGGAGGAACATCACATTGTTTTCCTGAGCTGTAAATGCACCCCAGCGAGACTATGTACAGTATAGTGGAGTGCCAGCCATCAAGTGGGCACTCGAGTCTCTCCTCTATTATCTGTTTGGGAGAAAGTTCCGTCTGGTGACCAACCACTCCACTCTCAAGTAGATGAGCCAAGCCAAAGAGAGGAATGCTCAGGTCACCAGATTGTTCTTATCTTTACAAAACTTCAAGTTTTCCATGGAACCTAGGGCAGGCAGGTTACAGGGAAATGCAAATGTCCTGTCGCGTGTACACTGTCTGGTGGGTGTTCACCCCCTCAGGGTTGAACAAAGGGGGGGTATGTAGGAAGGCTCAAGAGTCCATCATTGACGGAAGGTATGTGTCACCGAGGTTTTCGGGCAATATTATCTGCTCATATACAGCCAAATGCTTCAGAACTCATTGGACGGCACTTCACAGTGCAGATGGACAATGACCCAAAGCATTCTGCAAAAGCAACCAAAGAGTTTTTTTAGGGAAAGAAGTGGAATATTATGCAATGGCCAAGTCAATCACCGGACCTGAATCCGATTAAGCATGCATTTCACTTGCTGAAGACAAAACTGAAGGGCAAATGCCCCAAGAACAAGCAGGAACTGAAGACAGTTGCAGTAGAGGCCTGGCAGAGCATCACCAGGGATGAAACCCAGCGTCTGGTGGTGTCTATCCGTTCCAGACTTCAGGTTGTAATTGACTGAAAGGATTTGCAACCAAGTATTAAAAAGTGAAAGTTTGATTTATGATTATTATTCCGTCCCATTACTTTTGGTCCCTTAACAAGTGGGAGGCACACATGCAAACTGTTGTAATTCATGGACCGTTCACCTGATTTGGATGTAAATACCCTCAAATTAAAGCTGGCCGTCTGCAGGTAAAGCACATCTTGTTTGTTTCATTTAAAATCCATTGTGGTGTATAGAGCCAAAAATGTCAGAATTGTGTCGATGTCTCAATATTTATGGACCTTACTGTGTATATATATATATATATATATATATATATATATATAAATTTTATTTATTTTGTATTTTTTTGTTTTTTATTTGTATTTTTAATTTCTTGTGGGCTTTGCAATCTGAAAAATGCTTTAAAATAAACATTTTCAAAAGAATATATTGAAATTTGTATGCATGGGAACACATTCATGCTGCCAACAAAGAACATGCTGCTGTCAGAGGTGTATAAGTTTATTTTTCGGGTTGCCCTGGTCTGACGGGGACCCATTAGTGCTCCTGTCTGTACTGACTGAGTTTGGCCAAGCTATGTGTAGGGCCTTATACAAGACCATTACCATTTACCTGATGCTGTCTGTCCTGATGTGTTTGGTCGAGCTATGTGTAGGCCTTATACTACCACGTTTCTATTTACCTGCTGCTGCCCATCCTGATCCTAATAGGTTTTAGGAATAAAGGGTCCTTACTGCAACCTTATCGGTTTAAATTACATCAAAACATAACAGTATTTAAAAACGCATGGGCTTGTAGTTGGACCATTTTTATTTTTTTTTGCAATTGAATTAGTACTGTTAGGATAGTTGGGACTTTTTTGTTTGCAATGGAATTAGTACTGTTAGGATAAAATATATTTTTTTTTATTAAGTGCAATTCAGATTAAGATGCATGGATACAGAATGATATTGCTTTGTAAACATATTTACTCTCCTGGTGGGGGCCTCCTCATCAGGAGCCGGGTGTGTGGAATCTGGCTTCTGGGAGGGACCAGACTATGCAACCTCCACCTCCTCACCCACTTCAGGTGGTGTTGGTGGTGCATCAGGCTCTTGCTTGGAGGCTCCGGCTTGGTCTCCCTCCTCCTCCTTGCTGGACACCACCATCACCTCCATCTCGTCTGTCGACGACCTGCGGCAGACTGAGGGAAGTGGAACCCTTATAATTACACAATGTTCGGAATTTAGACAAACAGCTCAGAACTGAGAACATATGCACCCTCGCCCTTTAATGACCCAGCCATTTTTCACCCTTCTGGCCAGGCCATTTGTAGCAAATCTGACATGTGTCACTTTATGTGGTAGTAACTTTAATACTCTTTTACTTATCCAGGCCATTCTGAAACTGTTTTGTCATCACATATAATTTTTCATGACAGTGGTAAAATTAATTAAAAAATAATGTTTTAGTGTCTCCATATTCTGAGAGCCATATTTGTTTTATTTTTTGGCCGATTGTCTTAGGTAGGGGCTCATTTTTTGCGTGATGAGGTGACGGTTTGATTGTGATGGTTTGATTGGTACTATTTTGGGGGTCATATGCCTTTTTAATCGCTTGGCGCACTTTTAGTGATGTAATGTGCCCAAAAAAATTGTTTATTTAGCATAGTTTTTATTTAATTTTTTTTTAGCGGTGTTCAACTGAGGTTAGGTCATGTGATATTTTTATAGAGACGTTCTATACGGACACGTAGATACATAATATGTCTAAATATAACTCAGAAATGATTTCTTTCGATCGACTTTGCCAAGTCTACCACTTACCTACTTATCAATTTCTTTCTTACATGAGAATATGCCACTGCCTCAGCAATCTCCTCCTCACCCCTCCAAAATCACAGCCGGATGTTGTTAGGATTTTCCAAACTCCATCCTTATTCAGACAACAAAGTACTCACCAGCTATATAATATTATGAACGACAAATCCAAATTCTTCTAATCGCCCCCTTTACTGAAATGGGAAAGCCAACTGCGATTGTCATTTTCCAAGGAAAGATGGGCTGAGGCAGTCTGCTTTATTGGGGCTACATACATTTAAATGTGTCACACACTATAAATACAGAATTAAAACATTACTTAGGTGGTACTTTACCCCTCAACACCTAAGCCTCATATACCCAGGATCTTCTGCCTACTGTTGGCGGGAGTGTGGTAACACTGGATCCCTTCTTCATATTCTCTGGTCATGTCCAAAACTCATCTCATATTAGCGAACAATTTTTGAATTGATAACGCAAACTACTGGAATCCGAGCATCCCTATATTCCGCCTTAGCACTTCTATTCCTTCACATTGATGATTTTCCTTATGAATATAGGCGCATTATAGGACATATCTTACTTAGCACTAAATTAGTAATCACTAGACATTGGAAAGAAGTGAACCCACCGGCTCTCACAGAGGTGATTAATACTTTGAATACCACATGCAGATACGAGAGACTCCTCCCCGACTCTCGTTAAATCCGACCCTAAGGGTTAAGACTTGGTCCCCTTGGTTGTTGAACCTTTACTACAAGCCATGAATAAAATACCATTTATAAAATCGGTCAGGCTCGTGCGCTGCTCAACAGACCTTTTATTTACTTACTTTTATTTTAAGTTCATACTCATAGTTTAGTTCCTATTGCACTGTTAATAGTGTTAAACCAGTTTTCTTCTACTTAACACATTTGTGTTATTTGAATAATGCATGATATTTTACGCTTTACAAAATCAATAAAAATTATTATTCATAATATGTCTAAATATTTTTTTTCCCTATCTTTTCCAATTTTAAATTCACTTTATTTTGGTAAAAGGATGCTTTATTTTTCTTTTTGAAAATATATTTATATATATATTTTTTTAGAAACCTTTAATTTTGTTACATTTTTTTTTAGTTTTTTTTTCCCTCTGGGACTTCAACTTTTTGGGGTCTGATCCCCTTTTCAATGCATTAAGATAATTCTGTATTGCATTGGCTGTACGTGTATTACCAGTGGAATACAGGGGGCTGGATATCACAGGCCCTCCCGGAAGGCATCCACAATGCCTAAGGAAGGCATTGGGTTACCTTCCCTGCCGTTGGGTCCCGTTATAGCAGCGTGGGGACCCAATGGACACAGTGTTTGAAGCTCTTACATACCACAGTCAGTGCTGATTTCACCGATGCCAGCGCATACAGCAGTAGTCTGGCTATCAGTGACTGCCACACCCCTGCCCCCAATCGGACGGGCGCAGCTCCTGCACCCACCCAATCACCATGTAGTACATTTACGTTACTGGGATTTAAGTCACGTCCAGATCTGACGTACATTTGCGTCTTCGGGTGTTAAGGAGTTAAGTTTGTGATGTATCTAATGTAATGATGTACGGGCCTTTTACTGGAATACAGAATGATGATTGCAGTGTATGTATATATACACACACAAATACACACACATATATTTCTGTGTGTGTAAAATGCACAAAATCAGCTGGTTACATCATGCATTTGTACCTCGCTGTGTGTATAAATATATATATATATATATATATATATATATATATATATATATATATATATACATACTCATTGCGAAGTAGAGATGTATGTATGATATAACCGGCTGATTTTTCACACCAGTTAATAAGTAATCATTTGTAAAGGGATAAAAATACTTATTTTCATAACTGTATATATACATTACAGAGAGTTGAAGAGAGATACAAAAGTAATGTAAGCATTGTACCTGGGCATTTTCTGTCACGGATCTCTCTGATCCACTCCAAATTCCTCCTGTTCAAATACAACCATTTTTTTAATATGGCCATCCTAGGGTACTTGCCCTTAAACTTCCTCTTGAGCTCAGAATCGATCTCACTCACAATGGCCTGCTTCTCAACGTGGACCCGGATCCGGTCATAGCTGTGCTCCAACATGCTCTGCAGGCAAAAGATGCAAGCATATAATTCCAAATTTTTTTTTAATACAAGTTTTAAAAATTATTTCCTTAACAAAATATCAAAAAGTATTTAAGTCTTTGAACGGGAATTTTTTTCGATTTAATGTTACCATTATAAGATCGGATTGTATTGCAATTGTATGTGTGTGGGGTCTGAGCAATTGAATATTGGCCAGCTGAGGTGTACCTGTCTAGTGAAGTGACGGTACGGTATGGGGTCTATAGCTGGTTCGCCTCCCCGAGGTGCACCCTGGCTAACTCTAAATGAACCAGCAAATACTGGCGGTAAGAAAAAAAAAGCTTATCTTGAGTCCTGACCAAGAGGACACAAACTCTATATTTATAGACTGTGTTTCTGTGTGTGTGTGGGGGGGTATATAGTGTGCAGCAGGAAAATGGATGTGTAATGTGCATGTGAGAGATATTTCTTTGCTGTCCATACATACATGCTACTGAGATAGTGCTGTGATGTCACAACAATACTTGCAAGAGTGCACCAATCAGTGATATCTACTTGAACCTGATAAAAAGTGAAGTTATGATCCGAAATTTTTTCGGCGATTTTCGCAATCACGAATATTTTATAACATTCTATCTGCATATAAACAATTGTTCTGACATGCATGTGAAAAGTAATCAAATACACTGTTGTAATGTCAAATTACTTACAGTGATCATTAGCTCTTCCTCACTGTTGCAAAAATTGCTTCCCACCATCTTTTCCAATCTTCTCAAACTTTGGGTAGTTTGAAAACAGTTCTGGAATTAGGCCACACCCCTTGCACATGCGCATTACGCAAATTTTAGTGTACAAAGAAAGCAAATTTGCGAATTTGCGAATATATGACCAATATTCGTCCATATATTTGCGAAATATGGCAAAATCGAATATTGCCCCTGACGCTTATCACTAGTAATAATCTCTATGCTTAATATGCCCTAGGTGATGTAACACTGGGAGAGTCAATTATAGAGAAGGACTTGGGTGTCCTTGTAGATGGTAGATCAAATAACAGCATACAATGTCAATCAGCTGCTTATAAGGCCACCAGGATATTGTTACGCATTAAATGAGGCATGGACTCGCGGGGCAGGCATGTAATATTACCACTTTACAAAGTGTTGGTGTGGCCTTATCTGGAATATGCAGTTCAGTTCTGGGCACCAGTCCATAGAAAGGGTGCACTGCAGCTGGAAAAAGTACAGAGAAGAGCGACTAAGCTGATAAGGGACATGGAGGGTCTTAGTTATGAAGAAAGATTAAAATAATAGAATTTATTTAGTCTTGAGAAGAGACGTCTAAGGGGGGACATGATTAACCTATACAAATATATAAATGGGTCATACTAAACAATACGGTGAAAAACTGTTCCATGTAAAATGCCCTTAAAAGACAAGGGGGCACTGCCTCCGACTAGAGAAGAAAAAGTTCAGTCTCCAGAAGCGTCAAAGCTTCTTTACTGTAAGAACTGTGAATCTGTGGACTAGACTTCCTCAGAACGTGCTCACAGCAGGAACAGTGAACAGTTTAAAAAAGGGTTTAGATGATTTCTTAAAAGTAAAAAACATTAATGCTTATGAAAGCGTGTAGAAACCTCACTTCCTTCTGGGATTCACATCCCCACCTATCCCTTGGTTGAACTTGATGGACTGGATGTATTTTTTCAACTGTATCAACTATGTAACTATCTAACATGTCATTAGATGGAGACTGTTATATACCTGCCAGTTCTGGGGTAGGAGGCCTTCCCCAACAATACTCTTGTCAGTACCATTTTTTTTGGTGCACCATGGTTACTGAAACATGGAGGAGAGCCTAAAGGCCTCAAATATTTTAGGGATCAGATTAATGCCATTTACAACATGATTTCCCTTAATGATTACCAGAAAGTCGCTATGTTGATTGGCCAATTGAAGAGAGCAGCCCTAAGGTAGGTTAAGTCATGGCCTAGTACTGAAAAGCATACTGCTGACCAAACTTTAGACAGACTTGCCAGCATGTTTGACAGGCGCAAATTATCAGAGTTAAAAATGCATTTCTTTAGCTGCAAACAAAAGATGGGTGAAAACCTGCAAGATTTTCCTCTAAGTCTCCAGGAAGCTCTGCCTACCATCCAACACATGGGTCCACATGAGGTACTTAAAGGGCTTCTGTCACCCCACTAAAGTGATATTTTTTTTTTGGGCTGGTGAAATTAGTTATATTGCGATATATCACAATATAATTGTGTCACTTACTTTGATCCAGCAGTTTCTTCAAAAAACAAAGTTTTATCATATGTAAATTCGGTCTCTAACAGCAAGTAGGGCGGCTACTTGCTGCTAGCTGCTGCAGAAATCCGCCCTCTCGTCGTGTTGATTGACAGGGCCAGCCGGGATCTCCTCCTCCGGCCAGCCCTGTCGGCATTTCAAAAATCGCGCGCCTCTTTGGATTCGGCGCAGGCGCTCTGAGATGAGGAGGCTCGTCTCCTCAGAACTCCCTCAGTGCGCCTGCGCCGATGACATCACCGAAATAGAAGACGTCATCGGCGCAGGCGCACTGAGGGAGTGCTGAGGAGACGAGCCTCCTCATCTCAGAGCGCCTGCGCCGAATCTACATATGATAAAACTTTGTTTTTTGAAGAAACTGCTGGATCAAAGTAAGTGACACAATTATATTGTGATATATCGCAATATAACTAATTTCACCAGCCCAAAAAAAAAAAATCACTTTAGTGGGGTGACAGAAGCCCTTTAACCCAGACTCTAAAAGACCAGTTTGTGGAGGATGCTAGACTAGATGCTGTAAAAACCCAGCTGAGAGTTCTTGCATTACAACACCCTGATTTGCCATTCCTAGACTTTAAGGAGCTTGCAGTAAAGATAATTGTGCCATTATCACGCACTCTATCATTCAGAACTGTATTAAGAACCAATGCTTTAATTAAATGCAAAAAATGTATAAATATAATTGGTGGAGACTGGTTGCTATGAATAATGGATAATATAAATTCAGTTGGCAAAATATTTAATCAACCTCAATGTATATACTGTAATTCAGTATTTCATGTATAAGAAAACATCAGTTCCCAAATCAATTATAAATGTTCTTTTTGTTGCTCCATAATTGTATCCAAATCAAAATATTTTCATGATTGAGGCAGAAAGTTCTTATCTAGCATAATTGATCAAACCCAGTGATAGTGAAATTTTTTATATTGAAAGTAAAATGAAGATGAGTTTCAATCAATCATAGTGGTCTGTAATTTGTACAGTTGTTGTATTCTTGATTAGTTAATATATTCTATTTCATTTAGTGTCCTTAAATTTATCCTATTTGTATAAAGTTTCTCTTAGTGCAAAAATAAAGGTAATAGTGTCCCTTTGACGATTAACTTAGTTCTATATTGCCCCTTATTTTGATTTGGAGCAGAGTGTTTGTTCAGAGCATAATAACTATTAAAATAGCTATATTACCGCCTCAAAGTCTTCAACTGGAACAGCTTCCCATATACAGAGCAATGTTGTCACAATAATGTCCTTTTCAGGTTTGGCATCCCACATGTCAGCAACTTCGCCTTTCCTCTGGATTGCTGGGTCACTGCTAAATCTGGGACTATTGGTTCTTCATCCCGATCCGAGTGTCTGCAGTGTTTCCTTTAGTCTATCCCCAATAGATTGCAGTCCCCTTTGGTAGGATTTTGTCTGTGGCTGTAAATCTCAGTATATAATTCTTTAGGGGGTCTTCCTAGATTGCATTCAAATGTTCAGCCTGCACTCTCCTTCCTCATTGGTATAGAATGTAATCTATAAAAAAAGGCCTTTTTAAATTATCGCTACATAGGGCGGGATCATCCAGGAATGTCAATTGGAAAATCTGGGATGGATCAACGCTCTAACATTTAAACACATCAATCAACAATTTTCTTCTCATATATACAAAGCATTAATATTACATACAACAAACTAAATTATCTCATAAGAATAAACATATAGATGTCATAGGTAGACTCTTTTCTCTACCGCTTGTTTGGCGCATCAAAATTTTCCTCAAAGTTTCAATATATAGTTAAAACATACTTATGTGTGTGTATATATACACTATGTATACACAATATGTGGTTAAAACATACTCATGTGTTATTTATACCATATGTGTATAATTCTTAATTTTTTTTTGTTTATAATGCGTTTTTATTGCATTATTTTGTAAAAAGATGTTTGTTAGTCAACTGCGAACAAATGAGATTTTTTCATCTTATTATTCTTTTCTTTTTATTCTTTTTTAGGTGTAAAGATTCAAATGGATGGATAGAGGTGGGGGCTAGTGATGAGAGGGAGGTGCCATATTCGATTTCGACGAAATTCGTGAATATTCGCGAGAATATTCGTTTCATATTCGTCGAATTCGAATATTCGTCACTTTTATAGTTTTCGCGATTAATATGCGATTTAAATAATCACGTATTGCGATTGTAACTTAAGGCTACTTTCCTATTGGTTTGATATCTAGAATTTGCGAATATTCCTCAAAACGAAGATAACGAAGTATTCTCCATCTTCGTTTTAGCTCCATATTCGTCAACTTCGCTAATTCTAGCAATCAAATAGGAAAGTTGACTATAGAGACAGCTGTGTTTAATTCGCTATGCGATTATATTACTTAGCTTTTTTTTTGATAAATAGAATAATTATAATAATTATCAGGTATTATAATTATTCTATTTATTTGAAAAAAAAAAAAGCTAAGTAATATAATCGCATAGCGATTTAAACTTAGCTGTCTCTATAGTAAACTTTCCTATATGATTGCTAGAATTAGCGAAGTTGATGAATAGGTAGCTAAAACGAAGATGGAGAACACTTAGTTATCGTCGTTTTGTGGAATATGACGAATACCTTCGTCATATTCGCTAATTCTACCAAGCCAACCATAGTAAACCAGGTCCAAGTTGAAATCGCAATTCGATTATTATAACTTGAATCAATCGAATTGCAATTTCAACTTAGCACTGCTATATTCCATATTAGACTAGTATTAACGAATATGGAATATAGCAGTAAGTTGACATCGCAATTCAATTATTATAACTTGAATTAATCGAATTGCGATTTCAACTTATACAGTCTACCATGTTTGGTTTGTTATCGCGATAATACGTCATTTAAATAATAGTGTTGGTGCGTCTGTACGTGCGTGCCTGTCTTTGGATTGCAAGGGGAGTAAAGAGAGACCGATTAGAGACAGAGATTTTGGAAACTTTATTCGAAAATGGCAAAGAGCAATTTCAATCAAGAAGAGCTGGAAGCTTTGATCACTGTAAGTAATTCTACCGAAAAAAAGTATGTCACTGTTACAGGGGAGGCCACAGTTTAAGACACTGTTAAAGGGGCGGTCACTATTCAAGTCAATCTTAAAGGGGCGGCCACAGTTCTAGTCACTGTTAAAGGGGAGGCCACAGTTCAGGTCACTGTTAAAGGGGCGGTCACAATTCAAGTCACCCTTAAAGGGTTGGCCACAGTTCTAGTTACTCTTAACCCCTTAAGGACGCAGGGCGTACCGGTACGCCCTATTTCCCAAGTCCTTAAGGACTCAGGGCGTACCGGTACGTCCTAACTTTAAATAGGCATTCCGGCGCCGCGTGGGTTAATCGCAACGGGATGCCGGCTGAAACATTCAGCCGGCATCCTGTCACAACGCCAGGGGGGGTCATGTGACCCCCGTATCGGCGATCGCCGCAAACCGCAGGTCAACGTTTAAAATGCCCAAAATGCCTATTTGCACCCCCCTGTACCCCTGCATGATTTATGTGGGCGGGTAGTGCAGGGGGGGTGTCGCAGGCGGTGCGGGCGTTGCGGGAGGCGGGCGGTGCGGCAGACAGGATTGCGATCCCCGCCCGCCTCCCCTTGAAAATTCGTTGGCTTCTAGTGGTTATGTGGTTATACCAGGGTGTCAGCACATTGCTGACACCCTGGTATAAACGGCTGACATCTGTGCAGATGTCAGCCGTTTAACCCTTTCCATACTGCGGTCCATACGGACCGCGGTATGGAAAAGGTTAACTGTCATCGGTCAGGGAGTTCCCTCCCTCTCCCATCGGGGGGCTGCTGTGCCTTTGCAGCCCCACGATGGAGAGTGAGAGAGCCCCCCGACAGCCCCCCGTAGCCCCGTGCTCACCCTTCCCCGTCTGCAAAGTTGTGGCAGACGGGGAAGGTTCCCATGGCAACAGGACGCCTTCTCAGGCATCCTGCTGTCCATGTTGCTGAACAGATCTATGCTAAAAGCATAGATCTGTTTAGTGTAAGTAAAATACAGTACAGAACCCTATATAGTGTTCTGTACTGTATTATACAGACATCAGACCCACTGGATCTTCAAGAACCAAGTGGGCCTGGGTCAAAAAAATGTTAAAAAAAAGTGAAAAAAGTTAAGAAAAAAAACATTTATCACTGAATAAAAATTACAAAAATAAAATACACTACACATATTAGGTATCGCCGCGCCCGTAACAACCTGATCTATAAAACGGTCATGTTACTTTCCCCGCACGGTGAACGCCATAAAAATAAAAAATTGAAATTTTGCCCACCTTACTTCCCAAAAAAGGTAATAAAAGTGATCAAAAAGTTGCATGTACGCCAAAATAGTACCAATCAAACCATCATCTCATCCCTCAAAATTCATACTCTACCCAAGATAATCGCCCAAAAACTGAAAAAAACTATGGCTCTTAGACTATGGAAACACTAAAACATGATTTTTTAAAACTTACATAAATAAAAATAAAGTATGCATATTAGGTATCGCCATGTCCGTATCGACCAGCTCTATAAACATATCACATGACCTAACCCCTCAGGTGACAACCGTAAAAGAAAAAAAAAAAAAAACGGTGTAAAAAAAAGCCATTTTTGTCATCTTACGTCACAAAAAGTGTAATAGCAAGCGATAAAAAAGTCATATGCACCCCAAAATAGTGCCAATAAAACCGTCATCTCATCCGGCAAAAAGTGAGACCCTACGTAAGATAATCGCCCCAAAAACTGAAAAAACTATGGCTCTTAAACTATGAGACACTAAAACATGTTTTTGGTTTTAAAAATGAAGTCATTGTATAAAACGTACATAAATAAATAAAATTGTATACATATTAGGTATCACCGCGTCCGTGACAACCTGCTATATAAAATTACCACATGATCTAACCTGTCAGATGAATGTTGTAAATAACAAAAAAAGTGCCAAAAAAGCTATTTCTTGTTACCTTGCCGCACTAAAAGTGTTAAATAGAGCAACCGAAAATCATATGTACCCTAAACTAGTACCAAAAAAACTGCCACCCTATCCCGTAGTTTCTAAAATGGGGTCATTTTTTGGGAGTTTCTACTCTAGGGGTGCATCAGGGGGGCTTCAAATGGGACATGATGTAAAAAAAAAACAGTCCAGCAAAATCTGCCTTCCAGAAACCGTATGGCATTCCTTTCCTTCTGCGCCCTGCCGTGTGCCCGTACAGCAGTTTACGACCACATATGGGGTGTTTCTGTAAACTACAGAATTAGGGCCATAAATAATGAGTTTTGTTTGGCTGTTAACCCTTGCTTTGTAACTGGAAAAAAAAAATATTAAAATGGAAAATCTGCCAAAAAAGTGAAATTTTGAAATTGTATCTCTATTTTCCATTAAATCTTGTGCAACACCTAAAGGGTTAACAAAGTTTGTAAAATCAGTTTTGAATACCTTGAGGGGTGTAGTTTCTTAGATGTGGTCACTTTTATGGAGTTTCTTCTCTAGGGGTGCATCAAGGGGCTTCAAATGGGACATGGTGTCAAAAAACCACTCCAGCAAAATCTGGATTCCAAAAACCATACGGCGCACCTTTCACTCTACGCCCCGCTGTGTGGCCGTACAGTAGTTTACGGCCACATATGGGGTGTTTCTGTAAACGGCAGAGTCAGGGCAATAAAGATACAGTCTTGTTTGGCTGTTAACCCTTGCTTTGTTAGTGGAAAAGATGGGTTAAAATGGAAAATTTGGCAAAAAAATGAAATTCTCAAATTTCATCCCCATTTGCCAATAACTCTTGTGCAACACCTAAAGGGTTAACAAAGTTTGTAAAATCTGTTTTGAATACCTTGAGGGGTGTAGTTTATTGAATGGGGTCATTTTTGGGCGGTTTCTATTATGTAAGCCTTGCAAAGTGTCATGGAACCATGAACCAGACGTACAACAAGAGATGAGTGGAAATAAGAAGGCTTATTTGAAAATAAAGCTGTAAGGCAAAAGTCCAAACGGATGGCTAAACCGAAGCAGGGTCTTGCGAAACCAGAGATCAGGAACCAGAAGGGTAGTCAGATGAAGCCAGGATCAGGAACCAACAGGGTAGTCAGACGAAGCCAGGATCAGGAATCAGCAGGGTAGTCAGACGAAGCCAGGATCAGGAACCAGAAGCAGCAGCAGTCTTAGAAGCATGTGAGCACGGGAGGACCAAGCAGGGAACTGAAGCCACAGACCTCCTATATATATGAGCTAGGCATCCAGCTCCTCCCAGTGGGAAGGAGGAGCCGCAGGGTGGGAGGCTACAAGAAACCCAGAAACCAAGATGGCCGCCAGCACATGTCAAACGAAGGAGAACAGCAAGGAGGTAAGACCATGACAGTACCTTCCCCTCAAGGGCCCCTCCTCCGCGGAGTAAGGAACGGTTTCTGAGGGAAGCGTGCGTGGAAGGCTCGGAGCAAGGCAGGAGCATGGACATCTGCGGAGGGAACCCAGGAACGCTCCTCTGGACCATAACCACGCCAATGGACCAAAAACTGCACCCGGCCGCGGACCAGGCGTGAGTCCAGGATATTGTTCACCTCATACCTCATACTCGGACGAGGCCGAGGAATCGAGGAAGTGAAACGATTACACACCAGTGGCTTCAAGAGGGAGACATGAAACACGTTGGAGATCCGCATGCCAGGAGGAAGCGCAAGGGCATAGGCTACCGGGTTTACCCTGCGAAGCACTCGGAAGGGACCAACAAAGCGAGGCGCCAGCTTGGGAGTGGGCACTCGAAGGTTGAGGTTGCGGGTGGACAACCATACGCGGTCTCCGACCTGGTAGGAAGGAGCGGGCGCTCGTCTGCGATCAGCCTGGAGTCTCTGGCGCTGCGCAGAGACCTCAAGGGACCTCTGGATCTGTACCCAAGAAGCACGTAGGACGGAAAGGTGATCCTCCACAGCCGGAATATCCTGGGGAGAGAATACCTCCGGTAACACGGCAGGTTGGAACCCATAATTGGCCATGAAGGGAGACGTCCCAGAGGAAGAGTTCACCGCCGTGTTCCTGGCAAACTCAGCCCAAGGCAGGAGGTCAACCCAATTGTCTTGGTGATCGGAGACATAGCAACGAAGGAATTGCTCCAAGGCCTGATTGGATCGTTCTGCGGCCCCATTGGACTGAGGGTGGTAGGCCGATGAGAAAGAGAGATGAATCCCCAACTGGGAGCAAAAGGCGCGCCAGAACCTGGACACAAACTGACTCCCCCGATCCGACACAATCTCCTTGGGCAAACCGTGCAACCGGAAGACCTCCCTGGCAAAAATCGAGGCCAACTCTTGTGCAGAGGGTAACTTCTTGAGAGGAACACAGTGGCACATTTTGGAAAACCGATCCACTATCATGAGAATGACCGTATGGCCTCGGGATGCAGGGAGGTCCACAATGAAATCCATCCCCAGGTGTGACCATGGACGCTCCCCGGTGGCTATGGGTTGCAAAAGGCCCAACGGAAGGTGCCGAGGGGACTTACTCTGGGCACAAACGGAGCATGCCGCTACATATGCGGCGATGTCGGAACGTAGAGAAGGCCACCAGAACAGACGTGAAACAGCCCAGGACAGCTGATTCTTTCCAGGATGCCCCGCGGCCTTGGAGTTATGGTAGGTTCGCAACAACCGAGTGCGCAACTCCTCAGGCACAAAACACCTGCCGTTGGGTCTCCCAGAGGGAGCACCAGATTGAGCCGCCAAAATCTGCTCACCCAGGGGAGAGGTCAGGCTGGTGCGAATGGCGGCCAGGATCTGATTCGGAGGTATGACCGAAGTCGGAATCGACTCCTCCCCGGACAGCTCGGAGTACTGCCGTGATAAGGCATCCGCTCTGATGTTCTTGGAACCGGGTAGGTAGGAGACCACGTAATTAAAACGTGACAAGAACAGAGCCCATCTGGCCTGACGTGGTGTCAATCTCTTGGCCTCAGAGAGGTAGGTCAGATTCTTGTGGTCCGTCAGGATGAGAACCGGAACCACCGAGCCCTCGAGCAAGTGCCTCCATTCTTTAAGGGCCTGCACGATGGCCAATAACTCCCTGTCACCAATCTGATAGTTGCACTCCGCGGAAGACAGTTTCCGGGAGTAAAACCCACAAGGAAGCAGAGGACCCTCTGGTGTTCTACGCTGAGACAGGAGGGCGCCTACTCCCGTCTCAGACGCGTCCACCTCGAGGACAAACGGCAACCCAGGGTTGGGATGCGACAGAATCGGAGCCGACACAAAGGCGGACTTTAGAGCCTCAAAAGCTCGGATGGCCTCGGGCGGCCAGACCTGGGGATTACTGCCCTTCCTGGTCAGATCCGTGAGAGGCTTGGCTAGCATGGAAAAGTCCCTGATGAACTTCCGATAATAATTGGCGAAGCCCAAAAAGCGCTGCAGGGCACGAAGACCACTGGGCTGGGGCCACTGTAAGACAGCCGAAACCTTCTCAGGATCCATGGAGAACCCCTCAGCGGAAATGATGTAACCTAAGAAGGTTACCTGGGATCGGTGAAATTCGCATTTCTCAAGCTTACCGAACAGCTTGTTCTCTCGTAACCGTTGCAACACTCGTCTGACATCCAGAATGTGGGCCTCCATGGATGCAGAATATACCAAGATGTCATCCAAATAGACCACCACACACTGCTGCAACAGGTCACGGAAAACATCGTTGATGAATTCCTGGAAGACTGCGGGCGCATTGCACAACCCAAAGGGCATAACCAAGGATTCATAATGACCGGTCCTGGTGTTAAACGCGGTCTTCCACTCATCGCCCGCCTTGATCCTTACCAGGTTATATGCCGCCCTCAGGTCGAGTTTGGTAAAGACCGTGGCCCCTTTGAGGCGATCGAACAGCTCGGAAATCAAGGGTATCGGGTAAGCGTTCTTGATCGTGATGCGATTGAGACCCCTGTAATCAATGCAAGGCCTCAACTCACCGCCCTTCTTTTTCACAAAGAAAAATCCAGCCCCTGCCGGGGACGAGGATTTGCGAATGTGTCCGCGTGAAAGCGCCTCCCTCACGTACTCCTCCATGGCCTCATTCTCCGCTACCGACAGTGGATAGACTTTGCCACGAGGAGGAACGGCACCAGATTGTAACTCTATGGCACAATCGTATGGGCGGTGCGGAGGTAGGGCAACCGCACGCACCTTATCGAATACATCCTAGTACTCCTCGTATTCAGGAGGCAACAGAGAGTCCGAGGAAGTACACAGCAACTTGACAGGCCCATGGATGCAACTAGCCCCACACTGCGGTGACCACGAGAGGATCTCGGCCGATTTCCAATCGAAAGTCGGATTATGCTTCTGGAGCCAGGGGTACCCCAAGACCACCGAGTAGTGTGGAGACGAAATCACCTGGAGACAGACCGACTCTCTGTGAACGGCACCAATGGCCATCCCCACTGGAAGGGTCTCATGAGTCACGTGTGGCGGCAGAAGGGGTCTGCCGTCTATCGCCTCAAGAGCCAGTGGGGAACCTCGAGGCTGCAGAGGAATGGAATTGGCGGCAGCGAACACACTATCAATGAACAAACCACCAGCACCAGAGTCCACCAACGCCTGGGTCGTCACCGAGCCCCCGACCCAGGAGAGGACAACAGTAATCAGTGGTTTGTCAACACGGGAAACCGGGGACGAGGAGACTCCACCCAAGATCTGCCCCCGACAGGATCTCAGGTGCGAGCGTTTCCCGGACGGTTCGGGCATGCCAACCGAAAATGCCCACCGAGACCACAGTACATGCATCGGCCCTCGCGTCTCCGGAGTACCCTCTCCCCCTCGGACAGGCGAGCAAACCCCAGCTGCATGGGTTCACCCCCAGACAAGTCATCCCCAGGAGGCGTGGGAGGAGAGGGAGGCTCGGGTGGGACAGCAAACGTAGGCGCCAATCTGTTAGAAGGCCACCGCAGGCTCTCCTGAAAGGAAGGTCTCTCCCTGAGTCTGGTGTCAATCAAAATCAGGAAAGAAATAAGAGACTCGAGCTCCACAGGTAGGTCTTTAGCTGCAACCTCATCCTTCAAGGCATCCGAGAGACCATGAGAGAAAGCAGCGACCAGAGCCTCATTATTCCAGCCCACCTCTGCTGCCAGGGTACGAAACTCAATGGCGTATTCAGCTACGGATCGTGAACCCTGTCTGATGGACATAAGAAGCTTCGCAGCAGAGGCAGCACGAGCCGGCACATCGAATACCTTCCGAAGAGAAGCAACAAAACCGGAAAACTCGGCAACCACCGGATTGTTGTTCTCCCATAAAGGGCTGGCCCAGGCCAAGGCCTTGTCCGAGAGCAGCGAGATCAAGAAGCCCACCTTTGATCTCTCAGTAGGAAAGGCATGTGGCAGCAACTCTAAGTAAATGCCCACCTGGTTAAGGAAACCTCGGCACTGAGTTGGCTCTCCCCCAAAGCGCTGTGGAAGGGGGGCAGAACCGGTCATACCCCGAAACACCGCAGGCGCAGCAACAGGTGTCGGGGTAGACTCTGGCGCAACAACCGGAGCGGCAGTAGGAGCGGGCCCAGGAGCGACAACCGACCCATCGGCAACGGAAGCTAAATGAGCCGTGCGTTCAAGCAGGGTTTGCAACGCCACAGCGAACCGACCCAACAGGTGATCCTGCTGATCAAGTCTGGCAACCAGCGTAGGTAGCGAGGATGGCCCTGTACCGTCAGAATTCATGGCTTGGTCCTAATGTCATGGAACCATGAACCAGACGTACAACAAGAGATGAGTGGAAATAAGAAGGCTTATTTGAAAATAAAGCTGTAAGGCAAAAGTCTAAACGGATGGCTAAACCGAAGCAGGGTCTTGCGAAACCAGAGATCAGGAACCAGAAGGGTAGTCAGATGAAGCCAGGATCAGGAACCAACAGGATAGTCAGACGAAGCCAGGATCAGGAATCAGCAGGGTAGTCAGACGAAGCCAGGATCAGGAACCAGAAGCAGCAGCAGTCTTAGAAGCATGTGAGCACGGGAGGACCAAGCAGGGAACTGAAGCCACAGACCTTCTATATATATGAGCTAGGCATCCAGCTCCTCCCAGTGGGAAGGAGGAGCCGCAGGGTGGGAGGCTACAAGAAACCCAGAAACCAAGATGGCCGCCAGCACATGTCAAACGAAGGAGAACAGCAAGGAGGTAAGACCATGACACAAAGTGCCTTCAGACCTGTAGTGGTCCCTAAAAATTGGGTTTTTGTAAATTTCTTAAAAATTTCAAGATTTGCTTCTAAACTTCTAAGTCTTGTAACATCCCCCAAAAATAAAATATCATTCCCAAAATAATTCAAACATGAAGTAGACATATGGGGAATGTAAAATCATCACAATTTTTGGGGGTATTACTATGTATTACAGAAGTAGAGAAACTGAAACTTTGAAATTTGCTAATTTTTCCAAATTTTTGGTAAATTAGGTATTTTTTTATGCAAAAAATAATATTTTTTTTAACTTCATTTTACCAGTGTCATGAAGTACAATATGTGACTAAAAAAAACAATCTCAGAATGGCCTGGATGAGTCAAAGTGTTTTAAAGTTATGAGCACTTAAAGTGACACTGGTCAGATTTGCAAAAAATGGCCAAGTCCTTAACGTGAAATAGGGCTGAGTCCTTAAGGGGTTAAAGGGGCGGTCACTATTCAAGTCACTCTTAAATTGGCGGCCACAGTTCTAGTCACTGTTAAAGGGGAGGCCACAGTTCAAGTCACTGTTAAAGGGGTGGTCTCTATTCAAGTCACTGTTAAAGGGGCGGCCACAGTTCTAGTCACTGTTAAAGGGGAGGCTGCTATTCAAGTCACTTTTAAAAGGCGGCCACAGTTCTAGTCACTGTTAAAGGGGTGGTCACTATTCAAGTCACTCTTAAAGGGGGGCGGCCACAGTTCTAGTCACTGTTAAAGGGGAGGCTACTATTCAAGTCACTCTCAAAGGGGCGGCCAGAGTTCAAGTCACTGTTAAAGGCGCGGTCACTATTCAAGTTACTCATAAAGGGGCGGCCACAGTTCTAGTCACTGTTAAAGGGGTGGTCACTATTCAAGTCACTCTTAACCGCTACAGGACCGCCGTACGCAGGATTGCATCCTGCCGGCGGCCCTGCTCTTCTGGGTGGACGCATATATACGCGTCCTCCCGCGATAGCCGAGATTTCCTGGGAACGCGCGCACGCAGGCGTGCACGCTCACAGGGACGGAAGGTAAGCAAGTGGATCTCCAGCCTGCCAGCGGCGATCGTTCGCTGGCAGGCTGGAGATGTGATTTTTTTAACCCCTAACAGGTATATTAGACGCTGTTTTGATAACTGCGTCTAATATACCTGCTAACTGGTCCTCTGGTGGTCCCTTTTGTTTGGATCGACCACCAGAGGACACAGGCAGCTCAGTAAAGTACCACAAAACACTACACTACACCACCCCCCTGTCACTTATTAACCCTTTATGAACCACTGATCGCCCCTGATCACCCCATACAGACTCCCTGATCACCCCCTGTCATTGATCACCCCCCTGTCATTGATCACCTCCCTGTAAGGCTCCATTCAGACGTCCGTATGATTTTTACGGATCCACGGATACATGGATCGGATCCGCAAAACGCAAACGGACGTCTGAATGGAGCCTTACAGGGGGGTTATCAATGACAAGGGGGTGATCACCCATATAGACTTCCCGATCACCCCTCTGTCATTGATCACCCCCCTGTCATTGATCACCCCCCTGTAAGGCTCCATTCAGACGTCCGTATGATTTTTACGGATCCACGGATACATGGATCAGATCCGCAAAACACATACGGACGTCTGAATGGAGCCTTACAGGGGGGTGATCAATGACAAGGGGGTGATCACCCGTATAGATTCCCTGATCACCCCCCTGTCATTGATCACCCCCCTGTAAGGCTCCACTCAGACGTCCGTATGATTTTTACGGATCAATGGATGCATGGATCGGATCCGCAAAACACATACGGACGTCTGAATGGAGCTTTTCAGGGGGGTGATCAATGACAAGGGGGTGATCACCCATATAGACTTCCTGATCACCCCCCTGTCATTGATCACCCCCCTGTCATTGATCACCCCCCTGTAAGGCTCCATTCAGACGTCCGTATGATTTTTACGGATCCACGGATACATGAATCGGATCCGCAAAACACATACGGACGTCTGAATAGAGCCTTACAGGGGGGTGATCAATGACAAGGGGGTGATCACCCGTATAGATTCCCTGATCACCCCCCTGTCATTGATCACCCCCCTGTCATTGATCACCCCCCTGTAAAGCTCCATTCAGACGTCCGTATGATTTTTACGGATCAACGGATACATGGATCGGATCCGCAAAACACATACGGACGTCTGAATGGAGCCTTACAGGGGGGTGATCAATGACAAGGGGGTGATCACCCACATAGACTTCCTGATCACCTCCCTGTCATTGATCACCCCCCTGTCATTGATCACCCCCCTGTAAGGCTCCATTCAGACGTCCGTATGATTTTTACAGATCAACGGATACATGGATCGGATCCGCAAAACACATACGGACGTCTGAATGGAGCCTTACAGGGGGGTGATCAATGACAAGGGGGTGATCACGCATATAGACTTCCTGATCACTTCCCTGTCATTGTTCACCCCCCTGTCATTGATCACCTCCCTGTAAGGCTCCATTCAGACGTCCGTATGATTTTTACGGATCCACGGATACATGGATCGAATCCGCAAAACACATACGGACGTCTGAATGGAGCCTTACAGGTGGGTGATCAATGACAAGGGGGTGATCACCCATATAGACTTCCTGATCACCCCCCTGTCATTGATCACCCCCCTGTAAGGCTCCATTCAGACGTCCGTATGATTTTTACGGATCCACGGATACATGGATCGGATCCGCAAAACGCATACGGACATCTGAATGGAGCCTTACAAGGGGGTGATCAATGGCAGGGGGGTGAACACCTCATATACACTCCCTGATCACCCCCTGTCATTGATCACCCCCCTGTCATTGATCACCCCCCTGTAAGGCTCCATTCAGACGTCCGTATGCGTTTTGCGGATCCGATCCATGTATCCGTGGATCCGTAAAAATCATACGGACGTCTGAATGGAGCCTTACAGGGGGGTGATCAATGACAGGGGGGTGATCAGGAAGTCTATATGGGTGATCACCCCCTTGTCATTGATCACCCACCTGTAAGGCTCCATTCAGACGTCCGTATGTGTTTTGCGGATTCGATCCATGTATCCGTGGATCCGTAAAAATCATACGGATGTCTGAATGGAGCCTTACAGGGAGGTGATCAATGACAGGGGGTGAACAATGACAGGGAAGTGATCAGGAAGTCTATATGGGTGATCACCCCCTTGTCATTGATCACCCCCCTGTAAGGCTCCATTCAGACGTCCGTATGTGTTTTGCGGATCCGATCCATGTATCCGTGGATCCGTAAAAATCATATGGACGTCTGAATGGAGCCTTACAGGGGGGTGATCAGTGACAGGGGGGTGATCAGGGAGTCTATATGGGTGATCACCCCCCTGTCATTGATCACCCCCCTGTCATTGATCACCCCCTGTAATGCTCCATTCAGACATTATTTTGGCCCAAGTTAGCGGAAATATTTTTTTTTTGTTTGTTTTTTCTTACAAAGTCTCATAGTCCACTAACTTGTATCCAAAAAAAAAATCTCACATGAACTCACCATAACCCTCACGGAATCCAAATGCGTAAAAATGTTTAGACATTTATATTCCAGACTTCTTCTCACGCTTTAGGGCCCCTAAAATGTCTCATAGTCCACTAACTTGTATCCAAAAAAAAAATCTCACATGAACTCACCATACCCCTCACGGAATCCAAATGCGTAAAAATGTTTAGACATTTATATTCCAGACTTCTTCTCACGCTTTAGGGCCCCTAAAATGCCAGGGCAGTATAAATACCCCACATGTGACCCCATTTCAGAAAGAAGACACCCCAAGGTATTCCGTGAGGGGCATATTGAGTCCATGAAAGATTGAAATTTTTGTCCCAAGTTAGCGGAAAGTGAGACTTTGTGAGAGAAAAAAAAAAACAATTTCCGCTAACTTATGCAAAAAAATATAATTTCTATGAACTCGCCATGCCCCTCATTGAATACCTTGGGGTGTCTTCTTTCCAAAGTGGGGTCACATGTGGGATATTTATACTGCCCTGGCTTTTTAGGGGCCCTAAAGCGTGAGAAGAAGTCTGGGATCCAAATGTCTAAAAATGCCCTCCTAAAAGGAATTTGGGCCGCTTTGCGCATCTAGTCTGCAAAAAAGTGTCACACATGTGGTATCGCCGTACTCAGGAGAAGTTGAGGAATGTGTTTTGGGGTGTCATTTTACATATACCCATGCTGGGTGAGATAAATATCTTGGTCAAATGCCAACTTTGTATAAAAAAATTGGAAAAGTAGTCTTTTGCCGAGATATTTCTCTCACCCAGCATGGGTATATGTAAAATGACACCCCAAAACACATTCCCCAACTTCTCCTGAGTACGGCGATACCAGATGTGTACACTTTTTTGCAGCCTAGGTGGGCAAAGGGGCACACATTCCAAAGTGCACCTTTCGGATTTCACCGGTCAGTTTTTACAGATTTTGATTGCAAACTTCTTCTCACACATCTGGGCCCCTAGAATGCCAGGGCAGTATAACTACCCCACAAGTGACCCCATTTTGAAAGAAGACACCCCAAGGTATTTTGTGATGGGCATAGTGAGTTCATGGAAGTTTTTATTTTTTGTCACAAGTTAGTGGAATATGAGACTTTGTCAGAAAAAAAAAAATATTCATTTTCCGCTAACTTGTGACAAAAAATAAAAAGTTCTATGAACTCACTATGCCCATCAGTGAATACCTTAGGGTGTCTACTTTCCGAAATGGGGTCATTTGTGGGGTGTTTGTACTGTCTGGGCATTGTAGAACCTCAGGAAACATGACAGGTGCTCAGAAAGTCAGAGCTGCTTCAAAAAGTGAAAATTCACATTTTTGTACCATAGTTTGTAAATGCTATAACTTTTACCCAAACCATTTTTTTTTACCCAAACATTTTTTTTTATCAAATACATGTAGAACAATAAATTTAGCGAAAAATTTATATATGGATGTCGTTTGCAAAATTTTACAACTGAAAGTGAAAAATGTCATTTTTTTGCAAAAAAATCGTTAAATTTTGATTAATAACAAAAAAAAGTAAAAATGTCAGCAGCAATGAAATACCACCAAATGAAAGCTCTATTTGTGAGAAGAAAAGGAGGTAAAATTCATTTGGGTGGTAAGTTGCATGACCGAGCAATAAACGGTGAAAGTAGTGTAGTGCAGAAGTGTAAAAAGTGGCCTGGTCATTAAGGGGGTTTCAGCTAGCGGGGTTGAAGTGGTTAAAGGGGCGGCCACAGTTCTAGTCACTATTAAAGGGGAGTACACTGTCAAAGTCACTGTTAAAGGGGCGGCCACTGTGGAGTTTAGTTCTTATATTTGCCTTGACTATAAATGTTTATTTTTTTTTACCTTCATATAGTTCCATAGGGAACTATATAAATATCTACTCTTTTACCGTTTTGATATTACATTATATTTTTGATGGTTGACATGACTATAATTGCTAATAATTGTATTTTACAACTTTGGGATTACATCCTTTCATTGTTATCTTGCAGACAATGTTGGAGAAGGGGTATGACGATCTAAAATGCTGTTTAGAGAAACAGGCCATAGTACATAGAGAAGCACTCCGGCTGTGGCATTTGCATGGAAAGATTCATTCTAAAAATGCAATGTTAAAAAAATGGTCCGAACTAAAGCGCCACAGGATGGATCTCATCAAAGAGGTCAGAGATAAAAATTGTCCAGGTACGATGCTTACATTAATTTTCTATCACCCACCTATTGTTATTTATGTGTTCAGTTATGCAAATAAGTATTTCCATCCCTTTATAACTTAAAACTTAGTTCAGTGGTGTCGAACCGATGGGACGGGTGCTAGAGGCGACACTCAGAGCCCTCACTGTGGGCCGCATACCCTTGAAAAGGTCTAAGGCGTACTAATCGGCTTTAGACATTTCCTACCATACAGCTTCACAGGCACACTATTAACAGCACAGTCAGCATATTGAATGTAGGCAGCTGTTACAGCAAAATGATAATTGTGTGGAAGACAGACTATACTGGTATTCAGGTACAATGGTAACTACGGATGAGCGAACCCGAACTGTATAGTTCGGGTTCGTACCGAATTTTGGGGTGTCCGTGACACGGACCCGAACCCGGACATTTTCGGACATTTCCGGGTTCGGGTTCGGTGTTCGGCGCTTTCTTGGCGCTTTTTGAAAGGCTGCAAAGCAGCCAATCAACAAGCGTCATACTACTTGCCCCAAGAGGCCATCACAGCCATGCCTACTATTGGCATGGCTGTGATTGGCCAGAGCATCATGTGACCCAGCCTCTATTTAAGCTGGAGTCACATAGTGCCGCCCGTCACTCTGCTCTGATCAGCATAGGGAGAGGTTGCGGCTGCGACAGTAGGGCGAGATTAGGCAGATTAACTCGTCCAAAGGACTTGATTAATTGATCGATCTGCAGCTGTGG
Organism: Bufo gargarizans; assembly: GCF_014858855.1. Lineage (NCBI taxonomy): Eukaryota > Metazoa > Chordata > Amphibia > Anura > Bufonidae > Bufo > Bufo gargarizans. Next base: position 103,336,225 of record NC_058080.1, read on the forward strand.
GTCATTGAGCTGCTGATACTCAATTGCTCACTGTTTTTAGGCTGCCCAGACCGTTTGTCAGTCACTTTTTTCTGGGTGTGCCAGCACAAGCGGCGACCAAGTGCATTTAACCCTTAATGGTGTAGTTGTTTTTTGGCTAATTCCTACATCAGTGTGAAGCTGTCACACCAAGTGCATTTAACCAACAATGGTCTGGTTATTTTTTGGCCATATACTACATCAGGGGCAATCTGCGCCTGTCACCAACTGCATTTAACCCTCAATGGTGTGGTTGTTTTTTGGCTAAATCCTACATCAGGGTGAAGCTGTCACACCAAGTGCATTTAACCAGCAATAGTCTGTTTATTTTTTGGCCATATACTACATCAGGGGCAAACTGTCACCAAGTGCATTTAACCCTCAATGGTGTGGTTGTTTTTTGGCTAAATCCTACATCAGGGTGAAGCTGTCACACCAAGTGCATTTAACCAACAATAGTCTGGTTATTTTTTGGCCATATACTACATCAGGGGCAAGCTGCGCCTGTCACCAAGTGCATTTAACCCTCAATGGTGTGGTTATTTTTTGGCTAAATCCTACATAAGGGTGTAGCTGTCACACCAAGTGCATTTAACCAGCAATAGTCTGTTTATTTTATGGCCATATACTACATCAGGGGCAAGCTGCGCCTGTCACCAAGTGCATTTAACCCTCAGTAGTGTGGTTGGTCAAGCTGTCACACCAAGTGCATTTAACCATCAATAGTGTGGTTATTTTTTGGCCATATCCCAGACTAATTCTGTCAGTAAACGTATACCTGTCACCCAGCGCCTAAATACTAGGCCTCAAGTTTATATCCAGCTAAATCTGTCGTTACTGGTGTGGCTGGTCAAGTTATTTAGTGTCCGTCAAAGCACATTTTTTGTTCTGGGTTGATATACAATTCCCAATTTAGCAATTTCATAATTTAGTGGTTTCTGCTGTATCAGAGCTAATTGAAATCTATCCCTAAAAGGGTATATCATATTCAAGGTGCACATAGGGTCATTCAGAATAACTTCACACACCCGCTACTGTGCATTTCCAAGTCTAATTCTGTCAGTAAACCTATACCTGTCACCCAGCGCCTAAATACTAGGCCTCAAATTTATATCCAGCTAAATCTGTCGTTACTGCTGTAGCTGGGCAAGTTATTTAGTGTCCGTCAAAGCACAGTTTTTGTTCTGGGTTGAAATACAATTCCCAATTTAGCAAATTCATAATTTAGTGGTTTCTGCTGTATCAGAGCTATTTGAAATCTATCCCTAAAAGGGTATATCATATTCAAGGTGCACATAGGGTCATTCTGAATAACTTCACACACCCGCTACTGTGCATTTCCAATTCTAATTCTGTCAGTAAACCTATACCTGTCACCCAGCGCCTAAATACAAGGCCTCAAATTTATATCCAGATAAATCTGTGGTTATTGCTGTGGCTGGGCAAGTTATTTAGTGTCCGTCCAAGCACAGTTTTTGTTCTGGGTTGAAATACAATTCCCAATTTAGCAATTTCATAATTTAGTGGTATCTGCTGTATCAGAGCTATTTGAAATCTATTCCTAAAAGGGTATATCATATTCAAGGTGCACATAGGGTCATTCAGAATAACTTCACACACCCGCTACTGTGAATTTCCAAGTCTAATTCTGTCAGTAAACCTATACCTGTCGCCCAGCGCCTAAATACTAGGCCTCAAATTTATATCCTGCTAAATCTGTCGTTACTGCTGTACTGTTGTGGCTGGGCAAGTTATTTAGTGTCCGTCAAAGCACAGTTTTTGTTCTGGGTTGAAATACAATTCCCAATTTAGCAATTTCCTAATTTAGTGGTTTCTGCTGTATCAGAGCTATTTGAAATCTATCCCTAAAAGGGTATATAATATTCAAGGTGCACATAGGGTCATTCTGAATAACTTCACACACACGCTACAGTGCATTTCCAAGTCTAATTCTGTCAGTAATTGTATACCTGTCACCCAGCGCCTAAATACTAGGCCTCAAATTTATATCCTGCTAAATCTGTCGTTACTGCTGTACTGTTGTGGCTGGGCAAGTTATTTAGTGTCCGTCAAAGCACAGTTTTTGTTCTGGGTTGAAATACAATTCCTAATTTAGCAATTTCCTAATTTAGTGGTTTCTGCTGTATCATGCCTACTTTAAATACATCCCTAAAAGGGTATATCAGAATCTAGGTGCTGATAGGGTCATTCTGAATAACTTCACACACTCGCTACTGTGCATATCCCAGTCTAATTCTGTCAGTAAACCTATACCTGTCACCCAGCGCCTAAATACTAGGCATTAAATTTATATCCTGCTAAATCTGTCGTTACTGCTGTACTGTTGTGGCTGGGCAAGTTATTTAGTGTCCGTCAAAGCACAGTTTTTGTTCTGGGTTGAAATACAATTCCCGATTTAGCAATTTCATAATTTAGTGGTTTCTGCTGTATCAGAGCTATTTGAAATCTATCCCTAAAAGGGTATATCATATTCAAAGTGCACATAGGGTCATTCTGAATAACTTCACACACCCGCTACTGTGCATTTCCAAGTCTAATTCTGTCAGTAAACCTATACCTGTCACCCAGCGCCTAAATACTAGGCCTCAAATTTATATCCTGCTAAATCTGTCGTTACTGCTGTACTGTTGTGGCTGGGCAAGTTATTTAGTGTCCGTCAAAGCACAGTTTTTGTTCTGGGTTGAAATACAATTCCCAATTTAGCAATTTCATAATTTTGTGGTTTCTGCTGTATCAGAGCTATTTGAAATCTATCCCTAAAAGGGTATATCATATTCAAGGTGCATATAGGGTCATTCTGAATAAATTCACACACCCGCTACTGTGCATTTCCAAGTCTAATTCTGTCAGTAAACCTATACCTGTCACCTAGTGCCTAAATACTAGGCCTCAAATTTATATTCAGCTGAATTTGAATACAATACATTGGGCCAAATAATATTTTTGTTGTTGTGGTGAACGACAACAATGAGGAAAACATCTAGTAAGGGACGCGGACGTGGACATGGTCGTGGTGGTGTTAGTGGACCCTCTGGTGCTGGGAGAGGATGTGGCCGTTCTGCCACATCCACACGTCCTAGTGTACCAACTACCTCAGGTCCCAGTAGCCGCCAGAATTTACAGCGATATATGGTGGGTCCCAATGCCGTTCTAAGGATGGTAAGGCCTGAGCAGGTACAGGCATTAGTCAATTGGGTGGCCGACAGTGGATCCAGCATGTTAACATTATCTCCCACCCAGTCTTCTGCAGAAAGCGCACAGATGGCGCCTGAAAACCAAGCCCATCAGTCTGTCACATCACCCCCATGCATACCAGGGAAACTGTCTGAGCCTCAAGTTATGCAGCAGTCTCTTATGCTGTTTGAAGACTCTGCTGGCAGGGTTTCCCAAGGGCATCCACCTAGCCCTTCCCCAGCGGTGGAAGACATAGAATGCACTGACGCACAACCACTTATGTTTCCTGATGATGAGGACATGGGAATACCACCTCAGCATGTCTCTGATGATGACGAAACACAGGTGCCAACTGCTGCGTCTTTCTGCAGTGTGCAGACTGAACAGGAGGTCAGGGATCAAGACTGGGTGGAAGACGATGCAGGGGACGATGAGGTCCTAGACCCCACATGGAATTATGGTCGTGCCACTGACTTTCACAGTTCGGAGGAAGAGGCAGTGGTGAGACCGAGCCAACAGCGTAGCAAAAGAGGGAGCAGTGGGCAAAAGCAGAACACCCGCCGCCAAGAGACTCCGCCTGCTACTGACCGCCGCCATCTGGGACCGAGCACCCCAAAGGCAGCTTCAAGGAGTTCCCTGGCATGGCACTTCTTCAAACAATGTGCTGACGACAAGACCCGAGTGGTTTGCACGCTGTGCCATCAGAGCCTGAAGCGAGGCATTAACGTTCTGAACCTTAGCACAACCTGCATGACCAGGCACCTGCATGCAAAGCATAAACTGCAGTGGAGTAAACACCTTAAAAACAAGGAAGTCACTCAGGCTCCCCCTGCTACCTCTTCTGCTGCTGCCGCCTCGGCCTCTTCTGCTGCTGCCGCCTCGGCCTCTTCCTCCGCCTCTGGAGGAACGTTGGCACCTGCCGCCCAGCAAACAGGGGATGTACCACCAACACCATCACCACCTCCGTCACCAAGCATCTCAACCATGTCACACGGCAGCGTTCAGCTCTCCATCTCACAAACATTTGAGAGAAAGCGTAAATTCCCACCTAGCCACCCTCGATCCCTGGCCCTGAATGCCAGCATTTCTAAACTACTGGCCTATGAAATGCTGTCATTTAGGCTGGTGGACACAGACAGCTTCAAACAGCTCATGTCGCTTGCTGTCCCACAGTATGTTGTTCCCAGCCGCCACTACTTCTCCAAGAGAGCCGTGCCTTCCCTGCACAACCAAGTATCCGATAAAATCAAGTGTGCACTGCGCAACGCCATCTGTAGCAAGGTCCACCTAACCACAGATACGTGGACCAGTAAGCACGGCCAGGGACGCTATATCTCCCTAACTGCACACTGGGTAAATGTAGTGGCAGCTGGGCCCCAGGCGGAGAGCTGTTTGGCGCACGTCCTTCCGCCGCCAAGGATCGCAGGGCAACATTCTTTGCCTCCTGTTGCCACCTCCTCCTTCTCGGCTTCCTCCTCCTCTTCTTCCACCTGCTCATCCAGTCAGCCACACACCTTCACCACCAACTTCAGCACAGCCCGGGGTAAACGTCAGCAGGCCATTCTGAAACTCATATGTTTGGGGGACAGGCCCCACACCGCACAGGAGTTGTGGCGTGGTATAGAACAACAGACCGACGAGTGGTTGCTGCCGGTGAGCCTCAAGCCCGGCCTGGTGGTGTGCGATAATGGGCGAAATCTCGTTGCAGCTCTGGGACTAGCCGGTTTGACGCACATCCCTTGCTTGGCGCATGTGCTGAATTTGGTGGTGCAGAAGTTCATTCACAACTACCCCGACATGTCAGAGCTGCTGCATAAAGTGCGGGCCGTCTGTTCGCGCTTCCGGCGTTCACATCCTGCCGCTGCTCGCCTGTCTGCGCTACAGCGTAACTTCGGCCTTCCCGCTCACCGCCTCATATGCGACGTGCCCACCAGGTGGAACTCCACCTTGCACATGCTGGACAGACTGTGCGAGCAGCAGCAGGCCATAGTGGAGTTTCAGCTGCAGCACGCACGGGTCAGTCGCACTGCGGAACAGCACCACTTCACCACCAATGACTGGGCCTCCATGCGAGACCTGTGTGCCCTGTTGCGCTGTTTCGAGTACTCCACCAACATGGCCAGTGGCGATGACGCCGTTATTCAGCGTTACAATACCACTTCTATGTCTCCTTGAGAAAACACTTAGGGCGATGATGGAAGAGGAGGTGGCCCAGGAGAGGAGGAGGAGGAGGAGGAAGAGGGGTCATTTTTAGCACTTTCAGGCCAGTCTCTTCGAAGTGACTCAGAGGGAGGTTTTTTGCAACAGCAGAGGCCAGGTACAAATGTGGCCAGCCAGGGCCCACTACTGGAGGACGAGGAGGACGAGGATGAGGAGGAGGTGGAGGAGGATGAGGATGAAGCATGGTCACAGCGGGGTGGCACCCAACGCAGCTCGGGCCCATCACTGGTGCGTGGCTGGGGGGAAAGGCAGGACGATGACGATACGCCTCCCACAGAGGACAGCTTGTCCTTACCCCTGGGCAGCCTGGCACACATGAGCGACTACATGCTGCAGTGCCTGCGCAACGACAGCAGAGTTGCCCACATTTTAACGTGTGCGGACTACTGGGTTGCCACCCTGCTGGATCCACGGTACAAAGACAATGTGCCCACCTTACTTCCTGCACTGGAGCGTGATAGGAAGATGCGCGAGTACAAGCGCACGTTGGTAGACGCGCTACTGAGAGCATTCCCAAATGTCACAGGGGAACAAGTGGAAGCCCAAGGCCAAGGCAGAGGAGGAGCAAGAGGTCGCCAAGGCAGCTGTGTCACGGCCAGCTCCTCTGAGGGCAGGGTTAGCATGACAGAGATGTGGAAAAGTTTTGTCAACACGCCACAGCTAACTGCACCACCACCTGATACGCAAAGTGTTAGCAGGAGGCAACATTTCACTAACATGGTGGAACAGTACGTGTGCACACCCCTCCAAGTACTGACTGATGGTTCGGCCCCATTCAACTTCTGGGTCTCTAAATTGTCCACGTGGCCAGAGCTAGCCTTTTATGCCTTGGAGGTGCTGGCCTGCCGGGCGGCCAGTGTTTTGTCTGAACGTGTATTCAGCACGGCAGGGGGCGTCATTAGAGACAAACGCAGCCGCCTGTCTACAGCCAATGTGGACAAGCTGACGTTCATAAAAATGAACCAGGCATGGATCCCACAGGACCTGTCCGTCCCTTGTCCAGATTAGACATTAACTACCTCCCCTTAACCATATATTATTGTACTCCAGGACACTTCCTCATTCAATCCTATTTTTATTTTCATTTTACCATTATATTGCGAGGCTACCCAAAGTTGAATGAACCTCTCCTCTGTCTGGGTGCCGGGGCCTAAATATATGCCAATGGACTGTTCCAATGTTGGGTGACGTGAAGCCTGATTCTCTGCTATGACATGCAAACTAATTCTCTGCTGACATGAAGACAGATTCTCTGTTACGGGACCTCTCTCCTCTGCCTGTGTGCTGGGCCTAAATATATGACAATGGACTGTTACAGTGGTGGCTGACTTGAAGCCTAATTCTCTGCTATGACATGCAGACTGATTCTCTGCTGACATGAAGCCAGATCCTCTGTTACGGGACCTCTCTCCTCTGCCTGTGTGCTGGGCCTAAATATATGACAATAGACTGTTGCACTGGTGGCTGACGTGAAGCCTGATTCTCTGCTATGACATGCAGACTGATTCTCTGCTGACATGAAGCCAGATCCTCTGTTACGGGACCTCTCTCCTCTGCCTGGGTGCTGGGCCTAAATATATGCCAATGGACTGTTGCAGTGGTGGCTGACGTGAAGCCTGATTCTCTGCTATGACATGCAGACTGATTCTCTGCTGACATGAAGCCAGATCCTCTGTTACGGGACCTCTCTCCTCTGCCTGTGTGCTGGGCCTAAATATATGACAATAGACTGTTGCACTGGTGGCTGACGTGAAGCCTGATTCTCTGCTATGACATGCAGACTGATTCTCTGCTGACATGAAGCCAGATCCTCTGTTACGGGACCTCTCTCCTCTGCCTGGGTGCTGGGCCTAAATATATGCCAATGGACTGTTGCAGTGGTGGCTGACGTGAAGCCTGATTCTCTGCTATGACATGAAGACTGATTCTCTGCTGACATGAAGCCAGATCCTCTGTTACGGGACCTCTCTCCTCTGCCTGGGTGCTGGGCCTAAATATATGACAATGGACTGTTGCACTGGTGGCTGACGTGAAGCCTGATTCTCTGCTATGACATGCAGACTGATTCTCTGCTGACATGAAGCCAGATTCTCTGTTACGGGACCTCTCTCCTCTGCCTGGGTGCTGGGCCTAAATTTATGACAATGGACTCTTACAGTGGTGGGTGACGTGAAGCCTGATTCTCTGTTATGATATGAAGACTGATTCTCTGCTGACATGAAGCCAGATTGTCTGTTACGGGACCTCTCTCCTCTGCCTGGGTGCTGGGCCTAAATATATGCCAATAGACTGTTGCACTGGTGGCTGACGTGAAGCCTGATTCTCTGCTAAGACATGCAGACTGATTCTCTGCTGACATGAAGCCAGATCCTCTGTTACGGGACCTCTCTCCTCTGCCTGGGTGCTGGGCCTAAATATATGACAATGGACTGTTGCACTGGTGGCTGACGTGAAGCCTGATTCACTGCTATGACATGCAGACTGATTCTCTGCTGACATGAAGCCAGATTCTCTGTTACGGGACCTCTCTCCTCTGCCTGGGTGCTGGGCCTAAATATCTGACAATGGACTGTTGCAGTGGTGGCTGACGTGAAGCCTGATTCTCTGCTATGACATGCAGACTGTTTCTCTGCTGACATGAAGACAGATTTTCTGTTACGGGACCTCTCTCCTCTGCCTGTGTGCTAGGCCTAAATATATGCCAATGGACTGTTGTAGTGGTGGCTGACGTGAAGCCTTATTCTCTGCTTTGACATGCAGACTGATTCTCTGCTGACATGAAGCCAGATCCTCTGTTACGGGACCTCTCTCCTCTGCCTGGGTGCTGGGCCTAAATATATGCCAATGGACTGTTGCAGTGGTGGCTGACGTGAAGCCTGATTCTCTGCTATGACATGCAGACTGATTCTCTGCTGACATGAAGCCAGATCCTCTGTTACGGGACCTCTCTCCTCTGCCTGGGTGCTGGGCCTAAATATCTGACAATGGACTGTTGCAGTGGTGGGTGACGTGAAGCATGATTCTCTGCTATGACATGCAGACTGATTCTCTGCTGACATGAAGCCAGATCCTCTGTTACGGGACCTCTCTCCTCTGCCTGGGTGCTGGGCCTAAATCTATGACAATAGACTGTTGCACTGGTGGCTGACGTGAAGCCTGATTCTCTGCTATATATAAGGATTATCCACCGCACACCAATCTCTTTTGTTTTGCAAAATTTATTATAGGTGCAAAAAAAGTTATTCACAGGTTTGTCAATATATGACTAGTTGTGCCATGATTATAATATGAGTAAAATAAATCACATATATTTGTGGGCCATGATAACTCCCGACGTTTTTCAAAGACCTTTCTCAAGGGATCTGTAAAAGAAGTATAAATATAGGAGTTTTATTGGTGTCTCAATGTGGCGAACATAGTATACTATTGACCCATGATAGAAAAAAGGAGAATGAATGAATAGGAGGGTACACAAGTGTACAGTTCTCAGATTCATGACAATGGTAGCGAGAGTAGAAAGTAGGTAAAGTATAGGGGATATAAGGGGTGTGAGACTGGTTGAGCAGATACTGTCTCTGATAGAGGGAGGATATGATGATCAAGACAAGGCTATAGTATGAAACATTACTTATCAATAAGGCATCAGATAAAGTCAGGAATCAATGTAGTAGAAAGGTTAGGTTTAGTATAGTGAGCATAAGGGAGAATATCTGGAGATGAAGGGAGAATAGCTGGAGATAAATGAAGCAGCAGACTGGATATATAGTAGTATATAGACTCACTATGGCCGGTTAGCAGACTGCATAGAATAGTCGCTGTGTGTGTGTGCGTCTGTTGGCGTTTTAAGCCGAGGGGCCGGAAGTTGTGTCAGCGCTGTGACCTGGGTCCGGGTTCAGCGGGTCACATGATCTCCAGTGACGTCATGTGAGCCGCGTGACTACGTCTGGGGCGGAGAATAGCTATGTACTGGGGATGTCTATCCTGTGAAGCCTCAAGAATTAGAATAATGGGAATAATAGGCTAGGGATCAGTCCGCTGGTTGATAAAAAGGAGGAAGGAGGATTGTATGAGAGATATTGTGGATATTAAAGATGAAGGTAAAGTTGAGAACCTAGTTGTCAATATTTCCTCCATGAACTTATCTCCAGCTCACATCTCAGTTTTACAAAAAGGATTAACCTTCTGTCCCACCACTCCTCTTGACACATTCCATCTAGAATTAGAACTACAGCGATTTTTCCGCAACATAAGATTAAAGGCACACTTTAACCAGACAGATCCCATACCAATCCCATCACAAGCTAGTACTTCAGACCCTCTATCATTAAAAAACTTAGATCTGAGATTAAAAAGCACATTCATGCCTCCTAGAACTTACCACCCAGCAGAAACCTATATCTCTTTCACATACCAATCCATTCAACAGATTATTAAGGCCCAACAAACTGGTAAATTGAAACACACCAATAATCTCCCCATAGAAGAACAAAGGGCTATCACGGAATTACAAACTATCATTATTAAACCTGCTGACAAAGGGGGTGCAATAGTAGTCATGAACAAGTCCATGTACATTAATGAAGTGGAAAAACAATTGAGAGACTCTACTACCTATGCACCATTACCATCAAACCCAACATCAATGTTAGCCCAAAAAATTCAGTCCATTTTATCACACTATCAAGAACAAGGTATAATTGATAGCAAAACAATAACTTATTTAACCAAACAACATCCGATAATTCCAGTATTTTATATCTTGCCCAAGATACACAAGAATCTAGAGAACCCCCCCGGAAGACCTATTGTTGCCTCTACAGAATCTATCCTGTCCCCCCTCTCCATTTACTTAGACCGTATACTTACCCCACTCATTAAGACGTCACGATCATTTCTATTAGATACCAATGACTCTATTTCTAAAATCAAACAGATTCAACCAGAACCAGATACCATTCTGTTGACCATGGATGTCAACAGCCTATATACGTCCATTGAACATGACAAAGGAATCAAAGCCACAGCACACTTACTTTCTACTACCTCTACTCTAACTCCCACACAACAGGAATTCTGCCTATCTCTGCTCACTTTAGTGTTACAAGAAAACTACTTCCTCTTTGGGGATCAATATTACGTTCAAAAACGGTGTACCGCAATGGGGGCTAACGTAGCCCCGCCCTATGCAAAAGCCTTTATGATCCACTTCGAAGAACAGTTTGTCTACACACATCATCTTTTTCAACAACATGCGAAAATATGGCTCCGATTTATCGATGATATCTTCTGTTTGTGGAAAGGTCCCATATCAAGTGCTTTACACTTTCATCACTATCTTGACAACATTTATCCAGAACTCGGCTTTACAGTCATAACTAATACCGAGAGAATTTGTTTTCTAGATACCCTAGTTCTCAAAGATCCATCAGGTCACATTCAATTTGACCTTTACAACAAACCAACAGACAGGAACAGTTTACTACATTATACGAGCAACCACTCTAGAGCCACTAAAGCGTCACTTCCAAAATCTCAACTTACAAGGTTAGAAAGAATAGTAACAGATCCATCAACATTACAACAGAGACAATCAGATATGAAATCTAAATTCAGACAAAGAGGCTATCCTGAACAATTGATTACCAATAAATCGACAATATGCAAACAAACTACTTCACAAACTACCGTTCCCCCACCACGGATACCATGCATTCTCACATATCACCCCCTGGCTCCAAAAATTCAACAAACAATTAGAAAACAATGGTCTATACTATCACAAACATATCCCGAGATTCCAGAATTTCAGTCCCCTCCTATCACTTGTTACAAAAGATCACAAAACATTAGGGACCACCTCATCCGTGCAGATATTGGACCTTTAAACAAAATACCCAAACAACGCTTTTTACAGAATCCGAAATATGGTACCTTTCCGTGCCTACATTGTGCACAATGCTCGAGTGTAATCAAGGGTAACTTTATTACACATCCACACACTGGCAAAAGATTCCCCATCAAAGGATACTATACTTGTGATTCCTCATTTGTCGTTTATCTAATCAAATGCCCGTGTGGACTTTGTTACGTGGGTGAAACCACGCAACAAATAAGGAACCGTATTTCCAAACACAAATGCACCATTAGGACTGAACAATTGCTGTTACCAATCCCAGCACACTTTAAGGAACACAACCACCAGATTTCATCCTTACGCTACCAGGTCTTGGAACAAGTAAATACCCCACGGAGAGGCGGTAACAGAATTAAAACATTGAAACAAAGAGAAAGTTTTTGGATACACCGGCTGGAAACTTTATCCCCGAGAGGCCTTAATCGGGAATGTGACTTTTACTGTGATCTTTAATCTTCCAACATTTATTCTTATTTTTGAGTACTGTGGACTGATATGGTGCCATAATGCCATTTTATTGATATTAATATGCATCTACCTTTCCTTTATTTCAGGCTCCCTAGTTGGATTATATTCATAGTCAATACACAAGTTGGTGAGAAAACAATGACCCCCCTCCCCCTCCCCCTTCCCTTTTCCCGTAATTTCCTCCCATCCCTTCCCCCCCCCTCCCTTTTCCCCTCCCTCATCCTCCCTCCTCTTTCCCACCCTTCCTCTCATCATAGATTAGAACATAGTATAAGATTTCAATACACATAGATACCTATATGCTTAGATACTTAAAATTTAAGAACTGTATAATGTGATTTTTTTCGCCTTTTGTCTTTTTGATTCTTGTTTTTGGTTTTTATTTTCCCCCCTTTTTTGTTCCCTCATTCCTCATATTCTAGTATGACGAGCATCGAAGTTATTGTCTTATTATGTTTTTTTTTTAATATATTTTCACCTATAGATGTATGTGACCCTTTTCTACTCATTACAACTTTCTCTACTAACTTTCTCTACTTTCTTTAACCTAAACACCAACATATATACTATATATACTCTTCATCTTTAATATCCACAATATCTCTTATACAATCCTCCTTCCTCCTTTTTATCAACCAGCGGACTGATCCCTAGCCCATTATTCCCATTATTCTAATTTTTGAGGCTTCACAGGATAGACATCCCCAGTACATAGCTATTCTCCGTCCCAGACGTAATGCGCATGCACCCACTGTGTCCCGTAGTCACGCGGCTCACATGACGTCACTGGAGATCATGTGACCCGCTGAACCCGGACCCAGGTCACAGCGCTGACATGACTTCCGGCCCCTCGGCTTAAAACGCCAACAGACGCACACACACACAGCGCCTATACTATGCAGTCTGCTAACCGGCCATGGTGAGTCTATATACTACTATATATCCAGTCTGCTGCTTCATTTATCTCCAGATATTCTCCCTTCATCTCCAGATATTCTCCCTTATGCTCACTATACTAAACCTAACCTTTCTACTACATTGATTCCTGACTTTATCTGATGCCTTATTGATGAGTAATGTTTCATACTATAGCCTTGTCTTGATCATCATATCCTCCCTCTATCAGAGACAGTATCTGCTCAACCAGTCTCACACCCCTTATATCCCCTATACTTTACCTACTTTCTACTCTCGCTACCATTGTCATGAATCTGAGAACTGTACACTTGTGTACCCTCCTATTCCTTCATTCTCCTTTTTTCTATCATGGGTCAATAGTATACCATGTTCGCCACATTGAGACACCAATAAAACTCCTATATTTATACTCCTTTACAGATCCCTTGAGAAAGGTCTTTGACAGGACCGAAACGTCGGGAGTTATCATGGCCCACAAATATATGTGATTTATTTTACTCATATTATAATCATAGCGCAACTAGTCATATATTGACAAACCTGTGAATAACTTTTTTTGCACCTATAATAAATTTTGCAAAACAAAAGAGATCGGTGTGCCGTGTAATATCCTTATATATTCTGCGACTGAAGTCCTCTACGAGCACCCACCACTATATTAAGGTGTGAGGACTCCACAATTTTCCTTGATTCTCTGCTATGACATGCAGACTGATTCTCTGCTGACATGAAGCCAGATTCTCTGTTACGGGACCTCTCTCCTCTGCCTGGGTGCTGGGCCTAAATATCTGACAATGGACTGTTGCAGTGGTGGCTGACGTGAAGCCTGATTCTCTGCTATGGGACCTCTCTCCAATTGATATTGGTTAATTTTTATTTATTTTATTTTTATTTTAATTCATTTCCCTATCCACATTTGTTTGCAGGGGATTTACCTACATGTTGCTGCCTTTTGCCCTTTCCTGGGCTGTTTTACAGCCTTTTTAGTGCCGAAAAGTTCGGGTCCCCATTGACTTCAATGGGGTTCGGGTTCGGGACGAAGTTCGGATCGGGTTCGGATCCCGAACCCTAACATTTCCGGGAAGTTCGGCCGAACTTCTAGAACCCGAACATCCAGGTGTCCGCTCAACTCTAATGGTAACGTTGGAAATTTGCAAAGAATAATTTTGTTGGGTTTCTCTTCTGCCTAAAAGTTCTCCAGCACGAATTTGATAAATGTTGGGACACGTAGCTGATTATCCCTTTACAATATATCCATACACTCACAGAGAGATACAGATATATGATGTAAACCCTTATCCAATGTCAAAACTGTTGACTTGGTCCACCTCATTTCAATAACCCTGCAACAGTACCTTGCGAACCAATACCCCCCGCTACCTCAACCTAGCTATTAACATACTCAACTGTAAACCATCTGAAAGACTTCATTCATAGTTTCATCGAACACCAAATCATGTGAAATCAAACATAGGGGTAATCATTATCCCATCCAGATCCCACCATAGATTAATTTGTGTACCGTTAGCTTTTTTTTTTTTTGCTTTGCTTGTTTATCTTGTTATTATTTTTAAAATTTGGTCATTACAGGGGTGCCTCTTCCAAAAGTGTGCGCTAAGCTCTCTAACAAGAAGGTGGTGATGGAAGAGAAGGCGATGACGGAGGATGAGGAGGATGAGTAGCAGGAAGAGGAGCAGGCAGGACCATCAGGGCATCAGGCCCATAGCCCACCTGAGGCAGATGAGGTCCAGGAGGATGAGGAGGAGGAAAAAGACGAGGTGGTGACCACCCCCCGCCAGGAGGGTAAATATATTCTACATAGTACATAGTAACATAGTACATAAGGCCGAAAAAAGACATTTGTCCATCCAGTTCGGCCTGTCATCCTGCAAGTTGATCCAGAGGAAGGCAAAAAAAAACTGTGAGGTAGAAGCCAATTTTCCTCACTTTAGGGGAATAAAAATTCCTTCCCGACTCCAATCAGGCAATCAGAATACATCCTTGGATCAACAATCTCTCTCTGGTAGCTATAGCCTGTAATATTGTTACGCTCCAGAAATACATCCAGGCCCCTGTTGAATTCCTTTATTGTACTCACTATCACCACCTCCTCAGGCAGAGAGTTCCATAGTCTCACTGCTCTTACCGTAAAGAATCCTCTTCTATGCTTGTGTACAAACCTTCTTTCCTCCAGACGCAGAGGATGTCCCCTCGTCACAGTCACCGTCCTGGGAATGAATAGATGATGGGATAGATCTCTGTATTGGCCCCTGATATATTTATACATATTAATTAGATCTCCTCTCAGTCGTCTTTTTTCTAAAGTGAATAACCCTAATGTTGATAATCTTTCAGGGTACTGTAGTTGCCCCATTCCAGTTATTACTTTAGTTGCCCTCCTCTGGACCCTCTCCAGCTCTGCTATGTCTGCTTTGTTCACTGGAGCCCAGAACTGTACACAGTACTCCATGTGTGGTCTGACTAATGATTTGCAAAGTGGTAGGACTATGTTCTCATCACGGGCATCTATGCCCCTTTTGATGCAACCCATTATCTTATTGGACTTGGCAGCAGCTGCCTGACACTGGTTTTTGCAGCTTAGTTTGCTGTTTATTAAAATTCCTAGATCTTTTTCCATGTCAGTTTTACCGAGTGTTTTACCATTTAATAAGTACGGATTACTTGCATTATTCCTTCCCATGTGCATAACTTTACATTTGTCAGTGTTAAACTTCATCTGCCACTTATCTGCCCAAGCCTCCAATCTATCCAGATCCCTCTGTAGTAGTATACTATCCTCTTCAGTGTTAATTACTTTAAACAGTTTAGTGTCATCTGCGAAAATTGATATTTTACTATGCAAGCCTTCTACAAGATCATTAATAAATATATTGAAGAAAATAGGGCCCAATACTGACCCCTGAGGTACTCCACTAGTGACAGTGACCCAATCTGAGTATGTACCGTTAATAACAACCCTCTGTTTTCTATAATTGAGTTAGTTACTTACCCACTTACAGACGTTTTCTCCCAGTCCGAGCATTCTCATTTTATATACTAACCTTTTATGTGGTACAGTGTCAAATGCTTTGGAGAAGTCCAGATACACGACATCCATTGATTCACCGCTGTCAAGTCTAGAACTTACCTCCTCATAGAAACTGATTAAATTTGTTTGACATGATCGATCCCTCACGAAGCCATGCTGATATGGCGTTATTTGCTTATTTCCGTTAAGATGCTCTAACATAGCATCTCTCAGAAAACCTTCAAACTGTTTACCCACAACAGATGTTAAACTTACTGGCCTATAGTTTCCAGGCTCTGTTTTTGGACCCTTTTTGAATATTGGCACCACATTTGCCATGCGCCAATCCTGTGGGACATTCCCTGTCAATATAGAATCTGCAAATATCAGAAATAAGGGTCTGGCTATGACATTACTTAATTCCCTTAGGATACGGGGGTGTATGCCATCCTGTCCTGGCGATTTGTCTATTTTAATCTTTTTAAGTCGCTGTTGCACTTCTTCCTGGGTCAGACAGGACACTTTTAATGGGGAAATTATTTCAACATTCAGCATGTCATCTGACAGTTTATTTTCTGACAGTGAATACATTGGAGAAAAAAATATTTAACAGCTTTGCTTTCTCCTCGTCACTCTCTGCGACTCTCCCTTCATTACTCTTTAACGGGCCGACACCTTCAGATTTAAACTTTTTAACATTTATATAATTGAAGAACATTTTAGGGTTAGTTTTACTCTCTTTGGCAATTAATCTCTCAGTCTCTACTTTGGCCGCTTTTATTTGTTTTTTACATGTTCTATTTTTTTCCTTATAGTTTTTCAGTGCTTCCGTGCTACCTAGCTGTTTTAGTGTTTTATATGCTTTCTTTTTGTCATTTATTACTTTCTTTACAGTTCTGTTTATCCACAATGGTTTCTTTTTGTTCCTTAACCTTTTATTCCCATACGGTATGTACCTCTCACAATGAGATTTTAGGATGCTTTTAAAGATATCTAATTTTGTGGCTGTATTTTTATTTGTGAGGACTTTATCCCATTTAGTTAGGCCTATGGCCTCTCTTAGTTGGCTAAATTTAGCTTTTTTGAAGTTTGGTATTTTTGTTCCTCCCTGTAGAAACGCTCCCTTGAATGATAATTGGAAGGTTATTACTTTGTGGTCACTATTTCCCAGGTGTCCCCCAACCTGCACGTCTGTTGTTCTGTCAGGCCTATTGGTTAATACTAAGTCCAGTATGGCCGTCCCTCTAGTTGGGTCCTGAACCAGTTGGGAGAGCTAATTGTCTTTGGTTATTGCCAAGAACCTGTTTCCTTTATGAGATATACAAGTTTCAGTTTCCCAGTCTATATCTGGGTAGTTGAAGTCCCCCATAATAACCACCTCATTATGATTTGCCGCCTCGTCTATCTCGTTTAGTAGTAGATTTTCTGTGGACTCTGGTATATTAGGTGGTTTATAGTAAACTCCTATTAGTAATTTATTATTGTTTTTAGCGCCATGTATCTCTACCCACAGTGACTCCACATGTTCATGTCCCTCACTTATATCTTCACGGAGTGTGGTCTTTAGACCGGACTTTACATAAAGGCAGACCCCTCCCCCTCTCTGGTTTTGACGATCCTTTCTAAACAGACTGTAACCCTGTACATTAACTGCCCAGTCATAGCTATCATCCAGCCATGTCTCAGTTATTCCCACTATGTCATAGTCCTCCTCACACATCACTAATTCCAGTTCACCAGTTTTATTAGTCAGGCTTCTGGCATTAGTATACATACATTTGAGAGGTTTATGTATATTTTTTACTCTACACCTTTCCTTCTGAACTGTTCAAGTCCCTCTTTCCATTCCTCCCCCAGTCTCACTACCTTGCCCCCGGTCTCTATCTGCACTATCTTCCCATTCTATAAAATAATTACCCTCCCCCCAGTCCCTAATTTAAACACTCCTCCAACCTTCTAGCCATCTTCTTCCCCAACACAGCTGCCCCTTCCCCATTGAGGTGCAGCCCGTCCCTACGATAGAGCCTGTAGCCGATAGAGAAGTCGGCCCAGTTCTCCAGGAACCCAAACCCCTCCTTCCTACACCAGTTCTTGAGCCACTTGTTAATTTCCCTAATCTCCCGCTGCCTCTATTGTGTGGCCCGTGGTACAGGTAGTATTTCGTAAAATACTACCTTTGAGGTCCTTGCCCTCAGCTTTTGACCTAAATCCCTGAAATCATTTTTAAGGACTCTCCACCTACCCCTAACTTTGTCATTGGTTCCGATATGGACCATGATCGCTGGATCTTCTCCAGCCCCTCCCAGTAATCTGTCAACCCGATCCGCGATGTGTCGAACTCTAGCGCCAGGAAGACAGCATACTGTTCGGCGATCACGGTCTTTGTGACAGATTTCCCTATCTGTTCCCCTAATAATTGAGTCTCCCACTACCAGCACCTGTCTGGCCTGCCCTGCTCTCCTGGTCCCCTGCTTACCAGAGCTGGCATTACCCTGACTGGCAGAGGAAGTGTCTGGCTGCGGCAGTGCCATCCCTGGACTGACATCCCCCTCATCTCTGTCACCCCCCTCATCTACCCCAAAGAGTGCTTGCTCGGTGAGAAGCAAACTCTTTTGCAAATTGTCAATGCCTCTCAGTGTTGCAACTTGCCCATTTAGAGACTCGATTTGCGATTCCAAACGGGTAATTTTGCTCACATCTTGAACAAAGATATGCACCCTTGAACTCCTGTTCCAGGACTGCATACATCATGCAAGATGTGCACTGGACTGCGTTGTAAATTGTGCAACACATACTAAATGGGGATTACACCAGCAAAGCAAAAAATACTATATAATGTAGTACTAAGAAACTGGCTAATTACAGTCCCCCACTGAAGTCCCTGAATCTTAAGTCACTTAATCTTAAGTCACACACTTACGCAACCACACTTAATCAACCACGCATTGCGGTCAAACTCGCGTTATATATCTCCTTATATAAATAAATATAGATACAGCTCACTACACCAGCCTGGTTTGTTTCCCCTCTGGATTCAGAGGGGAAACAATTTAAAAAATGTCCCCACACACATACAGGTGTCAGTTTAGTCTTCACCACAGGCAGATTTTATTCAAGAAAACAATTATAAATAAGTTCAAGTTCAACCTCTAATTGTTATTCAGACTTCAGATATTGCATAACCTAAAGTCCCACACTTTGCGTTCACTCCAAGCAGTGTAACAAAAATATTAGTATATCACCAATCTTTAGGGTCTGTCAGAGACAATGCTCATTTCTCTGCAGGTTCAGTTTTCATATCTCCTGTCCACAAAGAACAGCATTTTTAATCCAAACTTTATTAAAAAGGCTTGATGGAGTACAGGAGTGACCTGTGCCACTATATCTGTCTGGGCACTCAGTCCAAAAACACGGACCCTAATTAATTCCACGTAAAGTTTTTTTTACAGCTAGCTGATGTTACTGGTGTGCTGGTTTCCATAAAGTATCTGAATGAGGCATACTGTTTAATATTGGATGTAAAAAGCATCCAAAATATAAAAATTTTCTTAGACTAAAAAATAAAGTGCACAAAAATATATTAATATTTATCTAAAAAATGGTGTAAAAACTATGAAACTGTCAACAAAGAACATAAAACACACAACAGTAATATAAAACATGAACACTATAAAGTAATTAATCTACATCAAAAGCATTAACTTAACTACTAAGTCCATAACCCTAAAGTCTAAAGAACTATTATTAATCCTAACTAAACCAATATATAATGGATTAACATAGTAACATAGTATATAAGGCCGAAAAAAGACATCTGTCAATCCAGTTCGGCCTGTCATCCTGCAAGTTGATCCAGAGGAAGGCAAAATAAAACTGTCAGGTAGAAGCCAATTTTCACCACTGTAGGGGAATAAAAAATTATTTCCCAACTCCAATCAGGCAATAATAATAATTCCCTGGATCAACGACCCCTCTCTGGTAGCTATAGCCTGTGATATTATTACGCTCCAAAAATACATCCAGGCCCCTCTTGAATTCCTTTATTGTACTCGCCATCACCACCTCCTCAGGCAGAGAGTTCCATAGTCTCACTGCTCTTACTGTAAAGAATCCTCTTCTATGTTTGTGTACAAACCTTCTTTCCTCCAGACGCAGAGGGTGTCCCCTCGTCACAGTCCTGGGGATAAATAGATGATGGGATAGATCTCTGCACTGACCCCTGATATATTTATACATAGTAAGTAGATCTCCCCTCAGTCCTCTTTTTTCTAAAGAGAATAACCATAATTTTGATAATCTTTCAGGGTACTGAAGTTACCCCATTCCAGTTATTACTTTAGTTGCCCTCCTCTGGACCCTCTCCAGTCTGCCTTGTTCCCAGGAGCCCAGAACTGAACACAGTACTCCATGTGTGGTCTGACTAATCATTTGTAAAGTGGTAGGACTATGTTCTTATCACGGGCATCTATGCCCCTTTTGATGCAACCCATTATCTTATTGGCCTTGGCAGCAGCTGCCTGACACTGTTTTTTGCAGCTTAGTTTGCTGTTTATTAAAATTTCTAGATCCTTTTCCATGTCAGTGTTACCGAGTGTTTTACCATCTAGTATGTACGGGTGACTTGCATTATTCCTTCCCATGTGCATAACTTTACATTTGTCAGAGTTAAACCTCATCTGCCACTTATCTTCCCAAGCCTCCAATCTATCCAGATCCCTCTGTAGCAGTATACTGGCCTCTTCAGTGTAAATTACTTTACACAGTTTAGTGTCATCTGCGGAAATTGATATTTTACTATGCAAGCCTTCTACAAGACCATTAATAAATATATTGAAGAGAATAGGGCCCAATACTGACCCCTGAGGTACTCTGCTAGTGACAGTGACCCAATCTGAGTGTGTACCGTTAATAACCACCCTCTGTTTTCTATTACTGAGCCAGTTATTTACCTACATACAGATGTTTTCTCCCAGTGCGAGCATTCTCATTTTATATACTAACCTTTTATGTGGTACAGTATCAAATGCTTTGGAGAAGTCCAGATATACGACATCCATTGATTCGCCGCTGTCAAGTCTAGAACTTACCTCCTCATAGAAACTAAATTAGTTTGGCATGACCGATCCCTCACTAAGCCATGCTGATATGGCGTTATTTGCTTATTTCCGTTGAGATGCTCTAAGATAGCATCTCTCAGAAAACCTTCAAACAGTTTACGCACAACAGATGTTAAACTTACCGGCCTATAGTTTCCAGGCTCTGTTTTTGGACCCTTTTTGAATATTGGCACCACATTTGCTATGCCCCAATCCTGTGGGACATTCCCTGTCAGTATAGAGTCTGTAAATTTCAGAAATAAGGGTCTGGCAATGAAAATACTTAATTCCCTTAGGATACGGGGGTGTATGCCATCCGGTCCTGGCGATTTGTCTATTTTAATATTTTTAAGTCGCTGATGTACTTCTTCCTGGGTCAGACAGGGCTTTATCTGCTTTATATACCAAACAATTATTGTCTTTTAAAGTAGATTTAAAATTTATATTTCCTTTACTTTTACAGCGATAAACAACTTATTGAAAGAGATGAAAAAAGTGCAGCGGGAGCAGTGCGACCGGATGAAAAAGTTGAGGGCGCAGCTGATGAAAAGGATGAGGGATGAGCTGACCCTAGCAGAGGAGGCCAACCAAAAGGCCCTGGATGAACTGCTCCAAAAAATTAAAAAATTGCCTTTTTTTTTTCATTTGTTTTTTGGGGGCTTCTGTTATTTATATTGTTAATATTTTTTTTTATTTAAAGATTGTTTTATAAAACTTTATTGTTCTATAAAATTTGTTGTGTTTTGTTTTTTGTAACCAATGTGGTTACAGTACGGACAATTTAGTCTGGGACAAAGTAATAATTCATTATCATTACATACAGCAGCCGCTGTTACATGGAAACAGGGTAATAGACATGGCGTCGCTTATGGTCACACCACTTATTCACTATGACTATTTTCTTGTGCCGGTGGTCATGTGTGTGCCACAATTCAAACCGAATACTGCGGACTGTGGCGCTCTTAGCAGCACGCGTGACATGACCAGGTCCAATCATAGACCTTGTACAACATGCATACATGTAATCCAAAACTATTAAAATACAAGTATTTGTACTTAATGTGATCATGTCATAAAAAAATTATAATAATTATGGCTACAAATGGAAAAAATTTGATTTTAGGTTACCGTTATAACATTACATTGTATTTAAATAGCATGTGTGTGGGGTATAAGCAATGGGGTATTGGCCAATGGCCATGTGAGGAGAGGTGTACCTGTGTAGTGAGGTGACGGTACGGTATGGGGTGTACAGCTGGTTCGCCTATACGTGGTGCACCCTGGGTTATGGTAAATGAACCAGCTAATACTGAAATACTGGAGGTCAATCATTACTTCTCATAAACGGTGTGTAAGTGAGGAGGTGGTGGGGGGACGTGATGGAGGGGGGTTTAAGGTGGTGGAGAGTTTAAGGCGGGAGGGGAGGTTGGTGTGGGTTTTATAGCGTGGGATATACAGTGTGTAGCACGTAAATAGAGGTGCTATGTGCATATGAGAGACATTTGTCTGCTCTCCATACATACCTGTTACAGACATTGTAGTGTGATGTAACTACTTTAATTTGTACCATAATCATTTACCGCTTCACACCCAATGACGTAGCTATACTTCATCCAGCAGAATAATTAAACATAGATCAATCCTTATGCGGGTGCCGTGGCCACCTGCTTTTTGTGGCTGCATACACCCATGGCTAATGTCCGTGACCGCCAGTAATACCGATGGTGGACATTTAACCCATAAGATGTAGTGGTCACTTGTTAACTATAACAATACAAGCAATACGAATATTTTAGCAATAGTGTTGAATTCGAAATGCAGCTAATTTTTATTGCATTGCAATTCCAGCTTTGGAGATTTTGCTATAGGTGGTATTGGTAGAATTAACTAATAAAACAAAGATAGTACTGTATGTCAGAATAGTGCATTATAAAAGTTGGATTTACAATGTGGTTAATAATAATAGCAAATATTATCACACTGTGATTAAAAATTAGCACTGCTAAATTCAATATCAGTTAAGTTTGTTAATTCTAGACCCATTCCATTAGAGACCCAGCAGCAGCATCAAGTTGAAATCGCAATGCGATTAATATAACTCGCAGTAATCGCATGGCAATTTCAACTTAGTACTGCTATATTCCATATTCGTTAATTCTAGCCTAATATAAAAAGTATAGCAGTGCTAAGTTGAAATCGCAACTGGATTAATTCAAGTTTTGCAATTTCAACTTGGACTTGGTTTAGTTGTGATTAAAAATTAGCACTGCTAGATTCAATATTAGTTAAGTTCGTTAATTCTAGACCCATTCCATTAGAGAGACCCAGCAGCAGCATCAAGTTGAAATCGCAATGCGATTAATATAACTCGAAGTAATCGCATGGCGATTTCAACTTAGTACTGCTATATTCCATATTCGTTAATTCTAGCCTAATATGGAATATAGCAGTATAGCAATTCGATTAATTCAAGTTATAATAATCGAATTGCGATTTCAACTTCGACCTGGTTTACTATGGTTGGCTTGGTAGAATTAGCGAATATGACAAATGTATTCGTCATATTCCACAAAACGAAGATAACAAAGTATTCTCCATCTTCGTTTTAGCTACCTATTCATCAACTTTGCTAATTCTAGCAATCATATAGGAAAGTTTACTATAGAGACAGCTAAGTTTAATTCGCTATGCGATTATATTACTTTGCTTTTTGTATTATAAATAGAATAATTATAATAATTATCAGGTATTATAATTATTCCATTTATTTTTTTAAAAAAGCAAAGTAATATAATCGCATAGCGAATTAAACTTAGCTGTCTCTATAGTAAACTTTCCTATATGATTGCTAGAATTAGCGAAGTTGATGAATAGGTAGCTAAAACGAAGATGGAGAATACTTTGCTATCTTCGTTTTGTGGAATATGACGAATACATTCGTCATATTCGCTAATTCTACCAAGCCATCCATAGTAAACCAGGTCCAAGTTGAAATCACAATTAGATTATTATAACTTGAATTAATCGAATTGCGATTTCAACGTAATTCTCAAATCCGACAGTACATTCTAGTATATGGAGATGTTCCCATGGTGATGGGGACGCTCCATGAGCACCGAAGTCGGCAGAAGCGGCAACGGGCACTGACTGGAGAAGCCAGGAAGCCAGGAATCCTAAGGACAGGTAAGAACAACTTTAGGGAAGTGGAAAAGAAAAAAATATAACAATAAAAAAAAAACTAAAAATAAACGAATATTCGATTTCGCAAATATATAGAACTATATTCTAAATATTCGTGAAATCTCAAAGTTACGATATTCGGGGAAAAAATTGCAATTCGAATATTCGCGCTCAACACTAGTGGGGGCCTCCCACAGAGGAGAGATCGAGGTGCTGGTAACACAGCTTGACCTTGATGTCTCGTCCATGAAGGGTACCCACCCTGTTTCTACAGAAATCCGAAGAGTTCCATTTCTGCATTGAGTCCATTTGGTAATAATGTATTGAACTCAAAGATTCTTCTTGATTCTGTTCTTGACACATGTCCAATGTGATTTTGCAATGATCAGGATACGGGTATACGCTGACACCAAATTATGCAATGACTGGGTCAGGTGTAGATGATAGTCTATAGTTTGTTTGTGACGCCAATTGCAGCGTGCGCAGGGTACTATCACAGGGCCCTCCCAAGATGTTATAATGCACGTCCCAGGTTAGGAATGCCAGAGTGGTGTAATGGCCTATAATCTCTCTATAGGTGGTGATAATTGTGTCAACTGTGTCTCCTACCTGGGTACAGCTGGACTCCTGGCTCCTGGCTCACTTGCAATAAATTTAAGTGTAGGGATAGTAGGAGTAAAAGAGTAATTTTGCAGCAGAAATTATGTCCAGACCTTTAGATGAAGTTCAAACTTTTCATTACTGAACATAACTTGTATCCAAACAGTATACAGCTTTGGTCTTTGGTCTGAGCAGGTTTTGGCAATGGTTGGCAGGAATAAACCTTCTGCACTATAAATCTGTAGCTTGCAGGATAATTCGTCTGCTTAGTAGCTCTATAACTGTGGCAGGAATTTGTCGTCTGCACTAGTGATGAGCGGCAGTAGTCATATTCGAATTCGCAATATTTCGCTAATATTTTGTAGACTATTCGGCGGATATTCGCAAATTCAAATATTCGTTATATTCAACGATTTGTTACTCGAAAAAATATTCTAAATATTTGCAAATTTTTTAATTGCGGATATTCGCGATAAAAATCCGAAATTCGAATATTCGTGATCAACACTAGTCTGCATTTCTCTGTAAGTCTACTGTATGGGGACTGACTAGCTAAGGAGGATAAGGCTTCTCCTAGGTCCCTGGACTTACTCACAGATAGACTCTCAGGGAATGATTTCATCCTGGAACTCTGGAGATTGTCTGCTTTCTTCTCCTCCAGCTGAACAGTCCACACCTGCACAGAGGGGGAGCTAAGCTGGAGTTATCCATTTCAGCCTAGATACACTAAGCTGTAACTAGTTCTTTACCAACGCATTGCTGCTACCTGCTGGTCAACATGGAAAATTACAAAGAAATGGAATTTAACATTTTAGATGCACATTTGTGAGGACATAATATAGATTACATCTGATGACAATGTGAAAGCTCTTAGAAGACAGTAGCGGGGTAGAGGCCTGTAGTAACACAACTCTGGGGTGTTACAATTTCCTCCCTTCCATTGTATCTTTACTTTTTCAAGAGCTAGTGCAGAGGTGAGTGCTGATGGATCTTTGTTGTGACATTCTTTAAAGTGTTTCATTAGAGAGTGTTGTTCAAAGCCCTTTCTTATGTTGTTGATATGTTCAGTTATTCTCTTTTTTAAAGTACGTTTTGTTCTTTCAATATATTGTTTCTCACATGAACACTGTATAAAATATGTAAAAATCAGCGGCTCACCCCAATACTGAATGGACATTCAATGGACAACAGTGGAATGGAATGGACAACAGTACATCTGTTGAGTTGCATATTAAACTCTCTTTTATTTCTATATTAAAGGATTTGTTTGTGGACTGAATGCTAGTGATTTTCTTTGGAAATGTTGTGGTCCTACATCCACTGCAGACTTCACATCTAAAAAAACTTTTATGTTTAACCAATTGTGTGTCATATCTATCCTTATCCTTTTGTAAGTTGGTGCGACCTTTAGGCCTAAATTTGATGCTTTGGTATAGGTTTGCTTTGGTATAGGTTATTTGTGGAGTTTTGATTAATAATGGTCCTATTGTTTTGTCTTCTAAGATATAATGCCAGTATTTATTTCTAATACCCTCTACTTTTTTATATTGGCTATTGAATATAAGTATAATATGTAAAACATCATCTTTATTCTCTTTTAATTTCTTAGTGGTGAAAAATGTATTTCTGTCCATCGCCCTAACTTTATTCAGGGATGTATCTACCAATTCTACCAGATAGTATTTCATATTTTTTTTATTTTTTTTATTAGTTGCGCTTCTTCTAGAGGCTTAAGCTGTATGCTGCTTTTGGGGGTAGGCCTTTGGCTTCTTGCTGGAGTTGCGACCATGAGGATTGAGAAAACGGAGACCGGGATTTCCCGAGTCAAACATGGACAAGAGGAACCTTTTTACAACGCCTTTTTTGGTACACAAAGTGCTTTTCAAGATTCTGAAGGTACGCCGAGATGACATCTACTGCTTGCAAGACACCGGGGGGGGGGGGGGGGGTATTAAACTCTGCTGGGGATTGTCAGAACTTGTATTTGGCATTGAAGCAGAATGAGAGTAATTCTGCTTTGGATGGCTTAACTTTTACATTGCTCTATAGCAATGATGTCCATTTGGTGGTGCTAATGTACAACCCCTATGTATCAAGACATCTCATAGAATTATTTTTGGCACGTTATTGTGCGCATGTTGTTTTTTCCCACGAAGTTAAGAACTCTGAAGGTCTATGGACTGGGAAATACAAATCTTTTGTCTGTTTCCATGAGGATCCGGATGGACCGCTTGATTTCTGATATTCTCCCAGGAACTTTGAGATTGGGAGGGATGCAGGGATTCTCATTTTTTCTGGCGCCGGTTGGTTTTGCCGTAAATGCAGAGTGTATGGTCATACTGATCAGGGGTGTACTGAGTCTCGTCTGTGGTGTAAAAGGTGTGGTGAGTCTGGACATTTGGCTGGTGCATGTGAAAAACCTTCAGTATGTAATCTTTGTGGAAAAGAGGGTCACAGATTCATCAATTGCCCTGCAAAACCGCAAGCACGTTCTTATGCGGATGTCTTTAGGAGAGATCCTGTAAGATCTACCCAAAGTACGGTAGAAAACCCTGAACTACAGGTTGGGTGTGATGGGGAGCAGGATGCTGAACACGAGGTAGAGGAGATGGTACGAGAAGCAGAGGAAATGCAAGGAGAGGAGTCTGATGTCATGGACATCTCTGCCGGGGATGCCTTGCTTCAACTCCTCGAGCCTCCTGCTGAATTGAGAGATGAGGGTGGAGGAGGAGAGGGCTCTCTCTCTGCATCCCCCGTTATTAATTTCTTTAAAGCAGAAGCAACTCCAGAGGAAGCGGGTGGACAAGGTGATTTTATGTCAACACCAACAAGGTCTGCAGAGGAAGATGGTGGAGCGGCCCCCAAAAGGCAGAAAGTTCTTGTCATCAGGAGACGAAAGTGAAGCTAGCCCTATAAGAGTGGGTATGTATCCTGAACCCAAAATTCCGGATCATGTGTCTTTTTTAGGGGACGGGGGCTACGGCGCAGGCTTCCCAGATCCAGGGCTTCTATTTGGCCTGGATCTGCATCAAATAGAAATGATGGGGTGGGGATTTTACTAAAAAATAAGGAGCTTGGTTTTGATAGTTATACGGTGGTAGAGGTAGGTAGGTGTGTGGTAGCAATAGTTAAATATAGGAGGTGGAAGATGCATGTTGTGAATGTGTATGGATCTGTTAAGAAAGAAGAGAGATTGGATTTGTTGGAAAAATTCTGCGTGTTTTTGTCTGGGAAGATACCCACAATTCTTTTGGGTGATTTCAATTGTGTGATTGAAGGTAAAAGAAAGGATGTGACCGGGGGTAAGTTAAGTGAGATTATTGTAGATTTTTCCTTTTTAGATGCAGCGGGGAGTATGGGTAAGTCAAATTTAGACACTTACAAATCAGATAGAGGGAATATTTCTTCAAGAATAGATTTTGTATTTTTGATCAATAGTTTGAAGTGTTCTGATTGGATACAAAAAGATGTTGTCTTTTCAGACCATATGATGTTGTTGTGTAGGGTGGAAAGTGATATTGAAAAAGAATACGGGCGTGGTGTATGGAAACTGAATGTAAGTTTGTTAGAAGATGAAAATATTCTAAATGCCTTTGAGAAAGAGTATAAGAAATGGAAAGAAAGGAAATGCGTGTATAGTGATGTGTTAGGTTGGTGGGAATGGGTGAAGTTTAAAATTAAAATTTTCTTTAAAAGATCGGAATATAAAAAGGCGAGGATGTTGAGGAATGAATATAATGAATTCAATTTAAGGTATGAATGGTTATTAAAACTGAGAGGATTAGGGGTGTAGGTAATGATTTATTGGAAGAGGTAAGAATGCAGAGAAAGAAAATTATTGAGGAAAAAGGTAAACAAATAATTTATAGGTCTAAAGTAGAGTGTTTGGAAAAGAATGAAAGAAGTATGGATGCTATTTTAAATCAGAAAGGGGAATGTGTTACTGGTACACATGTAATGGATTGATAGAAGTTTAATGAATGATGTGTTAAGACATTTGGATGGTAGACTTAATGACTTAATGAGGAGGAATGTGAAATTATAAGTAGTGATATTGTGATTGAAGAAATAAAAGCGGCTGTTATGGGAAGTAAGAAAGATAAGACGCCAAGAATGGATGGGATTCCGGTAGATGTATATGCGAAAGCTTGGGATTGGATGGGTGAAGATCTAGTGGAGGTTTGTAAATTTATGTGGGAAAATGGGGTATTGGGTCAGAGTATTAAAGAAGGTGTGGTGGTTCTTATACATAAAAAGAATGATAAAAAGAAACTTGAGAATTGGAGATCTATCTCCTTGTTGAATGCGGATTATAAAATATTTACTAAATTGTTGGCAGGTAGAATGAGAAGAGTGATAGGAAGTATAGTGGGAGAAGATCAAGTATGTACGGTGCCGGGGAGAAGTATGTTTGATAATTTAGTTTTGTTAAGTGACTTAATTAGAGATAGTTTGAGTAGGAGAATGAAATGCATGGTCTTTTTGGTAGATTTTGAGAAAGCATTTGATAGAGTTTCACATAAATTTATGTTTGTAGTTTTGCAGAGGATGGGTTTTCCGAATGTTTTTTGAAATGTTTGAAATGTTTATATAAAGATGCTAGGAGTAGATTTCTGGTGAATGGAAGACTGAGTGAAGAAATTTTAATCAAATCGGGAGTGAGACAAGGACACCCGATGTCACCTATGCTTTTTATTTGTGTAATTGAGGTTTTGTTATGTCTAACGAGGAAAGATAAGGTTATGAGTAGAGTTGAGCGAACACCTGGATGTTCGGGTTCGAGAAGTTCGGCCGAACATCCCGGAAATGTTCGGGTTCGGGATCCGAACCCGATCCGAACTTCGTCCCGAACCCGAACCCCATTGAAGTCAATGGGGACCCGAACTTTTCGGCACTAAAAAGGCTGTAAAACAGCCCAGGAAAGAGCTAGAGGGCTGCAAAAGGCAGCAACATGTAGGTAAATCCCCTGCAAACAAATGTGGATAGGGAAATGAATTAAAATAAAAATTAAATAAATAAAAATTAACCAAAATCAATTGGAGAGAGGTTCCATAGCAGAGAATCTGGCTTCCCGTCACCCACCACTGGAACAGTCCATTCTCAGATATTTAGGCCCCGGCACCCAGGCAGAGGAGAGAGGTCCCGTAACAGAGAATCTGTCTTCATGTCAGCAGAGAATTAGTCTGCATGTCATAGCAGAGAATGAGGCTTCACGTCAGCCACCACTGCAACAGTCCATTGGCATATATTTAGGCCCAGCACACACACAGGCAGAGGAGAGAGGTCCCGTAACAGAGAATCTGGCTTCATGTCAGCAGAGAATCAGTCTGCATGTCATAGCAGAGAATCAGGCTTCACGTCAGCCACCACTGCAACAGTCCATTGTCATAAATTTAGGCCCAGCACCCAGGCAGAGGAGAGAGGTCCCGTAACAGAGAATCTGGCTTCATGTCAGCAGAGAATCAGTCTTCATATCATAGCAGAGAATCAGGCTTCACGTCACCCACCACTGTAAGAGTCAATTTTCATAAATTTAGGCCCAGAACCCAGGCAGAGGAGAAAGGTCCCGTAACAGACAATCTGGCTTCATGTCAGCAGAGAATCAGTCTTCATATCATAGCAGAGAATCAGGCTTCACGTCACCCACCACTGTAAGAGTCAATTTTCATAAATTTAGGCCCAGAACCCAGGCAGAGGAGAAAGGTCCCGTAACAGACAATCTGGCTTCATGTCAGCAGAGAATCAGTCTTCATATCATAGCAGAGAATCAGGCTTCACGTCACCCACCACTGTAAGAGTCAATTTTCATAAATTTAGGCCCAGAACCCAGGTAGAGGAGAAAGGTCCCGTAACAGACAATCTGGCTTCATGACAGCAGAGAATCAGTCTGCATGTCATAGCAGAGAATCAGGCTTCACGTCAGCCACCACTGCAACAGTCCATTGTCATAAATTTAGGCCCAGCACCCAGGCAGAGGAGAGAGGTCCCGTAACAGAGGATCTGGCTTCATGTCAGCAGAGAATCAGTCTGCATGTCATAGCAGAGAATGAGGCTTCACGTCAGCCACCACTGCAACAGTCCATTGGCATATATTTAGGCCCAGCACACACACAGGCAGAGGAGAGAGGTCCCGTAACAGACAATCTGGCTTCATGTCAGCAGAGAATTAGTCTGCATGTCATAGCAGAGAATGAGGCTTCACGTCACCCACCACTGCAACAGTCCATTGGCATATATTCAGGCCCAGCACCCAGGCAGAGGAGAGAGGTCCCGTAACAGAGGATCTGGCTTCATGTCAGCAGAGAATCAGTCTGCATGTCATAGCAGAGAATCAGGCTTCACGTCAGCCACCACTGCAACAGTCCATTGTCATAAATTTAGGCCCAGCACCCAGGCAGAGGAGAGAGGTCCCGTAACAGAGGATCTGGCTTCATGTCAGCAGAGAATCAGTCTGCATGTCATAGCAGAGAATCAGGCTTCACGTCAGCCACCACTGCAACAGTCCATTGTCATAAATTTAGGCCCAGCACCCAGGCAGAGGAGAGAGGTCCCGTAACAGACAATCTGGCTTCATGTCAGCAGAGAATTAGTCTGCATGTCATAGCAGAGAATCAGGCTTCATGTCAGCCACCACTGCAACAGTCCATTGGCATATATTTAGGCCTAGCACACAGGCAGAGGAGAGGTTCATTCAACTTTGGGTAGCATCGCAATATAATGGTAAAATGAAAATAAAAATAGGATTGAATGAGGAAGTGCCCTGGAGTCCAATAATATATGGTTATGGGGAGGTAGTTAATGTCTAATCTGGACAAGGGACGGACAGGTCCTGTGGGATCCATGCCTGGTTCATTTTTATGAACGTCAGCTTGTCCACATTGGCTGTAGACAGGCGGCTGCGTTTGTCTGTAATGACGCCCCCTGCCGTGCTGAATACACGTTCAGACAAAACGCTGGCTGCCGGGCAGGCCAGCACCTCCAAGGCATAAAAGGCTAGCTCTGGCCACGTGGACAATTTAGAGACCCAGAAGTTGAATGGGGCCGAACCATCAGTCAGTACGTGGAGGGGTGTGCACACGTACTGTTCCACCATGTTAGTGAAATGTTGCCTCCTGCTAACACGTTGCGTATCAGGTGGTGGTGCAGTTAGCTGTGGCGTGTTGACAAAAGTTTTCCACATCTCTGCCATGCTAACCCTGCCCTCAGAGGAGCTGGCCGTGACACAGCTGCCTTGGCGACCTCTTGCTCCTCCTCTGCCTTGGCCTTGGGCTTCCACTTGTTCCCCTGTGACATTTGGGAATGCTCTCAGTAGCGCGTCTAGCAACGTGCGCTTGTACTCGCGCATCTTCCTATCACGCTCCAGTGCAGGAAGTAAGGTGGGCACATTGTCTTTGTAGCGTGGATCCAGCAGGGTGGCAACCCAGTAGTCCGCACAGGTTAAAATGTGGGCAACTCTGCTGTCGTTGCGCAGGCACTGCAGCATGTAGTCGCTCATGTGTGCCAGGCTGCCCAGGGGTAAGGACAAGCTGTCCTCTGTGGGAGGCGTATCGTCATCGTCCTGCCTTTCCCCCCAGCCACGCACCAGTGATGGACCCGAGCTGCGTTGGGTGCCACCCCGCTGTGACCATGCTTCATCCTCATCCTCCTCCACCTCCTCCTCATCCTCGTCCTCCTCGTCCTCCAGTAGTGGGCCCTGGCTGGCCACATTTGTACCTGGCCTCTGCTGTTGCAAAAAACCTCCCTCTGAGTCACTTCGAAGAGACTGGCCTGAAAGTGCTAAAAATGACCCCTCTTCCTCATCCTCCTCCTCCTCCTCCTGGGCCACCTCCTGTTCCATCATCGCCCTAAGTGTTTTCTCAAGGAGACATAGAAGTGGTATTGTAACGCTGATAACGGTGTCATCGCCACTGGCCATGTTGGTGGAGTACTCGAAACAGCGCAACAGGGCACACAGGTCTCGCATGGAGGCCCAGTCATTGGTGGTGAAGTGGTGCTGTTCTGTAGTGCGACTGACCCGTGCGTGCTGCAGCTGAAACTCCACTATGGCCTGCTGCTGCTCGCACAGTCTGTCCAGCATGTGCAAGGTGGAGTTCCACCTGGTGGGCACGTCGCATATGAGGCGGTGAGCGGGAAGGCCGAAGTTACGCTGTAGCGCAGACAGGCGAGCAGCGGCAGGATGTGAACGCCGGAAGCGCGAACAGACGGCCCGCACTTTATGCAGCAGCTCTGACATGTCGGGGTAGTTGTGAATGAACTTCTGCACCACCAAATTCAGCACATGCGCCAAGCAAGGGATGTGCGTCAAATTGGCTAGTCCCAGAGCTGCAACGAGATTTCGCCCATTATCACACACCACCAGGCCGGGCTTGAGGCTCACCGGCAGCAACCACTCGTCGGTCTGTTGTTCAATACCCCGCCACAACTCCTGTGCGGTGTGGGGCCTGTCCCCCAAACATATGAGTTTCAGAATGGCCTGCTGACGTTTACCCCGGGCTGTGCTGAAGTTGGTGGTGAAGGTGTGTGGCTGACTGGATGAGCAGGTGGAAGAAGAGGAGGAGGAAGCCGAGAAGGAGGAGGTGGCAACAGGAGGCAAAGAATGTTGCCCTGCGATCCTTGGCGGCGGCAGGACGTGCGCCAAACAGCTCTCCGCCTGGGGCCCAGCTGCCACTACATTTACCCAGTGTGCAGTTAGGGAGATATAGCGTCCCTGGCCGTGCTTACTGGTCCACGTATCTGTGGTTAGGTGGACCTTGCTACAGATGGCGTTGCGCAGTGCACACTTGATTTTATCGGATACTTGGTTGTGCAGGGAAGGCACGGCTCTCTTGGAGAAGTAGTGCCGGCTGGGAACAACATACTGTGGGACAGCAAGCGACATGAGCTGTTTGAAGCTGTCTGTGTCCACCAGCCTAAATGACAGCATTTCATAGGCCAGTAGTTTAGAAATGCTGGCATTCAGGGCCAGGGATCGAGGGTGGCTAGGTGGGAATTTACGCTTTCTATCAAATGTTTGTGAGATGGAGAGCTGAACGCTGGCGTGTGACATGGTTGAGACGCTTGGTGACGGAGGTGGTGGTGGTGGTGTTGGTGGTACATCCCCTGTTTGCTGGGCGGCAGGTGCCAACGTTCCTCCAGAGGCGGAGGAAGAGGCCGAGGCGGCAGCAGCAGAATAGGCCGAGGCGGCAGCAGCAGAAGAGGTAGCAGGGGGAGCCTGAGTGACTTCCTTGGTTTTAAGGTGTTTACTCCACTGCAGTTCATGCTTTGCATGCAGGTGCCTGGTCATGCAGGTTGTGCTCAGGTTCAGAACGTTAATGCCTCGCTTCAGGCTCTGATGGCACAGCGTGCAAACCACTCGGGTCTTGTCGTCAGCACATTGTTTGAAGAAGTGCCATGCCAGGGAACTCCTTGAAGCTGCCTTTGGGGTGCTCGGTCCCAGATGGCGGCGGTCAGTAGCAGGCGGAGTCTCTTGGCGGCGGGTGTTCTGCTTTTGCCCACTGCTCCCTCTTTTGCTACGCTGTTGGCTCGGTCTCACCACTGCCTCTTCCTCCGAACTGTGAAAGTCAGTGGCACGACCTTCATTCCATGTGGGGTCTAGGACCTCATCGTCCCCTGCATCGTCTTCCACCCAGTCTTGATCCCTGACCTCCTGTTCAGTCTGCACACTGCAGAAAGACGCAGCAGTTGGCACCTGTGTTTCGTCATCATCAGAGACATGCTGAGGTGGTATTCCCATGTCCTCATCATCAGGAAACATAAGTGGTTGTGCGTCAGTGCATTCTATGTCTTTCACCGCTGGGGAAGGGCTAGGTGGATGCCCTTGGGAAACCCTGCCAGCGGAGTCTTCAAACAGCATAAGAGACTGCTGCATAACTTGAGGCTGAGACAGTTTCCCTGGTATGCATGGGGGTGATGTGACAGACTGATGGGGTTGGTTTTCAGGCGCCATCTGTGCGCTTTCTGCAGAAGACTGGGTGGGAGATAATGTGAACGTGCTGGATCCACTGTCGGCCACCCAATTGACTAATGCCTGTACCTGCTCAGGCCTTACCATCCTTAGAACGGCATTGGGCCCCACCATATATCGCTGTAAATTCTGGCGGCTACTGGGACCTGAGGTAGTTGGTACACTAGGACGTGTGGATGTGGCAGAACGGCCACGTCCTCTCCCAGCACCAGAGGGTCCACTAACACCACCACGACCATGTCCACGTCCGCGTCCCTTACTAGATGTTTTTCTCATTGTTATGGTTCACCACAACAACAAATATATTATTTGGCCCAATGTATTGTATTCAAATTCAGCGGGATATAAATTTGAGGCCTAGTATTTAGGCGCTGGGTGACCGGTATGGATTTAGTGACAGAATTAGACTTGGAAATGCACAGAAGCGTGTGTGTGAAGTTATTCTGAATGACCCAATGTGCACCTTGAATATTATATACCCTTTTTGGGATAGATTTCAAATAGCTCTGATATAGCAGGAACCACTAAATTATGAAATTGCTAAATTGGGAATTGTACTTCAACCCAGAACAAAAAATGTGCTTTGACGGGCACTAAATAACTTTCCCAGCTACAACAGGACAGCGGTAACGAGAGATTTAGAGGGATTTAAATTTGAGGCCTAGTATTTAGGCGCTGGGTGACAGGTATGGGTTTAGTGACAGAATTAGACTTGGAAATACACAGTAGCGGGTGTGTGTGAAGTTATTCTGAATGACCCAATGTGCACCTTCAATATTATATACCCTTTTTGGGATAGATTTCAAATAGCTCTGATATAGCAGGAACCACTAAATTATGAAATTGCTAAATTGGGAATTGTACTTCAACCCAGAACAAAAAATGTGCTTTGACGGACACTAAATAACTTTCCCAGCTACAACAGGACAGCGGTAACGAGAGATTTAGAGGGATTTAAATTTGAGGCCTAGTATTTAGGCGCTGGGTGACAGGTATGGGTTTAGTGACAGAATTAGACTTGGAAATGCACAGAAGCGTGTGTGTGAAGTTATTCTGAATGACCCTATGTGCACCTTCAATATTATATACCCTTTTAGGGATAGATTTCAAATAGCTCTGATATAGCAGAAACCACTAAATTATGAAATTGCTAAATTGGGAATTGTACTTCAACCCAGAACAAAAAATGTGCTTTGACGGACACTAAATATCTTGCCCAGCAACAACAGTACAGCGGTGGGTAACGAGAGATTTAGAGGGATTTAAATTTGAGGCCTAGTATTTAGGCGCTGGGTCACCGGTATGGATTTAGTGACAGAATTAGACTTGGAAATGCACAGAAGCGTGTGTGTGAAGTTATTCTGAATGACCCTATGTGCACCTTCAATATTATATACCCTTTTAGGGATAGATTTCAAATAGCTCTGATATAGCAGAAACCACTAAATTATGAAATTGCTAAATTGGGAATTGTACTTCAACCCAGAACAAAAAATGTGCTTTGACGGACACTAAATATCTTGCCCAGCAACAACAGTACAGCGGTGGGTAACGAGAGATTTAGAGGGATTTAAATTTGAGGCCTAGTATTTAGGCGCTGGGTCACCGGTATGGATTTAGTGACAGAATTAGACTTGGAAATGCACAGAAGCGTGTGTGTGAAGTTATTCTGAATGACCCTATGTGCACCTTCAATATTATATACCCTTTTAGGGATAGATTTCAAATAGCTCTGATATAGCAGAAACCACTAAATTATGAAATTGCTAAATTGGGAATTGTACTTCAACCCAGAACAAAAAATGTGCTTTGACGGACACTAAATATCTTGCCCAGCAACAACAGTACAGCGGTGGGTAACGAGAGATTTAGAGGGATTTAAATTTGAGGCCTAGTATTTAGGCGCTGGGTCACCGGTATGGATTTAGTGACAGAATTAGACTTGGAAATGCACAGAAGCGTGTGTGTGAAGTTATTCTGAATGACCCTATGTGCACCTTCAATATTATATACCCTTTTAGGGATAGATTTCAAATAGCTCTGATATAGCAGAAACCACTAAATTATGAAATTGCTAAATTGGGAATTGTACTTCAACCCAGAACAAAAAATGTGCTTTGACGGACACTAAATATCTTGCCCAGCAACAACAGTACAGCGGTGGGTAACGAGAGATTTAGAGGGATTTAAATTTGAGGCCTAGTATTTAGGCGCTGGGTCACCGGTATGGATTTAGTGACAGAATTAGACTTGGAAATGCACAGAAGCGTGTGTGTGAAGTTATTCTGAATGACCCTATGTGCACCTTCAATATTATATACCCTTTTAGGGATAGATTTCAAATAGCTCTGATATAGCAGAAACCACTAAATTATGAAATTGCTAAATTGGGAATTGTACTTCAACCCAGAACAAAAAATGTGCTTTGACGGACACTAAATATCTTGCCCAGCAACAACAGTACAGCGGTAACGAGAGATTTAGAGGGATTTAAATTTGAGGCCTAGTATTTAGGCGCTGGGTGACAGGTATGGGTTTAGTGACAGAATTAGACTTGGAAATACACAGTAGCGGGTGTGTGTGAAGTTATTCTGAATGACCCAATGTGCACCTTCAATATTATATACCCTTTTAGGGATAGATTCCAAATAGCTCTGATATAGCAGGAACCACTAAATTATGAAATTGCTAAATTGGGAATTGTACTTCAACCCAGAACAAAAAATGTGCTTTGACGGACACTAAATATCTTGCCCAGCAACAACAGTACAGCGGTAACGAGAGATTTAGAGGGATTTAAATTTGAGGCCTAGTATTTAGGCGCTGGGTGACAGGTATGGGTTTAGTGACAGAATTAGACTTGGAAATACACAGTAGCGGGTGTGTGTGAAGTTATTCTGAATGACCCAATGTGCACCTTCAATATTATATACCCTTTTAGGGATAGATTCCAAATAGCTCTGATATAGCAGGAACCACTAAATTATGAAATTGCTAAATTGGGAATTGTACTTCAACCCAGAACAAAAAATGTGCTTTGACGGACACTAAATATCTTGCCCAGCAACAACAGTACAGCGGTAACGAGAGATTTAGAGGGATTTAAATTTGAGGCCTAGTATTTAGGCGCTGGGTGACAGGTATGGGTTTAGTGACAGAATTAGACTTGGAAATACACAGTAGCGGGTGTGTGTGAAGTTATTCTGAATGACCCAATGTGCACCTTCAATATTATATACCCTTTTTGGGATAGATTTCAAATAGCTCTGATATAGCAGGAACCACTAAATTATGAAATTGCTAAATTGGGAATTGTATTTCAACCCAGAACAAGAAATGTGCTTGAACGGACACTAAATAACTCGCCCAGCTACAGCACTAGGGACAGATTTAGCTGGATATAAATTTGAGGCCTAGTATTTAGGCGCTGGGTGACCGGTATGGATTTAGTGACAGAATTAGACTGGGATATGGCCAAAAAATAAACAGACTATTGCTGGTTAAATGCACTTGGTGTGACAGCTTCACCCTGATGTAGGCTTTAGCCAAAAAACAACCACACCATTGAGGGTTAAATGCACTTGGTGACAGGCGCAGCTTGCCCCTGATTTTGTATATGGCCAAAAAATGAACAGACTATTGCTGGTTAAATGCACTTGGTGTGACAGCTTCACCCTGATGTAGGCTTTAGCCAAAAAACAACCACACCATTGAGGGTTAAATGCACTTGGTGACAGGCGCAGCTTGCCCCTGATTTTGTATATGGCCAAAAAATGAACAGACTATTGCTGGTTAAATGCACTTGGTGTCACAGCTTCACCCTGATGTAGGCTTTAGCCAAAAAACAACCACACCATTGAGGGTTAAATGCACTTGGTGACAGGCGCAGCTTGCCCCTGATTTTGTATATGGCCAAAAAATGAACAGACTATTGCTGGTTAAATGCACTTGGTGTGACAGCTTCACCCTGATGTAGGCTTTAGCCAAAAAACAACCACACCATTGAGGGTTAAATGCACTTGGTCGCAGCTTGTGCTGGCGCACCACAAGACACAAAATGGCCGCCGATCACCCCAGAAAAATGAGACTGACAAACGGTCTGTGCAGCCTAAAAACAGTGAGCAATTGAGGATCAGCAGCTCAATGATCCACAGCTGCAGATCGATCAGTTAATCAAGTCCTTTGGAGGAGTTAATCTGCCTAATCTCGCCCTACTGTCGCAGCCGCAACCTCTCCCTACGCTAATCAGAGCAGAGTGACGGGCGGCGCTATGTGACTCCAGCTTAAATAGAGGCTGGGTCACATGGTGCTCTGGCCAATCACA
This sequence comes from Bufo gargarizans, assembly GCF_014858855.1. Taxonomy (NCBI): domain Eukaryota; kingdom Metazoa; phylum Chordata; class Amphibia; order Anura; family Bufonidae; genus Bufo; species Bufo gargarizans. Next base: position 103,375,150 of record NC_058080.1, read on the forward strand.
GCCATGCCAATAGTAGGCATGGCTGTGATGGCCTCTTGGGGCAAGTAGTATGACGCTTGTTGATTGGCTGCTTTGCAGCCTTTCAAAAAGCGCCAAGAAAGCGTCACAAAAGCGCCAAGAAAGCGACGAACACCGAACCCGAACCCGGACTTTTACGAAAATGTCCGGGTTCGGGTCCGTGTCACGGACACCCCAAAATTCGGTACGAACCCGAACTATACAGTTCGAGTTCGCTCATCCCTAGTTATGAGTGGTTTATTGATTCCAGGGAGTATGGGTGAAACTGTGAATGTATTAAGTTATATGGATGATATAGTTATTTTAAATGATAATATGGCTGCAATAAGAAGGGAAAGATTGTGTCTAGATTTATTTTGTGGTGCGTCTGGATTTAGAGAGAATTAGTGTAAGTGTATTTTCAAATGTTTTGGTGACAAGGATGTTAGACTTGAAGATGTGAGAAATGAAGTAGGAGCTGTGAAAGTGTTGGGGGTATGGTTTAATGAGGATTTGAAAGGAAATGAAAGTTGGGATGAATGTGGCAAGAAAATTGAGAAAAAGCTTAACTTTTGAAGGATGAGAAATCTTACCTTTATTGTTGTCTTGCCGATCATTTTGTTTGTATTCTGTGTATATCCTACAAATAGAGGAAAGTTGATGCGTGTTGAGGAAATGATTTCTACCTTTTTTTGGAATAGCCGCATGAAAAGACTGAAGAGAGAATATGTATATAAGTTGATTGAGAATGGTGGGTTAGGGATTGGTGAAAATTCAATGGTTCTTAGGTATTAATTATATCAAAATGATTGTTTATTAGCTAAAAATAGTAAGAGTGCATGTATGATAAGGTATGCTGCTGGATGGATGTTGTATGGCTTAAAGTGGTTTGCACGAGATGCTAGAGTGCCTGTTGCTTTCAAATGTCCTGTATGGTATATGATTGAAAGTTTTATTAAGGAAAATGATTTGTGGGCTTGTGATATGAATGTTTTTAAAGATAAGAAGCTTGTTTTGAGTAAGATGCGGCAGAATGAAATGGGTGGATATTGCAATTAAGGTATGGAAGAATTTCTCGATAACTGGTGTGACAAATAGACAAAAAGGGATTGCTTGGATGACCTATCATAACATTTTACCAGTGCGGGAAGTGCAAAAAAGAAGAGAGTTGATAAGATCTGAAGTATGTCCAAGAAGAAGTTGTGGCGAAAGTGAGTCTGTTCAGCATTTAATGTGGGATTGTGAATATGCTAAAGAAGTGTGCATATGTAAAAATCAGATCCATAAAATAAATAATTACAAGATAATATGTATTTAACTCCATCCAACATAAATTCAATTTGTTCTTCTAACAATTGGCCACTACTTTGTAATCTAAAATATATGATGGTTGTGCACACCTCATTAGGAAGAATTCAACGCTTACTAGCGTAGGTTCCTATAATCTTAAGTTATTTATTCACATAGGTATCAATATATGGGGTAGAAGTATATGAGGTAGATATATAATATAAATAAATAGTTGTCCAGAAAGTATCAGATTTCAACGACAGGGACTAAAAAATATGATTGAATCTCTATAGTGGATATCCCAGATATTCTTTGTGGAACATTTGATCAGTACCGTTTGGGGTATATGTATCAATCTGTATATGATACAATTCATCCAACAGTTATTACAGGATTACACAAAAACTCTAAAATTACTCATATATATATATATATATATATATATATATATAGTATTAATACTTGACATTAACATCCATAAACACTAAATGTTGTGCAAAAATGTGCAGGAGATTTATGCAAAAAAATAATTAATTAAAGTTCATCCCACAATAGGTGTAAAAATAAAATAAAATATGGGAACAAGACTAGTAAAAAAAAATATATATAAACTATAATCCATCCAATAAACAATTCATCCATATTAGAACATCCACAGTGAAGTCGTATCCAATAAAAACTAATAAACTGTAAGGATAAAAAGAAAAATTGGGATACATCCAACGGAATAGTCTATCCACAGCAGGACCGTGACATCTATTGGTAGAGATAGCTGCAATATATTTCCAGTTGTGCAACAATGTATCACTTTCAGGTGGAGTACCAATTGTGCAACAATGTATCACTTTCAGGTGGAGTACCAATTGTGCAACAATGTATCACTTTCAGGTGGAGTAATATGTTGCAATAGTAAGTAGCAGTAATGAACAATATATGGAGCGGTCCTTTAGTTGGCTTATTTAATATAATGTAGTAGATCAAGATTACTCACAAGTTTATACAAGAAATGGGATGTATCCAGTAAATGGTTAATCCACAGTAAGACTACTGCAACTCTTAATAGAAATAGCTATATATGTTTCCAATGTTGCAACAACGTAACAGCATGCCGCTTTCCAGATTAAATAATATGTTGCAGTAGTAGCAGTATGTAGGACAATATATAGAAAAAGGCTTATGGCAGACTAGATCAATGTAGTGGTCGATCTAGGTTACTCACGATTAGATGTTTCAGATTAGTGAGGAAGTTTATCTCATAAAGTCACAGGAGGTATTTTTCTCTCTTTACAATGGAGGTATGCCTCAGGTTCACAATATGGGCATCGCTATGCTTGAGACGACCTGCTGATAAACTTCACTCTGTTATGTATAAGGCTGATCATGTCGGTGCCTGTAGCCGCGGCGTCCCATGTGCTTGCAGAGGTCACGGCCAAAGTGATTGTGTGTGCCGGCGTCTTCTCGTGTTTGGAGGTAGCTGCAGGGTCCAAATGCTAGCCGGGTTTGTGAGATTGCACTTAATCTCAAAGACCATATAAAAAGAGCGCTCTATAAAAATATATAAAAACAGAAATAGAAATTCGGCTGATGTATGGCGTCTGACTAGGGGGTCTTCTCTCACCACTCCATATACAACTACCAGGTGAGCCATCACAAACCATAACTACTTTGTAATCTATTTTCTAGAGCTGCAACACCTTTAGTGTGGTCAATTATTGTGTATAATGAATTGAAATCCATTGTCCCCAATATCCAATGGTCCTTAAATGTTAATTGTTCTAATACTGCGATCATTTCAGTTGTATCTTTAATATATGAAGGTATGTTTTTAACAATGGGCTGTAAGATTCTATCAATGTATTGGGACAGGTTTGATGAAACTGACCCAATGCCTGAAATAATAGGCCTTCCTGGTGGATTTGTTGGATCTTTATGTATCTTTGCAATGCAGTAAAATACTAGTATTCGTTGTTGCGTAGCTGTGATTTTATATTGAATATATATTCATGTTCTAATAAAATCCCTCTATTAAAACCCTTATTACATAGATGAATGAGTTCCCCTGAAAATTCTTTTGCGGGGTCTTTATTTAGGAGTTTGTATGTGGTCTTATCTGATAATTGTCTTTTATATTCTTTATCGTATTTATCTAAATTCTGAATGACAATGGCTACGCCTTTATCTGCCGGCCTTATTACTATCTTGTCAGATTTTTGTAACTCTTTGATAGCTTGTATCTCCCCTTTTGATAAATTATTTTTTGATGTATTAATTCAGAGTTTTCTGAGATCTGTTTCTATACATTTACGAAATGTTGCAATTTCTTGCCCAATTTATTGCTTGGGATATTTTATAGATTTTTGTTTGAGTTCCATATGTTTATATTTTGAGGCATCAATAGATGTTTGAGTAATTTACTTTTTAAAACATATTTGTCTTATACATTTTTCAATTCCAATGTATGTGTTAAATTTATATAGATTAGTAGTGGGTATAAATTTTAAACCTTTATTGAGTAATCTAGTTTGAGATTCTGTTAATTTGACATTGCTTAAATTAACTACTGCATCATTTTCTATTGTAGTGCATAGTGTCTTCTGTATTTTTCTACCTCCTTGTCCCCTCCGTTGTGATTTTGTGGTCTGAAATTCTATGTTGAACCCTGTGAGTGTATCTCTTGTCATTGATACTGTGTGTTGTGTGTGTTCCTTGTCATTCATGTCAGTGATGTGTTCCTCCCTTCTTTGGTGTTGTGATCATTCTATCTGTGTCTTTAGTTGTACATATGTGTCGGTGATTGGGATTGTTGATGTTTCCTCGCCATAGATTGTGGCCGCATTTGCCGGATTTTTGATCTGTGGTGTGGCGGGGCCCTATCTAAAAAAAGGGGGGGACTTGTGAGTGATTCAAAACAATTGGTTGTAAGAATATTATATGGAGGTTTAATCTTGTTCCTATTTTTTCCTTTTCTTTATTGTGTATATTAGCATCACCTAAGGGTATGCCATCTTCTGTTATTTCTTTTTGTAAAAATTAATCTTTCTTATTAGTCTGTCCAATTTTTTTGGGGTCTTTTTATTCATGATCTCTTGCTCTAATTTGTCCAACCCTTTGCATATTCATTGTTGTCATTCATTAAATTCATCATCCTGTGAAATTATTTCAACTGTGGTTTTTATTTTTTCAATTTGTTCTATAGCCTCCTCTAAAATTTGGGTTCTTCATTTCATTATCATTTGTATCAACACAGTTGACTGTTTCTTAAGAAAATCATTCCATTCTTTATAAAAGTCTTCATTATATAGGTCCTGAGTAGTGCTGAGCGAACCCGAACTATAGTTCAGGTCCGTACCGAACTTTACGATTTTTGGTACCCGGACCCGAACCCGAATTTCGGATTCAAGTTCGGTGTTCGGGCATTTAATAAAGCATGTTAAAAGCCTGCAGGCCAGCCAATCAACAAGCTTTTAAACTATGTGTCCTTAAAAGCCATCACAGCCATGCCTATTATTGGCATGGCTGTGATTGGCCGGTGCATCATGTAGCCCAGCCTCTATATAAGCTGGATCACGTGTAGCACCGCCCATCAGCTCTCAGAAGTGAAGGGACAATAAGCAGGCAGCTGAAGTGAGGGACAGTGTTGGTGCGATTTTTTTTGTGGGTGTAATACACCATCTTTGCACCCCTGATACAGAAAACTAATCATAAATCTGGCTGCTAATTCTGTGGTTGAGCTACAGAGATTTTTTTTGTGGGTGCAATGCAACATTGTACTTTGTACACCTGACACACAAATATAATAGTTAATCTGTCTGTTAGTTAAGTGCACGTCATATACCCATTTATTGTGTGAAGTACACCTGTACTACATACGTGACAGGAAAATTGATATAGTTATAGAAACATAGAAACTTAGAAACATAGAATGTGTCGGCAGATAAGAACCATTTGGCCCATCTAGTATGCCCAATATACTGAATACTATGGATAGCCCCTGGCCCTATCTTATATGAAGGATGGCCTTATGCCTGTCCCATGCATGCTTAAACTCCTTCACTGTATTTGCAGCTACTACTTCTGCAGGAAGGCTATTCTATGCATCCACTACTCTCTCAGTAAAGTAACACTTCCTGATATAACTTTTAAACCTTTGCCCCTCTAATTTAAAACTATGTCCTCTTGTAGCAGTTTTTCTTCTTTTAAATATTCTCTCTTCTTGTTAATCCGTCTGCTAGTTAGGTGCATGTCATATACCCATTTATTGCGTGAAGTACACCTGCACTGCATACGTGACAGGGAAATTGATCTAGTTAATCCGGCTGTTAGTTAGGTGCATGTCATACACCCATTTATTAGGTGAAGTACACCTGCACTGCATACGTGACAGGGAAATTGATACAGTTAATCCGTCTGTTAATTAGGTGCATGTCATATACCCATGTATTGCGTGAAGTACACCTGCACTGCATATGTGACAGGGAAGCTGATATAGTTTATCCGTCTGTTAGTTAGGTGCACGTCATATACCCATTCATTGCGTGAAGTACACCTGCACTGCATATGTGTCAGGGAAATTGATATAGTTAATCCGTCTGTTAGTTGGGTGCACATCATATGCCCATTTATTGCGTGAAGTACACCTGCACTGCATATTTGACAGGGAAAATAATATAGTTAATCTGTCTGTTAGTTCAGTGGGTGACCTCAAAGAATGAGGAGAGCATTAAATAAAAGACATGTCCCTGGTCGTGGTGCTGCTGGGGTTGGTGGAGCTCCTGTTGCATGGAGAGGACGTGGTCGATCTGTGCAAACTACAAACCAAAATTAAACTTCTTCCTTAGGTGCACGTAGGCAACAGAACGTTCAGTGTTATTTTGTAGACCCAAATACCGGTGTATAAATGGTGAGGCCATAACAAGTAGAGGAGGTAGTACACTACGTGCAGAATTATTAGGCAAATGAGTATTTTGACCACATCATCCTCTTTATGCATGTTGTCTTACTCCAAGCTGTATAGGCTCGAAAGCCTACTACCAATTAAGCATATTAGGTGATGTGCATCTCTGTAATGAGAAGGGGTGTGGTCTAATGACATCAACACCCTATATCAGGTGTGCATAATTATTAGGCAACTTCCTTTCCTTTGGCAAAATGGGTCAAAAGAAGGACTTGACAGGCTCAGAAAAGTCAAAAATAGTGAGATATCTTGCAGAGGGATGCAGCACTCTTAAAATTGCAAAGCTTCTGAAGCGTGATCATCGAACAATCAAGCGTTTCATTCAAAATAGTCAACAGGGTCGCAAGAAGCGTGTGGAAAAACCAAGGCGCAAAATAACTGCCCATGAACTGAGAAAAGTCACGCGTGCAGCTGCCAAGATGCCACTTGCCACCAGTTTGGCCATATTTCAGAGCTGCAACATCACTGGAGTGCCCAAAAGCACAAGGTGTGCAATACTCAGAAACATGGCCAAGGTAAGAAAGGCTGAAAGACGACCACCACTGAACAAGACACACAAGCTGAAACGTCAAGACTGGGCCAAGAAATATCTCAAGACTGATTTTTCTAAGGTTTTATGGACTGATGAAATGAGAGTGAGTCTTGATGGGCCAGATGGCTGGATTGGTAAAGGGCAGAGAGCTCCAGTCCGACTCAGACGCCAGCAAGGTGGAGGTGGAGTACTGGTTTGGGCTGGTATCATCAAAGATGAGCTTGTGGGGCCTTTTTGGGTTGAGGATGGAGTCAAGCTCAACTCCCAGTCCTACTGCCAGTTTATGGAAGACACCTTCTTCAAGCAGTGGTACAGGAAGAAGTCTGCAAGGTAAGAAAAACATGATTTTCATGCAGGGCAATGCTCCATCACACGCGTCCAAGTACTCCACAACGTGGCTGGCAAGAAAGGGTATAAAAGAAGAAAATCTAATGACATGGCCTCCTTGTTCACCTGATCTGAACCCCATTGAGAACCTGTGGTCCATCATCAAATGTGAGATTTACAAGGAGGGAAAACAGTACACCTCTCTGAACAGTGTCTGGGAGGCTGTGGTTGCTGCTGCACGCAATGTTGATGGTGAACAGATCAAAACACTGACAGAATCCATGGATGGCAGGCTTTTGAGTGTCCTTGCAAAGAAAGGTGGCTATATTGGTCACTGATTTGTTTTTGTTTTGTTTTTGAATGTCAGAAATGTATATTTGTGAATGTTGAGATGTTATATTGGTTTCACTGGTAAAAATAAATAATTGAAATGGGTATATATATATATATTTTTGTTAAGTTGCCTAATAATTATGTACAGTAATAGTCACCTGCACACACAGATATCCCCCTAATATAGCTAAAACTAAAAACAAAAATATTCAGCTTTGATATTAATGAGTTTTTTGGGTTCATTGAGAACATGGTTGTTGTTCAATAATAAAATTAATCCTCAAAAATACAACTTGCCTAATAATTCTGCACTCCCTGTAGATTGGGTGGCTGACAGTGCCTCCAGTTCCTTCACATTGTCTTCCACCAGGTCCCATGCTGAAAATGCAAAATTGGCACCTGCAGCCCATGGGCATCTGTCTTTCACCTTACCCCCTTGCAAATCAGCCAAGCACTCTGAGCCACAAGTCATGCAGCAGTCTCTTAAGCTTTTTGATGACTCTGCTGGCAGGGTTTCCTAGGGCTGTCTACATAGTCCTGCTCCAGAAGTGGAAGAGATTGAGTGCACTGATGCCCAACCACTTATGTTTCAGGATGTGGACATGGGAGGACCACCGCAGCCCATCTCTGATGATGACGAAAAGCAGGTGCCAACTGCTGAGGCTTTCTGCTGTGTGCCGACCGGCAAGGTGGGCAAGAGTGGAATTAAGGTCATGTGAGTGACGTGTGCATTTCAGAGGAAGAGGTTAGGGTCACACAGCTCCAGCCATACAGCAAAAGAGGGAGAAGTGTGCAAAAGCAGAGTGGCCATCCTCTAGCCAGTACGCCTACTACTGCCCACTGCACCCAGAGACTGAGCACACCAAAACCAGTTCCAAAGAGTTCCCTGGCGTGGCAGTTCTTCAGACATTGTGCTGATGACAAAACGCAAGTGGTTTGCAATCTGTGCAATCAGAGCCTGTAGCGAGGCATAAATGTTCTAAACCTGGGCACCACCTGCATGACCAGGCATCTAAATGCAAAGCACAAGTTGCAGTGGAGTAAACACTTCAAAAACCACGAAAGATCTCTGGCTCCTCCTGATTCCTTTTCTGCTGCAGTCTCGACCTCTTCCTCTCCCTTTGGAGTGACAGTGGCACCTGCCACCCCGCAAACAGAGGATGTGGCAGCAACGCCACCACCTCCGTTCCATCACCAAGCATCTCCATTATGTCCCATGGTAGCGTTCAGCTTTCCATCTACCAAATACTGAAGAGAAAGAGGAAGTACCCACCCACGGTCCCTTGCCTTGAATGCCAGCATTTCAAAATTCCTGGCCTTTGAAATGCTGTCATTCCGTTTGATGGAGAAGGAGACTTTTAAAAAACTTATGGAGGTGGCTGTCCCACAGTGGGTGGTTCCCAGCCGCCACTAGTTTTCCAGGTGAGCCATCCCCGCTCTGGTCAACCAAGTGGCGGACAAAATTAGGTGTGCACTGCGCAATGCCATCTGTGGCAAGGACCACATAACCACCAATACGTAGACCAGTAAGCACAGGCAGGCAAGCCACACTGGCCTGAGGCGGACAGCAGTTTGGCGCATGTCCTTCCGCCACCGAGGATTGCAGGACGTTTCTCTTTGCCTCCTGTTGTCTTCTCCCCCTACTCTGCTTCCTCTTATACCGCCTCCTCATCTGGTCAGCATAACACCTTCACCACCAACTTCAGCACAGCCAGGGGTAAATTACAGCAAGCTGTTTTGAAACTCATCTGTTTAGGGGAAAAACCACACACCGCGCAGACGCTGTGGAAGGCATGGATCAACAGACCGATGAGTGGTTGGTGCCACTGAGCCTCAAGTCTGGCCTGGTGGTGTGCAATAATGGGCGAAATCTTGTAGCAGCTCTTGGATTAGCCGGTTTTACGCACATCCCTTGCCTGTGCTGAATTTGGTGGTGCAAAGGTTCCTGAAAAATTACCCCGATATGTCAGAGCTGCTGCAGAAAGTGTGGTCCATCTGTGCTCGTTTTGGGCGTTCTCACCCCGCTGCTGCTTGCCTGACAGCGCTGCAGTGTAACTTCGGTCTTCCCGCTCACTGCCTCATATGCGACGTGCCCACAAGGTGGAACTCCACCTTGCTCATGCTGGAGAGACTGTGTGAGCAGCAGCAGGTGATAAGTGGAGTTTCAGCTGCAGCACGCACGGGTGACTTGCTCTGCGGAACAGCAGCACCACTTCACCACCAACGAGTGGGCCTCCATGTGGGACATTTGAGCCGTGTTGCGCTGTTTCAAGTACTCCACCAACATGGCCAGTACCGATGACGCAGTCCTCAGCGATACGATCCCACTTCTATGTCTCCTTGAAAAAAAACGCTTTGTTCAATGATAGAAGAGGATGTGGCACAGGAGGAAAAGGAGGAGGAAGAGGGATCATTTCCACAGTTATAAGGCCAGTCATTCACAGGTGGCTTGGAGGGTGGGTTCCTGCACCAGCAGAGGCCAGGGCACAATTGTCCAGCCACGGCACAGTTCTGGAGGATGAAGAGGAGGAGGATGATGATGAGGAGTAACCGTGTTCACAGCAGGGTGGCACCCAAAGCAGCTCACTGAAGCATGGCTGGGGGGATACAGAGGACACAGACGATACACCTCCTACAGAGGACAGCTTTATATTGCCCCAGGGCAGCCTGGCACACATGAGCGACTACATTCTGCAGTGCCTGTGCAACGACCACCGAGTTGTCCACATTTTAATCAGTGCTGATTACTGTGTGGCCACGCTGCTGATGGCAGTCCCACCTGACACAGGGAGCTCAGTGAAAGCACAAGGCAAAGGCAGAGGAGGAGGAAAAAGTCACTAACACAGCTGGATGGAGGGTTAGCATGGCGGAAATGTGGGAAATCTTTGTCAGCAAGCCACAACAACCAGCACCACCAGCTGATATGGAACGTCTTAGCAGGAGGCAGCATTTCAACAACATGGTGGAACAGTACGTGCACACACGCCTAATGGGTCTGCCCCATTCAACTTCTGGGTCTCCAAATGTTGGGCACATGGCCTGAGCTGGCCCTTTATGCCTTGAAGGTGCTGGCCTGCCCCGCGGCCAGTGTATTGTCTGAATGTGTGTTCAGTAGAGTTGAGCGGACACCTGTAATTTTGGGTTCGACGGGTTTGGCCGAACTTCGCAAAAAAGTTTGAGGTCGGGACCCGAACTTGACCCCGAACTTGAATTGAAGTCAATCGGGACCCGAACTTTGGAGCACTAAAATGGCTCTAAAAAAGTCATGGAAAGGGCTAGAGGGCTGCAAAAGGCAGCAAAATGTGGTTACGTCATGTGAAATGACTTAAAGTAACATAAAATACATAAAAATAAAAAAATAATAAACTTAATCTAGGAGGAGGTCCATATGGAGTAGGAGGTTGAGGAGGCGGTGGATGTGGCAGTGTAGGTGGAAGCGGGCAGTGGAGGAGGAGGAGGTAGTCAACACTGTTTTTTTATTTTATTTATTTATTTGTTTAAATTTGGGTAGACCCCAAAACATTGGGAAATATAAAAAACAAACAAAGAGAAAGTGAGCTGGAGTACAACAATGGCTGGATGAGGCCAGTATACATGTCTACTCTGCACAAGGTACGGACAAGTCCTGTGGGATCCATGCCTGGTTCATTTTAATGAACGTGAGCTTGTCCACATTGGCTATGGACAGGCGGCTGCATCTTGTCTGTGATAACCCCCTCCAGCCGTGCTAAACAAATGTTCAGACAATACACTGGCTGCATGGCAGGCCAGCACTTCCAAGGCGTAAAGGTCAAGCTCAGGCCATGTGCCCAATTTGGAGACCCAGAAGTTGAAGTGTGCACACATACTGCTCCACTATGTTGGTGAAATGATGCCTCCTGCTAACACGTTCCAAATCAGCTGGTGGTGCTGGTTGTTGTGGCGTGCTGACAAAGCTTTTCCACATTTCGGCCATGCTAATTCTGCCTTCTGAGGTACTGGCGGTGCCCCAGCTGCATTGAGGACCTCTTCCTCCTCCTCACCCTTCACCTTGTGTTTCCACTGAGCCCCAGCGTGCACTTGTAGTCGCGCATCTTCCGATCAGTAACAGAAGTTATTATTAAATTTAGTTTCCTGTCAGCAATACAGAGCAGGGGTTTTTCACCGGCAGAAATGGGTTAATGTCAACCATCAATGTAACAGACAAATTTTAGAAATTTAGGTCCCTGTCATCTATGCAGAGCAGGGGTTTGTATACGGCAAAAATGGTAAAATGTCACCCGAGAATGTAACAGATGATTTTTTGAAATTTAGGTCCCTGTCACCTATGCAGAGCAGGGGTTTAATCACGGCAAAACTGGGTTCATGTCACCCACCAATGGAACAGACAATTTTACAAAATTTAGGTTCCTGTCACCTATGCAGAGCAGGGGTTTGTATACGGCAAAAATGGAAAATGTCACCCAAGAATGTAACAGACGATTTTTATAAATTCAGGTCCCTGTCACCTATGCAGAGCAGGGGTTTATTCAGGGCAAAAATGGGTTCATGTCACCCACCAATGGAACAGACGATTTTACAAAATTTAGGTCCCTGTCACCTATGCAGAGCAGGGGTTTGTATACGGCAAAAATGGTAAAATGTCACCCGAGAATGTAACAGACGATTATTAGAAATTTAGGTCCCTGTCACCTATGCATAGCAGGGGTTTATTCACGGCAAAAATGGTAAAATGTCACCCAAGAATGTAACAGACGCTTTTGAACCGTGCTTCCTCTTTTGCTGTGCTGGTGCCTCTGTGCGACCACCGCCTCTTCCTCCAAACTGCACACTTCACTCGCATGACCTTGATTCCATGTGGGGTCTAGTAGTGATGGACGAAGATCTGCTGGGACGGTTCGCTAACGTGATTGCGCAAATGCAATCAAATGTTCACGAATCGCAATTTCGCGGCAGGTCCCATTCATTTTAATGGCAGGCGAACCTGAAAAACCTTCAGCTCATATTTGCAGCCAAGAAATAATTACTAGAAATGCGCAAATAGTCCCACAACATGGACAGTGACATACCAGATGTATTATTCGAATTTGCGATCTCCATAAAAAAAATGAAATGCAAAATATCAGCAATATAATTTTCACGTACGCGCATGCACAAATGCACTATACAGTACCCAAATGCACCATAAAGAAAGTATATTGGTATATAACACCCCGCTTCAATCAGTTTTTTGTGGGGGGGGGGGGGACTGGTATATCACACCAGTTGAAATTATTTGTTCCAATAACGCTTGTCCCTCTATATACCTGCAGTATCGCAGCATAACCGCACACAACTGCGGCACAATACAAATGCACTATAATATACTTTCTAACATAGGAAGGCAATCCATTAGAATATACATGAAGATAAAACGTAACCTTTAATAATTTTACAATGAGGGTCCATTCACACGTCCGTAAGTGTTTTGCGGATCTGCAAACACGGACACCGGCAATGTGCATTCTGCAATTTGTGCAAATGCGGATGCTGGCGGCACATTCCGGCCCCATTGAAAATGAATGGGTCTGCACTGGTTCCGCAAAATTGCGGAACGGATGCGGACCCATTTTGCGGACGTGTGAATGGAAAAGATATCCCTCAAAATGAAAATAAATTACATTATTAAAGTTAAGCAAAAAGCATAGATGTGGTAGGCAATAACAAGTGCTCGGCGGCACTAAATTAGGTGCTCGGTGGCACCAAATCAGAAACCATATATCCTTCCACAATCCGGGGGGTTCCAGTGCACATCGACGAATCCAGGTGGGAAAGCAAAAAAACATCCATCCCTGGGCTAGATGATGATGTGGTATTGAAGGACAGGGTGGGTGCAGAACTGTCCCTGATATTGCCCTACAGGAGGGTGCTATTCTGGCCCTGATAGACTAACCACAGACCACCCGCCCTGATAAGAGCGACCCCGCCCGGAACCTTACCCTATATAAAAATGGCCCTAGTAAGCCCCTAGCCCCTAGGCCCCTGACTTCCAGGTGATCACTATATAGATCTATGTGTTTTTTACTCATTATAAAAGTATATTATAAGTATATTGCACCCCTCTGTGTATCACACATATCGATAGCACACCTATACTAGTGCTTAAAATTACTTTTGTGGTCCTATCAGCTAGCGTTTGGTGTCCCTAACAGCCTGTCCCTGCCCCACACAGCCCCCCAACACTGAATGTAAAATGGCGGCCATATCAGGTTTATTTATGAGGTAGGGGGTATGTCCATGTGCTGAAATGTCTCAATTGGCTGTCCTGTACCACATGGTGGATGTGTCATTGGTAAAAGTTCTTAACAATGTAAAAGAATATGGCAGGCGCAAATTTCTCCATATGTTCACATGTTCGGCCAATCGCGAACACGCAAAGTTCGCCGCAAAATGACCGCCGGGCGAACTGCAAGGCCATCTCTAGGGTCTAGTACCTCATCATCCTCCACATCATCTTCCACCCACTCTTTACCCCTCCTGCCATCATTGTCGGTCTGCAGACTGCAAAAAGCCTCAGCCGTTGGCACCTGTGTTTCGTGATCTTCACATGTCCTCATCCTGAAACATAAGTGGTTGGGCATCAGTGCACTCAATCTCTTCCACTTCTGGGGCAATGCTATGTGGATGGCCCACGAAAAACATGCCAGCAGAGTCATCAAAAAGAGACTGCTGCATGACTTGGGCTCAGACTGCTTGACTGATTTGCAAGGGGGTGAGGTGAAAGACTGATGGCCACGGGCTGCAGGTGCCAACTAGAAGCTTTCAGCAAGGGACTGGGTGGGAGAAAATGTGAAGGAACTGTCAGCCACTTAATCTACTATCGCCTGTACTTGTTCTGACCTCACCATTTGTAGAGCCACATTCGGCCCTACCAAATAACTCTGAAGGTTCTGTCGCCTACTCGCACCTGAGGAAGGTGTTTCACTTGGGCGTGTAGCTGGCACAGATCCACCATGTCCTCTCCCTGCAACAGGAGCTCCACCAACACCAGCAGTACCACAACAAGGGCCATGTTCCTTGTTTGACGCTCTCCTAATTTTTTGCGGTCACCCACCGAAGTAACAGCGTGCACTTGTAGTCGCGCATCTTCCGATCAGTAACAGAAGTTATTACTAAATTTAGTTTCCTGTCAGCAGGACTGTCAGGAATGCAGCACAGGGCAAACAGGCACTTTATTGCCCCCAAAAAAGAGTTTTTTAACCCTAAATTAAACAGATGAATTTAACTAAGATTATATTTCACTCTCACAAAGCACAGGGGTTTTTTGCATAAAAAATTGGTGGATATGTAACCCCTACAATGGAACAGATGGATTTTCTGAATTTCTGTGCCTGCCTGTCACATGTGCAGGCCTCAGAGGTACTTTACACCCAAAAATAGAATTTGAAGCCCAAAAATGTAACATCGGTATTTACTGGTTGTATTTGACTGACAGGAACGCAGCGTAGGTCGCAAATGTACTTTATAGCAACAAAAATTTGAATTGAACAAAAAATTTAACTTCAGTATTTGGCGGTTTTATTGGACTGTCAGGAATGCATCACAGGGCAAAAAGGTACTCTATTGCCCCCAAAAAGGTTGTTGTTTTTTTACCCTAAATGAAACAGATGGATTTAACTGAGATTATATTTCCCTCTCACAAATGAAGCACAGGGTTTTTTTTACATAAAAAATTGGTGGATATGTTACCCCTACAATGGAACAGATGGATTTGATTAATTTATTTGCCTGCCTGTCACATATGCAGTGCAGGCCTCACAGGTACTTTACAACAAAAAAAAGTAAATATGTCACCCCACAATGGAACAGATGGATTTAACTGATTATATTTCACTCTCAGAAATGCAGCACAGGCGAAAGTTGGACGGCGTGATGACGTGAACACAGCACGTCTCGCTCTCCCCCGCTGGCCTCTTCCCTCCAAGCTTCCGGCACATCCGATCAGCTGAATAGCTGATGCCAAAGCGCTGATGTATTGAGCGGCGTCCCTGCGCTGTATGTGAGTTGGTTCCTGGATCGTCTTACCTGCCGCTTGTGGTTGCCTGGTTGTTGGACGCTCTGCCGGGACCCTCCGCTGCTCTTCTTCTGCTCTCCTTCTGCTGTCGGTTGGTCTTCTCTCCTGCTCTGTGCATGACCTCGGCTGCCTCGCTGTTCCGGGGATCTCCTGTCTCCCTCCCTTGCTGGCTGGCTGGCTGGCTCGTCTCTCGTCCTCTCCCTGCCTCTGGATCCGGCGGCTCTCCTGCTCTGCCTGCTGCTTCTCCTCAGCTGTCTCCCTGCAATTTGGACTGCCTGTCACTCCTGGACACGTGAGAATACAGCGTCCGTCGATTTTACTTTTTTTATATACAGTGCTGGTTCCTGTGTTTGCTGGGAGGACGTATTTTTGTCCAGACTTTTCCTGCCTTTCCTGTTTTCTTTGTGGGGTTAGGTAGGGGGGGGATAGAGGGGTGGGGGAGGAAAAGAGGAATAGGAGAGGAGGAGAGGAAGGGGTTAAAAGGGGGGGAAATAAGGCGAGAGAGAAGTAATAAGGAGATATAAAGGAGAATATAAGTTGGAAAAAGGAAAGAAAGGGTGAGGTGCGGAGAATCGGGGGTGGGGAACATAAAGAAATTAAAAATCAATAAAAAAGGGAGAAAACGAGGGGGAAAAAAGGGAAGAGAATGGCCCCAAAGCGACGATCAGTGGACTCCTCGGCAACCAAATTGGGGTCTAAAACACCAGAAAACAAGATCGATAAGTTTTTGAAATCACCCTTCCTTAATGAAAAAAATCCAGTTAAAACTAAACTTTCTGCTAACGTGAAGAAAAATAAGTTGGAAAGGAGAATATAAGTTGGAAAAAGAAAAGAAAGGGTGAGGTGCGGAGAATCGGGGGTGGGGAACATAAAGAAATTAAAAATCAATAAAAAAGGGAGAAAACGAGGGGGAAAAAAGGGAAGAGAATGGCCCCAAAGCGACGATCAGTGGACTCCTCGGCAACCAAATTGGGGTCTAAAACACCAGAAAACAAGATCGATAAGTTTTTGAAATCACCCTTCCTTAATGAAAAAAATCCAGTTAAAACTAAACTTTCTGCTAACGTGAAGAAAAATGCTAAAACACCCCAGTTTGAGGAACCCTCTGAGGACGGATCAATGGAGGCAGATCAGGAAGCGGTAGAGGAGGGTCTCCCTGTACAAACGCGAACAGAATATGACCCACTTGTTTTGAATAAGATCCTTTTTGCTGTGGAAAACAACGGCTCTCTGGTGCAGGGGATGTCCACTCAATTGGGCTCAGTGCAGAGCGACATCTCTTTAATTAGAGAAGACTTAGTAAAGATTCGTGACCGAGTCCTCAATGTGGAAAAAACTGTTGTTTCCCTGCAAACCGATATAGTCACCTTAAAATCTAAAACTCTGCTTCTCGCCTCAGAAAATCAAGTGCTACAACACAAGCTAGAGGATCTTGAGAATAAGTCAAGGCGGAACAATGTCCGTATAATTGGGCTCCCAGAAGGGGCTGAGGGCCGGCAGCTAGAGGAACAACTTAAAGATGTGGTCATGCACAATCTAGGCACCGATAATTTTTCTTCTATGTTCCAAATAGAAAGAGCCCACCGAATACCAGGAGGAAAACCTACTCCAGGGAGGCCGCCGCGTACAATCTTAATGAAGCTATTACTGTCCGCTGATAGAGATATGATATTAAGAAGAGCCAGAGAATGTACACCCATTGAATATCAGGGTTCCAGGTTGCTCTTTTTTCCTGACTTTGCGCGGCAGACTCAGGAAAAGAGACGTAATTTCATAGAGATAAAGAAGCGTTTGGCGCTAAAAGATATCAAATATTCTCTACAGTATCCAGCGAAATTAAGAGTGATCTATAATGGGACTTCCCTGTTTTTTGAGACACCACAACAAGCGTCAGACTGGATTGACCATACGGGCATTTGAAACTGTGTACTATCATGTTTGAAGGGATGGCTGGGAGGCGGGGCTAGGTTGGGGGAGAACGGCCGGGGGTTAGGAACCCACCTTGCAGGTCGGGGTGTTTTTTTTTTTTTTTGTGTTTGATTGATGTCTATTAGAATTGTATCGTGGAATGTCAGAGGGCTCGGGGAAAGGGTTAAAAGGCAAGCCATTATGGATGCAGTAAAAAGATACCTTCCAGCAATTGTTTGTATAGTAGAAACTCATCTTACTAAAGAAACCCTGCGCCGTCTGGCAACGGGATGGCACTCTCAATCTTATCACTCCACCTTCAGCGGATCTTCCAGGGGCGTTTCAGTCTTGATTCATAATTCTGTAGACTTCATCCTCATAAAATCCCATATAGATGATCAGGGTAGATTTATTTTCCTACATGGTAAGCTGTATGGCCACAGTTATATTTTGGCCTTCTTCTATATACCCCCTCCATTCTCAATGTACCCATTGACTCAGCTATTGCTCTTTGCTGAAAACAGATCAGAATGTCGGTTAATCCTGATGGGGGACTTTAATACGGTTATGGACCCCAACAAGGATAGACTCACTTTAGATGCAGATCGGGGGAGGAACCCTTGTAACTCTTTGCTGCCCCAGTTTTGCTTAGAAGTAGGAGTGGTAGATATATGGGAACACCTTGGCGGAGGAAAGAGAGTATACTCTTGCGTCAGTAGGGGGGGGAGAGCAATGTCTCGGATTGATCTAGCACTCACCAATGAGAGCAACCTGAGTAATATCAGCAAGATTCGATACGGAGTAAGAACCGTTTCGGACCACTCACCCGTACTGGTTGAGGTTCGCACGGGGGAGAATAAGGATAGAAGGGGGCTAGGATTCAAGATGAACCCATATTGGCTTACCATTATGGAGAATCCTCAGTCTATTAAATTACTGATATCCTCCTTTTGGGAGGTGAATTTTCCCTCTGCTAGCATCAACATAGTATGGGATGCCCTGAAAGCATATATAAGAGGGGTCTTCATAAGTGAGATTGCTGCAGCAAGGAGAACATTTAGGGGAAAAGAGGAGGAACTGGTTAAGATCGCTGTATCTACAACTGAGCGTTTTACCAGCCAACCCACGGAATACAACAGGGAAGAGATGCAGAAGGCTAGCTGTTGCTTGGAGAAGTATTTGGTAGAGAAAGCAAATCATAGAGTATTCTTTAAGGGGCTTAAATATTTTTCGGAATCTGGACGCCCTGGTAAGCTCCTAGCAAAAATAATCTCACAACAAGATAGGAAAAATCAATCTATCACTTCAATCCGTAACTTAGAGGGGGAGATTATAACAAATCCAGAGGGGATTAGGGATACTTTTTTACAATATTTTGCTCAGATATACAGATCCCCCCCCCCCGGTATGACATCCGAACTGGCGATGCGGTTGTTGGAGAGGATTCCACTTTCTAGTTTGAATGAAGCCCAAATAGAATTTGTGGAAGAGGAGTTGTCTCTCTCTGAGCTGAAGGAGGCTCTGGGGTCTATCTCGGGGAGCTCATCGCCAGGACTGGATGGTCTTCCATATGAAGTTTATCGTAAGTATGGTGAGATGATCCTCCCCCAGCTGCTGGAGGTGTTTTCCCAAGCAATACAGGGAGGGGGTTTACCATGCTCCATAATGGAGGCTCTTATTGTTTTAATTCCGAAAAAGGATAAAGACCCGGTAGAAATGAGCTCCTATAGACCAATTTCTTTATTAAATACCGATGTTAAGTTATTATCAAAAATTTTGGCTAGGAGGCTCTCGCGGGTTATATCCACTATTATCCACTCAGATCAAAATGGTTTTATGCCAAAGAGGGGCACCCATCACAACCTACATAGGCTATTCATGAATATTCAGTCCCCGGGGAGCAGTGCCCGCTCCATCCTGTCGTTGGATGCCGTCAAGGCCTTCGACAGGGTGGAGTGGACCTTTCTCTGGGAGGTGATGAAAAAAATGGGCTTTGGCCCAAGATTCTTGGCGATGGTACAGCTCCTATATAACTCCCCAGCTGCTAGGATAAGGATCAATGATATGACAACAGAGAGCTTTATATTAGGAAGAGGCACCCGTCAGGGTTGTCCTCTCTCCCCCCTGCTATTCAATATCTACATTGAACCCTTAGCGGCTAGTATTAGGCAGGATCCGAGGGTGGCTGGTTTTGGCACAATGGGGAATTATGATCGAGTATCACTTTATGCAGACGACATTTAGATTTTTATGCATCAAACAGACACTACTCTTCCTCGTATAATGGACCTGGTTGGTCTCTTTTCCGGTCCTTCCGGTCTGGAGATCAACTGGGAGAAGACCGTCCTTCTCCCTATAGACGAACTGCGGGGCGAACGGGATAACCAGCTAACGATCTCAGATTCAATAAAGTACCTGGGGATAACAGTTTCTGCCAAACCCCAGGAATATCTACAACTTAATCTGCTTCCTCTGTTGATAAAGCTGAGGGCTAAAATTAAGATATGGCAAAAAATCCTGTCAGCGAGAGCGGACAGAATCTCATTAATAAAAATGGTAGTGCTGCCCCAGGTTCTTTATATATTGCGCAATTCGCCTGTATGGATTGTAGATAAGTACTTCAGATTGATAGAGCGGATGCTTAATGATCTAATATGGGGGAGGAAGCGTGTGAGATTGAAGGTACTCTATTTTTCTATGCCCTATAATCGGGGAGGCCTTAACCTCCCCTATTTTAGGGGCTATTTTGTGGCCTCTCAACTCTGCTTGTTTAATGAGTGGGAAAATAGCCAGTTCTGCAGTAAGGTGGTGAAAGATTCAGGCTTCGCAGATTTTTTACAGTACTTGAGTCTGACTATTTATTAAATGTACTAAATGGGTATACACTTTTCTGTAGAATGGCTACAAAGTCTTGGCGAGATATAAGGAACTGGTGTGGAGCTGGGGCATCACTTATTTGCACTCCATTATGGCATAATCCAAAGCTTTTGAACTTAAACGACCTGAGTTGCAGCCAGTATTGGAGGACCAAGAATGTTCAGTACCTGCATCAAGTGGTCAGTGGTGGACACATTTTGCCCCTTGCGGAATTAAAGCAAGGGGCAAATTTAGGTGAAGTGGCTTGGTATGCATACTTTCAACTAAGGTCAGCACTTTCTAGCACTGCAAATCACTATCTTCTTACTATAGATACTCCTGAATTTTTACATGATTTAATTTGCAAGAAAATTGTCACGAGAATTAAAGTATCTCACTGTTATAGACACTTAATGAAAAAGTTTTTTTCGGATGTTCTTTCACCAGGACAGAGAGCCTGGTCATCTTTGCTTTCAGAGACGGGCTCTCCAAACTGGGAGAATATAGGGGAAAGTTTAAAATTGGTTTCGCATAATTTTAACCACACTGTTGTACAATTTAATATTTTGCACAAAATATATGTGACACCTATATGGTTATACAGGAGAGGACTTAGAACCTCCTCTGACTGCCCACGCTGTGGTGAATCCGAGGCAGATCATTTACATCTGTTCTGGGACTGCCCAATGGTGAGCAGGTACTGGAGATCAGTTCAAACCAATCTGGCTCGTAAACTCAACATTGTTGTTCCCTTTACTCCCAGGATATGGGTCCTGGGAGACTTATCGGAGGTCAATTACCAACCTACAAATGGTCGATTGTTGATTAAGGTGATGTTTCTGGCTAGGCTTCTCATCTCTAGAGCATGGTTTTGCTCCTCCGCCCCAGACTGTAATAATTGGCTGGGCTTGGTTGAGAAGGTGAAAAGCTACGAGAAGATCTTGTACAAACAAAGAGGATCCTACTTAAAGTGGAATAAACTGTGGAAAGATTGGGATACGATTAACTAATTAGGATTTTTTATTTTATTTTTTTGGTCTGCAAGGTGGGGGGGGGGATGGGGGGATGGTGGGATGGTGGGGGGGTTCTGGGGAAGATCCAATTAGTCCGGCTTCTTTTTGTATGACATGTATTAGTGTAGAATGTGAAGTCATAATGGAGAATTGGAGTATCTCTAGAAACGTTGGAGGTTGGCAGGACTCACCAGCATCAGATATTGGTTAATTTTTGACCCATCTAAAATGTTGAGTAATACATGGGTGAGGGTTCAGGGCTCGGGATCTTGGGGGGCCCGGGCATCGGGCGCGACCCGGTTGCGGCTTTTCCTGTTTGACATGAGTTTTAACTACGGGCACTGATCCGACATATGTGTGGGCTGGGTCCTACCATCTGTCTTCTCTTAATGAACTGGAGTCGGTGTTGGGCTCTGCTCTCCTAATAAGACAGTGCTTGTTGGTTTTGCTTTTCTCCTCAATTGCCGGAGATTGCTGAGCGACATTTGACTCGAGTTCTCTTTCCACGAGACATCGTGGTAAACTCATGCGAGTTATGCTTAAACAGGGCATTAATATTTAACTTAACTATATGGGCATGAGGCAGTAAAACACGTGAGTGGGTTCTATACCACTGTGATAGAAGACTGCTGGACCCCCGCCTGTTTTTCTTCGCTTTACGGAAGTGTGCGATTAAAGATCGCTGTGAGCTTGCCACGCAGGGTGTACATGAGCACCAGATGATTCGCCACACGAGCGCTGATCCTGTCGGTGGTGCTTACTTATGTTCAAGGGAGGCCGTATGGGGTGCGTGTTCGCTGCTTGGCGGGCCGCCCGGGCCGCGGGCCTTTGTTCCCTCCCCGTACAGAGATAACAATATTAAATAAGATGTCTTTTTGTTTATCTGCATTATTAAAGCTCTTGATGCCGGGTGGGCCCTGCTTTCTTCCCAGGTAGTGAGACCTCTATTTGATCTAGTCAATATGTATATAATTATCGGTATTTGCATGAAATTATATTTAACTATGGTTAAAAAACTAGAACTGACGGACTTTTGGATCTTATAGTATTGTAAATGGAATATTGGCATGTATTTTTTTTGTATGATAATTAAAAAATAATAAAAAAATAAAAAAAGAAATGCAGCACAGGGGTACTTTACAGAAATAAATGGGGATATGTCACCCCCTGGGTACCTGAACTCACAGACAGTATTATTTTCCCTTCCCCTGGCACATATGCAGTGCAGATGCACTTTAAAAAATGGGTATATGTCGGCCACTGAACTATAAGAACAGGATTAAATGATTATCCCTGGCAAAGATCCTACTCCACTTTCACCTCTGCCTCCTAGTTCAAGATAATTATTTTTTAACTTTTTTTTTTATTCTTTGTTATTTTAATTCATTTCCCTATCCAAATTTGTTTGCAGGTCAATTGTCCTGCTCTTATCCCTATTTTGCTTCCTTTTTCAGCCCTTTAGCCCTTTTTATGACTTTTTAGAGCCATTTTAGTGCCCCAAAGTTTGGGTTCCCATTGACCTCAATGGGGTTCGGGTTCGGGGTCAAGTACGGGTCAAGTTCGGGTAACGAACCCAAACTTTGCGGTGAACCCGAACTTCCAGGTGTTCGATCAACCCTAGTCCTGAGCTAGATTTTTGGTCAGCATCAGGCCTTTTGGTATTAGTCTACCTATGACATCTTTATCTTTATTCCTATCAGTTATTTTAGTCTGTTGTATGTAAAAAGGATACTTTGTATATATGAGAATTAAATTGTTGATTGACCTGTACGCCCTGTGTCCTTAAGAGGTTAAACACACATCAATCAACAATTTAATTCTCATATTCTAAGCCTTGTAATGTCCCCAAAAAATAAAATGTCATTCCTAAAATTATCCAAACATGAAGTATACATATGGGGAATGTAAAATAATAAAATTTTTGGGAGGTATTACTATCTATTATAAAAGTAGAGAAATTGAAATTTGGAAATTTGCCAATTTTTCCCAATTTTGGGCAAATTTGGTATTTTTTTATAAATAAAAATAAATATTTTTGACTCCATTTTACCACTGTCATAAAGTACAATAAGTGACAAAAAAACTATCTCAGAATGGCCTGGATAAGTAAAAATGGTTTAAAGTTATTCACACATAAAGTGACACTGGGCAGATTTGCAAAAATGGCCTGGTCCTTAAGGTTAAATATGGCCGTGTCCTTAAGGGGTTAAATGTGAGAGCGGTGATCCATCCCAGATTTTCCAATAGACAATCTTGGATGATCCTGCCCTATGTAGCGATAATTTAAAAAGGCCTTTTTTTATAGATTGCATTCTATACCACTGAGGAAGGAGAGTGCAGGCTTCAAAACACATCTGGTGATAATTTGAATGCAATCTAGGAAGACCCCCTAAAGAATTATATACCAAGATTTACAGCCATAGACAAAAACCTACAAAAGGGAACTGCAATCAGATGGAAGGAAACACTGCAGACACTAGATCGCGGTAAAAGAACCAATAGTCACAGTTTTAGCAGTGACCCAGAAACACAGAGGAAAGGCGAAGTTGCTAACACGTGGGACGCCACGTTGGATGCCAAACCTAGAAATGAAATTATTGCGGCTACATTGCTCAGTATATGGGAAACTGCTCCTGTTGAAGACTTCAAGGTGGTAATATAGCTGCTTAGCAGCGATAACAATCTAAATATATTTCAATGGTTATTATGCTCTGAACAAACACTCTGCTCCAAATCAAAATAAGGGGCAATATAGAACTAAGTTAATCATCGAAGGGACACTATCACCTTTATTTTTGCACTTAAATAGGAAATTAAAGGACACTTAATGAAATAGAATATATTAACTAATCAAGAATACAAAAAATTACAGACCACTATGATTAATTGAAACTCATCTTCATTTTACTTTCAATATTATGTTTTTCACTATCATTGGGTTTGATCAATTATGCTAAATAAGAACTTTCTGCCTCAATCATGAACATATTTCGATTTGGATACAATTATGGTGCAACAAAAAGAACATTAATAATTGTTTGGGAACTGAGTTTTTTTGGACTATATTTTTTATATTTTATATATTTTTCCTTTTTTATATATTTTTTTAAGTTTTTATTGATATTTTATTATATATGAAATAGTGTATTATATACATTGGGGTTGATCAAATATTTTGCCAACTGTTTTTTATATTATCTATTATTCATAACAACCAGTCTCCACCCATTAAATTTATAATTTTTTTGTATTTAATTAATGTATTGGTTCTTAATACAGTTTCGAATGATAGAGTGCATGTTAAGCTAATCAATTTCTATATACTTGTTTTTGAGAGGCTTTTGGGGTAAGCCTTTTAACTTTTAACAGGGCATCTTATTACAGAAATCACGACAGGTGAGCCACTATATATATTTATCAATTGTGCCATTATGTCTGAACAAAGAAGCACACCAGTAGAGTCCAATGTTAAGAAATTTGATGAAAATACAGAAGTTAACTTGAAGGAGTTGGTGTTGCAACTTGCAAAAAATGTTGAGGTGTTGCAAAAAGAGGTACAGGGCATGAAACAAAGCCACCAGCCTGATAGAGGTACTTGGTGTCCTAGAGGTAGACCGAAGTATATGGTTCTAATGGTAATCCTAGGAAATATGTTTGATTACACACTGACCGTATGAATATGTGATGATATACTGTATGACTATATCTAAGCTTCTAAGGTTCATCTATGATGCTGCCCATTTTTGCTGATCTATATTGTTTGGAAAATAATATTGTGTTGCTGAAAGCTATGATAAAAGGCTTTAAGGTCAGTCCTGTAAAGGGTTAAGTGAAAAGGGGTCAAAATGATGCTTAACATACTGTAATGACCATGTTGAAAAGGGGCTTTCTCATGTACACCATGTATATTGTGCATGATTACTATGTTGGTGGTACTGTTTGCCAGTCCAGTAATTGGTTTGGCCCAGTAAATGATGTCCTTTTGAGTCTTTTTGCTACAGGTGCAGATGCCAGCCAAAGAGCCAATGAAAAAGTAGAGGAGTGCCTAGACTTACTTGTCCTAAATCTGCAACTTAAATACAGTACCTGCTATCCTGTTCTGCCCCAGCGGTGACCAGTGAAGACCTTGCTAATAATCTGCAAAATTACAACTTGATGACCACAGCCTTAATCAGCCACATGCATCCTGTCCAGGTGCATTCCACATGTTACATAGAATCAATTACAAGGATATATCATTGCCAGACGGATTATAGCATCGACAGCCCACCAATCTGTAATGAAACTCAACAAGCCCATTATGAATCCAGTTCGTAACATTTAAGAGCCTGAAACCTAAGGGAAAATTGAAGAGCTGGATTATCTCAAACACAATATACATAGTTAGTGCCCTGTTGCACAAATGTTCTTTGGTAAATAGTTCTGACTGTGTCGGGGACGCCACAGTTAAAGTATGGAAGAGTGTAGTGCCTGGAGCAGGGAGTACTTTGACATTTGGACATTTTTGGACATTTGCCTATTTCATCTATGCAAAGTTAAAACTTCTTACTTTATTTCACCTAAAAGGGTTAACTTGTACTTGTCACATCTGTGACAGGTCTTAGAAGGTCTGAAAGATTATCTTCACATTTGTGATCTAACAGCCTCTTTTGCAGTGGCATAGGGATCGCCATAGCAGCCATAGCAATGGCTATGGGGCCCTACGCCACTGGGGGCCCGCCGCCGACTGAGGATTAAAAAAAAAAAAAGTAATGTGGCGATCCGGGCGTGGTGCTGTGATAGGGGGTGGTTGGAGCCGGAGGCAGAGAGACAGTCTGGGCGGCGGTTCATCTAACTAGTCCTGGACGGAAGTGGAGGAGGCTGAGTTGCGGACTCGGAGCGGCACGTACAGCAAAGGCGAAGCTGCGAGGCGAGCTGCTGAAGTCGGTCGGTTCAAGTGGCTGAGGTGAGGGCTCAGGGCTGGCTCTGGTCTGGCTGGGGAGTGGGACTGAGTCTGTCACTGTGGTCTGTAGCGGTGTGTGTCTGACCGAAGCAGCAGAGTCAGTCAGGGGAGTACTGGAGACTAGTGTAGTGGACAAGTAGAGACTGGAGTAAAAGTTATTTCATCTGTGTGTGTGAGGTACAGCCGGATCTCAGCATCTTCCCTAATCCCTATTCACACATATACCTGCTCAAGCCTGGCAGGTGCAGCTAAATTATTTAATAGTGTGGTGTGGTAATGGTTAATGGAATTTTGGCGAAGACACAGCCACCTAATCCTATCTGAGGGGTCTGTAACACAAGAAGGTGTTAGAAACCACTGTACAATTTAACAATCTTCTTTAATACACAGACATTTAGATTCACACACTGGCACAAATGTGTTGCCAGTGACCAACTGTCTGTGCTCAATCCTATGCGAAACCGTAGCAAGTGCATGAGGAGCTGCTAATGTGGCGACGAGGTCCGAGAGGTATGTGGGAGTGGGAGAGCCCCCGCATTTACACAGACATTTAGATTCATAAATTTCCTACACTGGCAGAACTGCGTTGCCAGTGACCAACTGTCTGTGCTCACTCCTATGCGTAACCGTCGCAAGTGCATGAGGAGCTGCGGATGTGGTGGCGAGGTCCGAGAGGTATGTGGGGGTGGGAGAGGGGGCCCATACATTTTTTTGCTATGGGGCCCAGTCATTTCTAGCTACGCCCCTGCTCTTTTGGTTTTACTTTGAGTGTTGCTGGTATGTCCACACCTCCTGTTCAGGTGTGGATCATGTGACCTTTACCTCCCCCTGTTTAGTCTGACTTTAACCATCACTACTTGCTCTGGATAGCTTCATTTGGTTTTGGAAGAGCTGGAGTGTGGTTATTGCTGAAGTCCTGTCATCCATCATCCTTAGAAGTTAAGTGCATTTATTGACAGTGGGGCAGGAGTTAACTTGATTGATGGACAGTTTGTACACATTGATGGGTTGACTACTAATGCATTAGAGAAAAGTATTTCTGTCTTTGCAATTGACTCAGCACCTCTCACCTAAAAATGCCTGTCACAGGTAGTGAATGACATTTGCATCAGGAATCTATCTCCTGTTATGTATTGGAGGGTCTGCCTGCTGCGTTGGTGTTGGGCTTACCATGGTTAAGCAAACATAACCCTAACTTCGACTGGCAAGCCAGATTCTCGATTGGAGTGATTTTTGCATGGATAACTGTCTTAATGCATCGTTCTCTATAGTTACCACTAAAACTATAGAGAGTGCTAATCATTGTATGACTGTCCCGTCAATGTTATTCCCAGGGCTAAATTGCCCAAATCTCGGTTGTATAATCTTTCGGAACCCGAAAGAAAGGCCATGCGAGAGTATATTACCGAGAGTTTGTCAAAGGGACATATTAGACCATCCAAGTCCCCAGTGGCTGCTGGATTTTTCTTTGTAAAAAAAAAGGATGGTACCCTGAGACCATGTCTGGACTTCCGTGAGCTCAACTGTATTACCGTCCGTGATCCTTACCCCCTTCCTTTGATTCCGGATTTGTTTAGTCAGATTGTCTATGCCAAGGTGTTCTCTAAATTGGATCTGAGGGGGGCATATAACCTGGTAAGGATCAAGGAGGGGGATGAGTGGAAGACCGCATTTAATACCCCTGAGGGTCATTTTGAAAACCTGGTCATGCCCTTTGGGTTAACCAATGGTCCTGCAGTTTTTCAACACTTTGTCAATGACATCTTTCATCATCTGGTGGGGAGGTTTGTTGTTGCATACTTTGATGACATACAAATTTGTTCACCTAATATGGAGACTCATCAGGATCATGTGAGACAGGTTTTACAGATTTTAAGAGAGAATAAGTTGTATGCTAAGATGGAGAAGTGTGTATTTGCTGTACAGGAAGTGCAATTTATAGGTTATCTGCTTTTATCCTCAGATTTTCGTATGGATCCCGAGAAGGTCCGTGCCGTGTTGGACTGGGATCGACCCGAAAATCTGAAAGCGCTTATGCAGTTTTTAGGGTTTACCAACTACTACCGTAAATGTATCTTGAACTATGCATTGTTGGTTAAACCTTTAACAGACATGACTAGGAAGGGTGCTGATATTTCTATCTGGTCTGATGCGGCATTACAGGCCTTTTCTGCTGTGAAACAATGTTTTGCTTTGGCTCCTATTCTGGTGCAACCGGACATGTCTCAGTCATTTATTGTTGAGGTTGACGCGTCTGAGGTAGGGGTAGGAGCAATCTTGTCGCAGGGTCCTTTACCCAGTAAATGGCGCCCATGTGCATTTTTCTCTAAAAAACTCTTGACTGCTGAAAGGAATTATGGTGTGGGGAATAGGGAATTGCTGGCCATTAAGTTGGCGTTCGAGGAATGGCGGCATTGGTTGGAAGAAGCAATTCATCCTATTACGGTAATTATGGATCACAAGAATATGGCCTACCTGGCCTACCTGGAGACTGAACCAAGGCAGGCCAGATGGTCATTGTTTTCACCAGCTTTAACTTCATCGTCACTTACTGCCCTGGGGTTAAGAACGTCAAGGCGGATGATGTGTCACGCAGCTTTCCTGGGGGGGTGAGTCTAATGATCCTAGTCGCATTTTACCTGAAGGGGTAGTCATATCCCCTCTTTATCCTGATCTCAAGGCCAAGGTGTTGAAGGCACAGGAGGACGCTCTGGACTCTTGTCCTCGGGGAAATTGTTTGTTCCCTCCGAATTACATCACAAGGTGTTCGAGGAACATCACTGTACGGTGCTTGCTGGGCACCCTGGGATCATATCAACTGTTGATCTCATCTCTCGCAGATTCTGGTGGCCGGGGTTGCGTACGTGTGTTGAGGACTATGTATCAGACTGTGGTACCTGTGCACGTGCTAAGGTGACACATACTCGGCCTTCCGGATCTCTGCTTCCATTACCCATCCCGTCCAGACCTTGGACCCATTTGTCCATGAATTTCATCATGAATTTACCAAATTCTTCAGGAAAAAAACTTCCTTGATATGCGTGCGGGAGCGCTGCCACTGCAATAGGTGCCCCGGTGTTTTTGTTTTGTTGTCCCTGAAGAAACACTGCTCCTAGTGGTGAAGCGCGTCGGACAGTTTAGATGGAATCTATTTGTCAGGGTGGAACAGTAATAGATCCGAGGTTCCAGCGGCTGTGGGTCGCCCTTATAAGGGCGGGTGCCCGGAATACAGCCTGTTAGGGTTCTCCCAACTCACCACGACTAGGGATGAGTGAACCCGAACTGTATATTACATTTTCGTAAAAGTCCGGGTTCGGTGTTCGTCGCTTTCTTGGCGCTTTTTGAAAGGCTGCAAAGCAGCCAATCAACAAGCGTCATACTACTTGCCCCAAGAGGCCATCACAGCCATGCCTACTATTGGCATGGCTGTGATTGGCCAGTGCAGCATGTGACCCAGCCTCTATTTAAGCTGGAGTCACGTAGCGCCGCACGTCACTCTGCTCTGATCAGTGTAGGGAGAGGATGCAGCTGCTGTTAGGGCGAGATTAGGCAGTGATTAACTCATCAAAAACACTTAATTTAGTGATCGATCTACAGCTGTGGATCATTGAACTGCTGCTATTTAATTGCTCACTGTTTTTAGGCTGCCCAGAGCGTTTTTTAGTCACTTTTTTCTGGGGTTATCGGCGGCCATTTTGTGTCTTGTGGTGCGCCAGCACAAGCTGCGACCAAGTCCATTTAACCGTCAATAAGCTGTGCTTGCTATTTTATTGAGGGATGGAATACAATTGCCAAAATAGCAGTACCCTAAATCTGGTGTTTCAGCTGTGGCTAGCCAATTGTAATACTGTCTGCTGTCTGGCAAAGGATATATTTTTGTTCTGGGTTGAAATACAATTTCCAACTTAGCAATTCCCTAAATCAGTGGTTTCTGCTATATCAGGCCTACTTTTAAATCGATCCATAAAAGGGTATATTAGATTGAAGGTGCGGAGAGTGTCATCCTCAATAACTTCACACGCTACCGTGCATTTCCAAGTCTAATTCTGTCCGTAAACGTATACCTGTCATCCAGCACTTAAATACTAGGCCTACAATTTATATTCAGCTAAATCTGTCATTATTGCTGTGGCTGGTCAAGTTATTGGGTGTCCGTTAAAGCACAGTTTTTGTTCTGGGTTGAAATACAATTCCCAACTTAGCAATTCCCTAAATTAGTGGTTTCTGCTGTATCAAGCTTACTTTAAATCTATCCATAAAAGGCTATATTAGATTTAAGGTGCGGATAGTGTCATCATCAATAACTTCACACGCTACCGTGCATTTCCAAGTCTAATACTGTCCGTAAACGTATACCTGTCACCCAGGGCCTAAATACTAGGCCTACAATATATATTCCGCTAAATCTGTCATTATTGCTGTGGCTGGTGAAGTTATTTGGTGTCTGTCAAAGCACAGTTTTTGCTCTGGGTTGAAATACAATTCCCAACTTAGCAATTCCCTAAATCAGTGGTTTCTGCTGTATCAGGCCAAGTTTAAATCTATCCATAAAAGGGTATATTAGATTGAAGGTGCAGATAGGGTCATTCTAAATAACTTCACACGCTACCGTGCATTTCCAAGTCTAATTCTGTCCGTAAACGTATACCTGTCATCCAGTGCCTAAATACTAGGCCTACAATTTATATTCAGCTAAATCTGTCATTATTGCTGTGGCTGGTCAAGTTATTTGGTGTCCGTCAAAGCACAGTTTTTGTTCTGGGTTGAAATACAATTCCCAACTTAGCAATTCCCTAAATTAGTGGTTTCTGCTGTATCAGGCCTACTTTAAATCTATCCATAAAAGGGTATATTAGATTGAAGGTGCGGATATGTCATCCTCAATAACTTTACACTCTACCGTGCATTTCCAAGTTTAATTCTGTCCGTAAACGTATACCTGTCATCCAGTGCCTAAATAATAGGCCTACAATTTATATTCAGCTAAATCTGTGGTTATTGCTGTGGCTGGTCAATTTATTTAGTGTCCGTCAAAGCACAGTTTTGTTCTGGGTTGAAATACAATTTCCAACTTAGCTATTCCCTAAATCAGTGGTTTCTGCTGTATCAGGCCAACTTTTAAATCGATCCATAAAAGGGTATATTAGATTGAAGGTGCGGATAGTGTAATCCTCAATAACATCACACGCTACCGTGCATTTCCAAGTCTAATTCTGTCCGTAAACGTATACCTGTCATCCAGCACCTAAATACTAGGCCTGCAATTTATATTCAGCCAAATCTGTCATTATTGCAGTGGCTGGCCAAGTTATTTGGTGTCCGTTAAAGCACAGTTTTTGTTCTGGGTTGAAATACAATTCCCAACTTAGAAATTCCCTAAATCAGTGGTTTCTGCTGTATCAGGCCTACTTTAAATCTATCCATAAAAGGGTATATTAGATTGAAGGTGCGGATAGGGTCATTCTCAATAACTTCACACGCTACCGTGCATTTCCAAGTCAAATTCTGTCCGTAAACGTATACCTGTCATCCAGCGCCTAAAAAATAGACCTACAATTTATATTCAGCTAAATCTGTCATTATTGCTGTGGCTGGTCAAGTTATTTGGTGTCCGTTAAAGCACAGTTTTTGTTCTGGGTTGAAATACAATTCCCAACTTAGCAATTCCCTACATTAGAGGTTTCTGCTGTATCAGGCTTACTTTAAATCTATCCATAAAAGGCTATATTAGATTTAAGGTGCGGATAGTGTCATCCTCAATAACTTCACACGCTACCGTGCATTTCCAAGTCTAATACTGTCCGTAAACGTATACCTGTCATCCAGGGCCTAAATACTAGGCCTACAATATATATTCAGCTAAATCTGTCATTATTGCTGTGGCTGGTGAAGTTATTTGGTGTCCGTCAAAGCACAGTTTTTGTTCTGGGTTGAAATACAATATCCAACTTAGCAATTCCCTAAATTAGTGGTTTCTGCTGTTTCAGGCCTACTTTAAATCTATCCATAAAAGGGTATAGTAGATTGAAAGTGCGGATAGTGTCATCATCAATAACTTCACACGCTACCGTGCATTTCCAAGTTTAATTCTGTCTGTAAAGGTATACCTGTCACCCAGAGCCTAAATAATAGGCCTAAAATTTATATTCAGCTAAATCTGTGGTTATTGCTGTGGCTGGTCAAGTTATTTAGTGTCCGTCAAAGCACAGTTTTGTTCTGGGTTGAAATACAATTCCCAACTTAGCAATTCCCTAAATCAGTGGTTTCTGCTGTATCAGGCCAAATTTAAATCTATCCATAAAAGGGTATATTAGATTGAAGGTGCAGATAGGGTCATTCTCAAAAACTTCACACGCTACCGTGCATTTCCAAGTCAAATTCTGTCCGTAAACGTATACCTGTTATCCAGCGCCTAAATACTAGGCCTACAATTTATATTCAGCTAAATCTGTCATTATTGCTGTGGCTGGTCAAGTTATTTGGTGTCCGTCAAAGCACAGGTTTTGTTCTGGGTTGAAATACAATTCCCAACTTAGCAATTCCCTAAATTTGTGGTTTCTGCTGTATCAGGCCTACTTTAAATCTATCCATAAAAGGGTATATTAGATTGAAGGTGCGGATAGGGTCATTCTCAATAACTTCACACGCTACCGTGCATTTCCAAGTCTAATTCTGTCTGTAAATGTATACCTGTCCTCCAGCGCCTAAATACTAGGCCTACAATTTATATTCAGCTAAATCTGTGGTTATTGCTGTGGCTGGTCAAGTTATTTGGTGTCCGTTAAAGCACAGTTTTTGTTCTGGGTTGAAATACAATTCCCAACTTAGCAATTCCCTAAATTAGTGGTTTCTGCTGTATCAGGCCAACTTTAAATCTATCCATAAAAGGGTATATTAGATTTAAGGTGCGGATAGTGTCATCCTCAATAACTTCACACGCTACTATGCATTTCCAAGTCAAATTCTGTCCGTAAACGTATACCTGTCATCCAGCTCCTAAATATTAGGCCTACAATTTATATTCAGCTAAATCTGTCATTATTGCTGTGGCTGGTCAAGTTATTTGGTGTCCGTCAAAGCACAGGTTTTGTTCTGGGTTGAAATACAATTCCCATCTTAGCAATTCCCTAAATTAGTGGTTTCTGCTGTATCAGGCTTACTTTAAATCTATCCATAAAAGGGTATATTATATTTAAGGTGCGGATAGGGTCATTCTCAATAACTTCACATGCTACCGTGCATTTCCTCGTCTAATTCTGTCCGTAAAAATATACCTGTCATCCAGGGCCTGAATACTAGGCCTACAATTTATATTCAGCTAAATCGGTCGTTACTGCTGTGCCTGTATTAGTTTAATACGGTACCTAAATAGATAGCCAGATAGTGTTAGCTGTCTGTAAAAAAATACCTGAATTTGAATTCAATACATGGGGCCGAATAATTTTTTTCTTATTGTGGTGAACAGTAACAATGAGGAAAACATCTAGTAAGGGATGCGGACGCGGACATGGT
Source organism: Bufo gargarizans (assembly GCF_014858855.1). Lineage (NCBI taxonomy): Eukaryota > Metazoa > Chordata > Amphibia > Anura > Bufonidae > Bufo > Bufo gargarizans. The sequence continues at coordinate 103,408,846 of NC_058080.1, forward strand.
CGTGGTGGTGTTAGTGGACCCTCTGGTGCTGGGAGAAGACGTGGCCGTTCTGCCACAGCCACATGTCGTAGTGAACCAACTACCTCAGGTCCCAGTAGCCGCCAGAATTTACAGCGATATATGGTGGGGCCCAATGCCATTCTAAGGATGGTAAGGCCTGAGCAGGTACAGGCATTAGTCAATTGGGTGTCTGACAGTGGATCCAGCACGTTCACATTATCTCCCACCCAGTCTTCTGCAGAAAGCGCACAGATGGCGCCTGAAAACCAAGCCCTCAGTCTGTCACATCACCCCCATGCATATCAGGGAAACTGTCTGAGCCTCAAGTTATGCAGCAGTCTCTTATGCTGTTTGAAGACTCTGCTGGCAGGGTTTCCCATGGGCATCCACCTAGCCTTTCCCCAGCGGTGGAAGACATAGAATGCACTGACGCACAACCACTTATGTTTCCTGATGATGAGGACATGGGAATACCACCTCAGCACTTCTCTGATGATGACGAAACACAGGTGCCAAATGCTGCGTCTTTATGCAGTGTGCACACTAAACAGGATGTCAGGGAGGAAGACTGGGTGGAAGACGATGCAGGGGACGATGAGGTCCTAGACCCCACATGGAATGAAGGTCGTGTCACTGACATTCACAGTTCGGAGGAAGAGGCAGTGGTGAGACCGAGCCAACAGCGTAGCAAAAGAGGGAGCTGTGGGCAAAAGCAGAGCACTCGCCGCCAAGAGACTCCGCCTGCTACTGACCGCCGCCATCTTGGACCGAGCACCCCAAAGGCAGCTTCAAGGAGTTCCCTGGCATGGCACTTCTTCAAACAATGTGTTGACGACAAAACCCGAGTGGTTTGTACGCTGTGCCATCAGAGCCTGAAGCGAGGCATTAACGTTCTGAACCTTAGCACAACCTGCATGACCAGGCACCTGCATGCAAAGCATGAACTGCAGTGGAGTAAACACCTTAAAAACAAGGAACTCACTCAGGCGCCCCCTGCTACCTCTTCTGCTGCTGCCGCCTCGGCCTCTTCTGCTGCTGCCGCCTCGGCCTCTTCTGCTGCTGCCGCCTCGGCCTCTTCCTCCGCCTCTGGAGGAACGTTGGCACCTGCCGCCAGGCAAACAGGGCATGTACCACCAACACCACCACCTCCGTCACCAAGCATCTCAACCATGTCACACGGCAGCATTCAGCTCTCCATCTCACAAACATTTGACAGAAAGCGTAAATTCCCACCTAGCTACCCTCGATCCCTGGCCCTGAATGCCAGCATTTCTAAACTACTGGCCTATGAAATGCTGTCATTTAGGCTGGTGGACACAGACAGCTTCAAACAGCTCATGTCGTTTGCTGTCCCACAGTATGTTGTTCCTAGCCGGCACTACTTCTCCAAGAGAGCCGTGCCTTCCCTGCACAACCAAGTATCCGATAAAATCAAGTGTGCACTGCGCAACGCCATCTGTGGCAAGGTCCACCTAACCACAGATAAGTGGACCAGTAAGCACGCCCAGGGACGCTATATCTCCCTAACTGCACACTGGGTAAATGTAGTGGTGGCTGGGCCCCAGGCGGAGAGCTGTATGGCGCACGTCCTTCCGCCGCCAAGGATCGCAGGGCAACATTCTTTGCCTCCTCTTGCCTCCTCCTCCTCCTCCTCTTCTTCCACCTGCTCATCCAGTCAGCCACACACCTTCACCACCAACTTCAGCACAGCCCGGGGTAAACGTCAGCAGGCCATTCTGAAACTCATATGTTTGGGGGACAGGCCCCACACCGCACAGGAGTTGTGGCCGGGTATAGAACAACAGACCGACGAGTGGTTGCTGCCGGTGAGCCTCAAGCCCGGCCTGGTGGTGTGCGATAATAGCCGAAATCTCGTTGCAGCTCTGGGACTAGCCGGTTTGACGCACATCCCTTGCCTGGCGCATGTGCTGAATTTGGTGGTGCAGAAGTTCATTCACAACTACCCCGACATGTCAGAGCTGCTGCATAAAGTGCGGGCCGTCTGTTCGCGCTTCCGGCGTTCACATCCTGCCGCTGCTCGTCTGTCTGCGCTACAGCGTAACTTCGGCCTACCCGCTCACCGCCTCATATGCGACGTACCCACCAGGTGGAACTCCACCTTGCACATGCTGGACAGACTGTGCGAGCAGCAGCAGGCCATAGTGGAGTTTCATCTGCAGCACGCACAGGTCAGTCGCTCTGCGGAACAGCACGACTTCACCACCAATGACTGGGCCTCCATGCGAGACCTGTGTGCCCTGTTGCGCTGTTTCGAGTACTCCGCCAACATGGCCAGTGGCGATGACTCCGTTATCAGCGTTACAATACCACTTCTATGTCTCCTTGAGAAAACACTTAGGGCGATGATGGAAGAGGAGGTGGCCCAGGAGGAGGAGAAGGAGGAGGAGGAAGAGGGGTCATTTTTAGCACTTTCAGGCCAGTCTCTTAGAAGTGACTCAGAGGGAGTTTTTTTGCAACAGCAGAGACCAGGTACAAATGTGGCTAGCCAGGGCCCACTACTGGAGGACGAGGAGGACGAGGATGAGGAGGAGGTGGAGGAGGATGAGGATGAAGCATGTTCACAGCGGGGTGGCACCCAACGCAGCTCAGGCCCATCACTGGTGCGTGGCTGGGGGAAATGCAGGACGATGACGATATGCCTCCCACAGAGGACAGCTTGTCCTTACCTCTGGGCAGCCTGGCACACATGAGCGACTACATGCTGCAGTGCCTGCGCAACGACAGCAGAGTTGCCCACATTTTAACGTGTGCGGACTACTGGGTTGCCACCCTGCTGGATCCACGGTACAAAGACAATGTGCCCACCTTACTTCCTGCACTGGAGCGTGATAGGAAGATGCGCGAGTACAAGCGCACGTTGGTAGACGCGCTACTGAGAGCATTCCCAAATGTCACAGGGGAACAAGTGGAAGCCCAAGGCCAAGGCAGAGGAGGAGCAAGAGGTCGCCAAGGCAGCTGTGTCACGGCCAGCTCCTCTGAGGGCAGGGTTAGCATGGCAGAGATGTGGAAAAGTTTTGTCAACACGCCACAGCTAACTGCACCACCACCTGAAACGCAACGTGTTAGCAGGAGGCAACATTTCACTAACATGGTGGAACAGTACGTGTGCACACCCCTCCACGTACTGACTGATGGTTCGGCCCCATTCAACTTCTGGGTCTCTAAATTGTCCACGTGGCCAGAGCTAGCCTTTTATGCCTTGGAGGTGCTGGCCTGCCCGGCGGCCAGCGTTTTGTCAGAATGTGTATTCAGCACGGCAGGGGGCGTCATTACAGACAAACGCAGCCGCCTGTCTACAGCCAATGTGGACAAGGTGAAGTTCATAAAAATGAACCAGGCATGGATCCCACAGGACCTGTCCATCCCTTGTGAAGATTAGACATTAACTACCTCCCCTTAACCATATATTATTGTACTCCAGGGCACTTCCTCATTCAATCCTATTTTTATTTTCATTTTACCATTATATTGCGAGGCTACCCAAAGTTGAATGAACCTCTCCTCTGTCTGGATGCCGGGGCATAAATATATGCCAATGGACTGTTCCAATGTTGGGTGACGTGAAGCCTGATTCTCTGCTATGACATGCAGACTGATTCTCTGCTGACATGAAGCCAGATTCTCTGTTACGGGACCTCTCTCCTCTGCCTGGGTGCTGGGCCTAAATATATGACAACGGACTGTTGCAGTGGTGGCTGACGTGAAGCCTGATTCTCTGCTATGACATGCAGACTGATTCTCTGCTGACATGAAGCCAGATCCTCTGTTACGGGACCTCTCTCCTCTGCCTGGGTGCTGGGCCTAAATATATGACAATGGACTGTTGCAGTGGTGGCTGACGTGAAGCCTGATTCTCTGCTATGACATGCAGACTGATTCTCTGCTGACATAAAGACATATTCTCTGTTACGGGACCTCTCTCCTCTGCCTGGGTGCCTGGGCCTAAATATATGCCAATGGACTGTTCCAATGTTGGGTGACGTGAAGCCTGATTCTCTGCTATGACATGCAGACTGATTCTCTGCTGACATGAAGCCAGATTCTCTGTTACGGGACCTCTCTCCTCTGCCTGGGTGCTGGGCCTAAATATATGACAATGGACTGTTGCAGTGGTGGCTGACGTGAAGCCTGATTCTCTGCTATGACATGCAGACTGATTCTCTGCTGACATGAAAATAGATTCTCTGTTACAGGACCTCTCTCCTCTGCCTGGGTGCTGGGCCTAAATATATGACAATGGACTGTTACAGTGGTGGCTGACGTGAAGCCTGATTCTCTGCTATGACATGCAGACTGATTCTCTGCTGACATGAAGCCAGATTCTCTGTTACGGGACCTCTCTCCTCTGGCTGGGTGCTGGGCCTAAATATATGACAATGGACTGTTGCAGTGGTGGCTGACGTGAAGCCTGATTCTCTGCTATGACATGCAGACTGATTCTCTGCTGACATAAAGCCAGATTCTCTGTTATGGGACCTCTCTCCTCTGCCTGGGTGCTGGGCCTAAATATATGACAATGGACTGTTGCAGTGGTGGCTGACGTGAAGCCTGATTCTCTGCTATGACATGCAGGCTGATTCTCTGCTGACATGAAGCCAGATTCTCTGTTACGGGACCTCTCTCCTCTGCCTGGGTGCCTGGGCCTAAATATATGCCAATGGACTGTTGCAGTGGTGGCTGACGTGAAGCCTGATTCTCTGCTATGGGACCTCTCTCCAATTGATATTGGTTAATTTATATTTATTTTATTTTTATTTTTATTCATTTCCCTATCCACATTTGTTTGCAGGGGATTTACCTACATGTTGCTGCCTTTTGCAGCCTTCTAGCTCTTTCCTGGTCTGTTTTACAGCCTTTTTAGTTCCGAAAAGTTCGGGTCCCCATTGACTTCAATGGGGTTCGGGTTCGGGACGAAGTTCGGATCGGGTTCGGATCCCGAACCCGAACATTTCCGGGAAGTTCGGCCGAACTTCTCGAACCCGAACATTCAGGTGTCCGCTCAACTCTAGTAATAAACACAAAATTTGTGTCAATGCCAGAGGTGATACTCAGATTCCTCTCTGTGGGCACCCGCACCCTGGAAAAAGTCTATAGTGTACCAATATGTCTTACACTTTTTCTGCCATTCATCAGCTCATTGCGCACTATAAAGAGCACAGGCAGGGCACTTAATGGAGGCAGGCTATTATAGCTAAATGATAAAGATATACTACATTGGCATGTAGTATTCATGTTAAATTGCTATGTCGCCAATTTGTGATAAATAAGTGGGTTTTGGGTTTCAGTTTGAGGACTCGGTCTGTAAAAGGTTTACCATCATTGTCCTAAGGGATGTAACACTGTGGAGTCACTTGTAGAGAAAGATTTGGGTGTCCTTGTAGATCATAGATTATATAACAGCATACAATGTCAATCAGCTGCTTCTAAGGCTACCAGAATATTGTCATGTATTTAGCGAGGCATGGACTTGCGGGGCAGGGATGAAATACTAGCACTTTATAAAGCTTTGGTGCTGCCTCATCTGGAATATGCAGTTCAGTTCTGGGCCCCAGTCCATATAAAGGATGCCCTGGAGCTGGAAAAGTACAAAGGAGAATGACAAAACTGATAAGAGGCATTGAGGGTCTTAGTTATGAAGAAAGATTAAAATAATTAAATGTATTTAGTCTTGAGAAGGGGGGACATGATTAACCTCCACATATATATAACTGGCCCATACAAAATATATGGTGAAGAGCTGTTCCATATACAAAAAAAAAAAAAAAAAAAAATCACTGAAAAAAGTGGCCTAAACGGGTGAAAATGCTCCAAACCTAGACACTGTAGCGTGTCTATAACCGGGGGAGCAATTCCTTCGCATGCGGTCTGCAGACGACAGCAATCCCCAGCAAAAAATGCGTACAATGGAGGAAGCCCTCAAAAGAAAAGGGGGCACTGCCTCCATCTGGAGAAGAAAAAAGTTCCATATCCAGAAGCATCAAAGTTTCTTTACTGTAAAAACTGTGAATCTGTGAAATTGTCTACCTCAGGACGTGGTCACAGAAGGAACAGTGGACAGTTAAAAAAAAGGTTTAGATGAATTCTTAAAACCAAATTATATTAATGCAGTATCCTTTCTCAGTTTTGCGGCCCCATCTCATCTCTTGGTTGAACTTGATGGACTTATGTCTTTTTTCAACCGCATTAACTATGTAACTTGTTCCACAAAAAACAAGCCCTCATATTGCTACTTAGATGGAATAATAAAAAAATGTATTCCTCTTGGAAGGCGACGATGAAAATTTTTTGAAAAATGCTTGGTCAGTAAGGCTCAAAACTTGCTGGTCACTAAGGGGTTAAGTATTAATGTTGTTACTAAATAGTCCTCTAATATGATTTAGATACACTACATCTATTCCAGTTATACCTACTGCATACTGTATTTTTAACTATGGCAACCGCATGAGTAGTCGCTCATCCTAATTGTGCTTTTTCCTTTACAGTTCAAAGATTAATGTATTAAATGAGTCAGTCCTTGAGTAACTGGATACATTTTTGTTTTCCCTAAGACATTGACCTCATAGATTACTTTTAAGTTACTTCTAAGTACATCTTCCCTGCAGTGTAAGGCAGCGGGGCACCTTCACATGCTACAATTTAATGAGGCTCAGGCACAAGTGACGAGTCCCAAAAGCAAAAGACTACCTGACCTGCTTCATTTATTTCTTCCAATAATCATATCATTACCTACAGCTGCTGTTTTTAATTAGTCATATCTAATGATTAACATTGCCAATTTGCATCCAATTAAGTTCAAGAAAAAATTAAATGTGAATTAAAAGACTGTAAGGAATTAATCACTGTAACTGTAACAAATGTCCTAAGACTTTCTTCAATACAAATGTAGTGCAATCAGGATGGTGTGATTATTTTAGAAGTGGGTGTAAAAAGGCTCTGCTTGATTATTCACACTGGAATTAAATATGGATAGGATTTAAATAGAGGAAAAAACTAAAACAGCAAAGTAAAATACATCATTTTCCTCTATTTGCATGAGAACTAGGGCAAAAACTACTGTAACATTCTGCAAATTAAATACTTTTGGAGGGGACAGTCCAAGTTTCCTAACTCGAATTTTTTTTTTTCTCATGTTATAAATAATCAAATGAAAACTTATATTGGGAAACTCACTAACAAACCCTCCAGCAGTTTGAATATATTTTTGGAGGGCACAGTCCAAGTTTCCTTTGTATAAAAGGGTTTTTTCTTGTTATAAATAATCAAATGAAAACTTATATCTGATAACACACTAACCAACCCTTCAGCAGTTTAAGTACATATATTTAACTCCAATAGATAAAACCACGTCACACCCCTACTATGATCAACAGGAATTTTCTTCTCCTGTCTATTAGTTTGTTATGCAGCTGACTCACAGTCGATCCATTAGTGTGGGTTATCATTTGGAGGAGTTCCTGAATGGTTTGTCTTTTCTTTAACTGCTTCCTGACAAGGTGATTTTCCATTCAATTTTTACTACCTGCCTTTCCAGAGCCATCATTTTTTATTATTTTTCCATTAGCATAACCATATGAGAGCTTGTTATTTGCTGGACAGGTTGTACTTTATAATGCAGCCATTTAATATTGCATACAATGTAGTAGAAAGCTGGGGGGGGGGGGGGGAAACGGGGTTAAATAAAAAAAATAAAATGCAATGTCGCCACAGTTTACTATGTGGTAAAACTGATCTGATATTTTAATTTTCTGGGCCAGTACAATTACAATGATAGCACAATCTTTCTTGTGTTTTAATACAGGAAAAAAAATAAAAACATCATTTTTTCCATTGCCATATTCTCACCCCCATAACTTATATGTATAGTTAAGTATATTGAGATTTGTCAGGTCTCATTTTTTTCAGGATGATCTGTAGTTGTTATTGATACCATTAGGGTGTGTATGACATTTTACTAACTTTTTATTTAAAAAAATTCTGGGGTCTTGAAGTAATGAAAAAACAGCAAATCGGTCATTTTGATTAGTTTTTCCGCTACTATTTCCACCATATGGGATATATACTATTTAATAGTATGGGCATGTTTGAACTCGATGTTGCCTATTATATTTATTTTTTATTATTTATTTCATTTTATATTCATTTTGTGGAAAGAAAGGTGATTTGAATATTTTTTTTATATTTTTAAAAACCTTTTTTAAAATTGTTCTACTTACCTTAGGTGACTATAACTAAACAATCATTGGATTACCATTTTCAAATATCAGTGGGGTGAAGCTGTTACCGGTAATGATGGACGAACATCAGCCAGAACAATTCACGAACACGATTAAATGTTTGCAAAACCGTAAGTTCGCAGCAAGCCCCATTCACTTTAATGGCAGGCGAACCTGAAAAACCTTCAGGTCATATTGGCAGCCAAATACTTACTAGAAGTGCAAAAATAGTTCCACAACATGGACAGTGACATACTAGAGGGACTCAATGACATAAATTCCCACAAAAAATATGTATTTTAATCATGGGCAATTTTTATGTGTCTTAAAGGGAAATTCTCAAAAATGTGCCTTGCTGGAGCCTAGACATTTTTTTAGGCCATGGGAGTACGGGCCCTAAAAATTAGGCATTCACCTGACATAAAATAAATTGTGATTATGTGGCTCGAGGTACATTATGCGGTCACTGAATAACAATTTTACTGTAGCCCACTGGAGTACAGGCCCCAAACATTAGTCATTCACTGTACATAAAAGATCAAGTGATTATGTGGTTGGAAATATATTAGATGGTAATTGGACATCAATTTTACTGCAGGCCAGTACAAATACATGTCAAATACATATGTTTAAAATAAATAAAAATATAAAATTGGATTAAGAACATGGCTAACAAAATCCCCCCTCTTGAATAAACCCAAATGATAATAGGTGAAATTCGATAACACATGGTCATCAAATGTGTTGAATTCCTCCCACACCGATCCTGCGCTGCTTTCAGGTCTGCGGTTGTTCAATTTGACAGTTGGCAAAGTGGGCATGTACTGGCTTAACTGGGTAGGAGGCCTGTGTCCGAGCAAGGGGAGAACTAACTCTCCTTAGGGAGATAGGGAAATGACTTAAAATAACATAAAATACGTAAAAATAAAAAATAATAATCTTGATCTAGGAGGACAAGGTCCATATGGAGTAGAAGGTTGAGGGGGCAGTGGATGTGGCGGTGTAGGTGGATGTGGCGGAGGAGAAGGTAGCCTACACTGATTTTTGGTTGAATTATTTTTTGTTTTATTAGGGTACACCCCAAAACATTTGGAAATATAACCTGTGATAACCCCCTCCAGCCATGCTAAAAAAACATTCAGACAATACACTGGCTTCAAGGTAGGCTAGCACCTCAAAGACATAAAGGGCAAGCTCAGGCCATGTGCCCAATTTGGAGACCTATCAGTCAATACGTGTAGGCATGTGCACACATACTGCTCCACCATGTCGCACATCCCCGTGATGTCCATGATCCAATTGGATATCTGCTCTGTCAACTTTCGATGTTCTTTTCTGCGCCTACCATGTTGATCACTATTAGCGGTGAATCAGGGTTCCACGGCGGAGAGGGAGCGTGAGAGAGGGAGACCACATCCAAGAGGGGTTAATTGAAATTAAATATGATCGAGCGGAAAAGTGAGACAAATTATTGAAGCGCAAATGTGGGAAAAATTGTTGAAGTTTAAGCATTGAATGAAAGGAGGGGGCATGCATAAATTAAATAATTTTTGAAATTTAATTCCCTGTCACCTATGCAGAGCAGGGGTTTGTGTACGGAAAAATTGGTAAAATGTCGCCTGACAATGTAACACACAAACTAGTGAAATGTTTTTACCTGTCTACTAGGTATAGCAGGGGTATATCACACCCAAAAATTGTTGAATTTCACCTGAGAATGTAACAGACAAATTAGTGAAATGTTTTTACCTGTCTACTAGGTACAGCAGGGGTATATCACACTCAAAATTTGGTGAATTTCACTGGATTATGTAACAGACAAATTAATTACAAAAAACTAAATGACTGCACACCATTTTATATATATATATATATATATATATATATATATATATATATAAACAATAGAGCTAAGAAATGGCGGTCATTCTAGATAAAAGTGGTACAATACTGACTATAAATGAGTACAAATGAGTAATGGAAGCTCTTAGCGCACATAAGTGTCGGGTCCATCTACCAGGCGTCAAGGTGGCTTCCGCAGATGGGTCCCTATCCAGTCTAAAAGGGGTGCCACCCCCAATATATTGCAAGAAAAGCCACCTTGACGCCTGGTAGATGGGCCCAACACGTATGTGCGCTAAGAGCTTCCATTACACATTTATACTAGTTTATAGTTGGTATTGTACCACTTTTATCTAGAATTACCCCCATTTCTTAGCTCTATTGTTTATATATATAATGATCTGCAGCCATTTTGTTTTTTGTAATTATGTTTGCTTCATGGATATGCACCTGTGATTCTGAAGGTTTTAGTCTAAATTTTCTTGCAATATATTGGGGATGGCTCCCCTTTTAGACTGGACACGCCCATCTACCTGGGACTTCTGAGCAGAGTACGCTTGTAGCTGGTTCCTACACTGACCTGAATATTGTAGGCTTAAGTAAGTCCAAAGTGAGGCAGTATCTTTAGTGATAGGGACCCATCTGCGGAAGCCACCTTGAAGCCTGGTAGATGGGCCCGAAACGTATGTGCGCTAAGAGCTTCCATTACTCATTTATCCTCATTTATAGTCGGTATTGTACCACTTTTATCTAGGATTAGCAGCATTTCTTAGCTCTATTGTTTATATATATAATGGTGTGCAGCCATTTTGTTTTTTGTAATTATGTTTGCTTCATGGATATGCACCTGTGATTACCTATCTACTAGGTATAAGAGTGGTATATGTTAGTGTTTTTTTCTCCAGGAAGGTTTATGATGGTTATACGATGGGGCATCAGACCTCCAACCCATAAATATTTCCCTGTGCAATGAATATCTGATTTGCTCTGGCCAGGAGATAAGACAGCCCAGACTCAACTTAATCATCATCTGCACGTGCCTGGTCGATCCACAGGATATATAGGATAAAGAGAAAAAAAGAACAACATGAGGATATATACTCCTACTTCCTTCAACCAGTTACCTATGGAAAACAGGAAATCTCAAAAAACACCCAAAGCCTTGAAATGATTCCATCCCTCACTAGTAGGGATGAGCGAACCCGAACTGTATGTTCGTACCGAATTTTGGGGTGTCCGTGACACGGACCTGAACCCGGACATTTTCGTAAAAGTCCGGGTTCGGGTTCGGTGTTCGTCGCTTTCTTGGCGCTTTTTGAAAGGCTGCAAAGCAGCCAATCAACAAGTGTCATACTACTTGCCCCAAGAGGCCGTCACAGCCATGCCTACTATTGGCATGGCTGTGATTGGCCAGTGCAGCATGTGACCCAGCCTCTATTTAACCACTTCAGCCCCGCTAGCTAAAACCCCCTTCATGACCGGGCCACTTTTTACACTTCTGCACTACACTACTTTCACCGTTTATCGCTCAGTCATGCAACTTACCACCCAAATAAATTTTTACCTCCTTTTCTTCTCACTAATAGAGCTTTCATTTGGTGGTATTTCATTGCTGCTGACATTTTTACTTTTTTTGTTATTAATCGAAATGTAACGATTTTTTTGCAAAAAAATGACATTTTTCACTTTCAGCTGTAAAATTTTGCAAAAAAAACGACATCCATATATAAATTTTTCGCTAAATTTATTGTTCTACATGTCTTTGATAAAAAAAAAATGTTTGGGCAAAAAAAAAATGGTTTGGGTAAAAGTTATAGCGTTTACAAACTATGGTACAAAAATGCGAATTTCCGCTTTTTGAAGCAGCTCTGACTTTCTGAGCACCTGTCATGTTTCCTGAGGTTCTACAATGCCCAGACAGTAGAAAACCCCCACAAATGACCCCATTTCAGAAAGTAGGCACCCTAAGGTATTCGCTGATGGGCATAGTGAGTTCATAGAACTTTTTATTTTTTGTCACAAGTTAGCGGAAAATGATGATTTTTATTTTATTTTATTTTTTTCTTACAAAGTCTCATGCGGACACATGCGGACGTCTGAATGGAGCCTTACAGGGGGGTGATCATCCCATTTACACTCCCTGATCACCCCCTGTCATTGATCACCCCCCTGTAAGGCTCCATTCAGACGTCCGCATTTGTTTTGCGGATCCGATCCATGTATCCGTAAAAATCATACGGACGTCTGAATGGAGCCTTACCAGGGGGGTGATCAATGACAGGGGGTGATCACCCCCTGTCATTGATCACACCCCTGGTAAGGCTCCATTCAGACGTCCGTATGATTTTTACGGATCCATGGATACATGGATCGGATCCGCAAAACACATGCGGATGTCTGAATGGAGCCTTACAAGGGGGTGATCAATGACAGGGGGTGATCAGGGAGTGTATATGGGTGATCACCCCCTGTCATTGATCACCCCCCTGGTAAGGCTCCATTCAGACGTCCGTATGATTTTTACGGATCCATGGATACATGGATCAGATCCGCAAAACACATGCGGACGTCTGAATGGAGCCTTACAGGGGGGTGATCAATGACAGGGGGTGATCAGGGAGGGTATATGGGTGATCACCCCCTGTCATTGATCACCCCCCTGGTAAGGCTCCATTCAGACGTCCGTATGATTTTTACGGATACATGGATCGGATCCGCAAAACAAATGCGGACGTCTGAATGGAGCCTTACAGGGGGGTGATCAATGACAGGGGGTGATCAGGGAGTGTAAATGGGATAATCACCCCCCTGTAAGGCTCCATTCAGACGTCCGCATGTGTTTTGCGGATCCGATCCATGTATCCATGGATCCGTAAAAATCATACGGACGTCTGAATGGAGCCTTGCAGGGGGGTTATCAATGACAGGGGGGTGATCAATGAAAGGGGGTGATCAGGGAATCTATATGGGTGATCACCCGCCTGTCATTGATCACCCCCCTGTAAGGCTCCATTCAGACGTCCGCATGTGTTTTGCGATCCGATCCATGTATCCATGGATCCGTAAAAATCATACGGACGTCTGAATGGAGCCTTACAGGGGGGTGATCAATGACAGGGGGGTGATCAATGCAGGGGGTGATCAGGGAATCTATATGGGTGATCCCCCGCCTGTCATTGATCACCCCCCTGTAAGGCTCCATTCAGACGTCCGTATGTGTTTTGCGGATCCGATCCATGTATCTGTGGATCCGTAAAAATCATACGGATGGAGCATGACAGGGGGGTGATCAATGACAGGGGGGTGATCAATGACAGGGGGGGTGATCAGGGAGTTTATATGGGGTGATCAGGGGTTTATAAGGGGTTAATTAAGTGACGGGGGGGTGTAGTGTAGTGTTTTGTGCGACTTTACTGACCTACCTGTGTCCTCTGGTGGTCGATCCTAACAAAATGGACCACCAGAGGACCAGTTAGTAGGTATATTAGACGCTGTTATCAAAACAGCGTCTAATATACCTTTAGGGGTTAAAAAAAAAATCACATCTCCAGCCTGCCAGCGAGCGATCGCCGCTGGCAGGCTGGAGATCCACTCGCTTACCTTCTGTTCCTGTGAGCGCGCGCGCGTTCACAGGAAATCTCGGGTATCGCGAGATGACGCACCGATGCGTCCAGGAGGAACAAATCAACCACCTCCCGGACGCATCGGCGCGTTAGGCGGTCGGGAGGTGGTTAAGCTGGAGTCACATAGCGCCGCCCGTCACTCTGCTCTGATCAGTATAGGGAGAGGTTGCAGCTGCGACGTTAGGGCGAGATTAGGCAGTGATTAACTCCTCCAAAAGACTTCATTCAGAGATCGATCTGCAGCTGTGGATGATTGAACTGCTACTATTGAATTGCTCACTGTTTTTAGGCTGCCCAGAGCGTTTTTCAGTCACTTTTTTCTGGGGTGATCGGCGGCCATTTTGTGTCTTGTGGTGCGCCAGCACAAGCTGCCACCAAGTGCATTTAACCCTCAATAGTGTGGTTGTTTTTTGGCTAAATCCTACATCAGGGTCAAGCTGTCACACCAAGTGCATTTAACCATCAATAGTCTGGTTATTTTTTGGCCATATACTACATCAGGGGCAAGCTGTCACCAAGTGCATTTAACCCTCAATGGTGTGGTTGTTTTTTGGCTAAATCCTACATCAGGGTCAAGCTGTCACACCAAGTGCATTTAACCATCAATAGTCTGGTTATTTTTTGGCCATATACTACATCAGGGGCAAGCTGTCACCAAGTGCATTTAACCCTCAATGGTGTGGTTGTTTTTTGGCTAAATCCTACATCAGGGTCAGGCTGTCACACCAAGTGCATTTAACCAGCAATAGTGTGGTTATTTTTTGGCCATATACTACATCAGGGGCAAGCTGTCACCAAGTGCATTTAACCCTCAATGGTGTGGTTGTTTTTTGGCTAAATCCTACATCAGGGTCAAGCTGTCACACCAAGTGCATATAACCATCAATTGTCTGGTTATTTTTTGGCCATATACTACATCAGGGGCAAGCTGTCACCAAGTGCATTTAACCCTCAATGGTGTGGTTGTTTTTTGGCTAAATCCTACAGCAGGGTCAAGCTGTCACACCAAGTGCATTTAAACAGCAATAGTGCGGTTATTTTTTGGCCATATACTACATCAGGGGCAAGCTGTCACCAAGTGCATTTAACCCTCAATGGTGTGGTTGTTTTTTGGCTAAATCCTACATCAGGGTCAAGCTGTCACACCAAGTGCATTTAACCATCTATAGTCTGGTTATTTTTTGGCCATATACTACATCAGGGGCAAGCTGTCACCAAGTGCATTTAACCCTCAATGGTGTGGTTGTTTTTTGGCTAAATCCTACATCAGGGTCAAGCTGTCACACCAAGTGCATTTAACCAGCAATAGTGTGGTTATTTTTTGGCCATATACTACATCAGGGGCAAGCTGTCACCAAGTGCATTTAACCCTCAATGGTGTGGTTGTTTTTTTTGGCTAAATCCTACATCAGGGTCAAGCTGTCACACCAAGTGCATTTAACCATCAAAAGTCTGGTTATTTTTTGGCCATATACTACATCAGGGGCAAGCTGTCACGAAGTGCATTTAACCCTCAATGGTGTGGTTGTTTTTTGGCTAAATAATACATCAGGGTCAAGCTGTCACACCAAGTGCATTTAACCATCAATAGTCTGGTTATATTTTGGCCATATACTACATCAGCTGAGCCTGTCACCAAGTGCATTTAACCCTCAATAGTGTGGTTGGTCAAGCTGTCACACCAAGTGCATTTAACCATCAATAGTGTGGTTATTTTTTGGCCATATCCCAGTCTAATTCTGTCAGTAAACGTATACCTGTCACCCAGCGCCTAAATACTAGGCCTCAAGTTTATATCCAGCTAAATCTGTCGTTACTGGTGTGGCTGGTCAAGTTATTTAGTGTCCGTCAAAGCACAGTTTTTGTTCTGGGTTGAAATACAATTCCCAATTTAGCAATTTCCTAATTTAGTGGTTTCTGCTGTATCAGAGCTACTCTAAATCTATCCCTAAAAGGGTATATAAGATTCAAGGTGCACATAGGGTCATTCTGAATAACTTCACACACACGCTACTGTGCTTTTCCAAGTCTAATTCTGTCAGTAAACCTATACCTGTCACCCAGCGCCTAAATACTAGGCCTCAAATTTATATCCAGCTAAATCTGTTGTTACTGCTGTGGCTGGTCAAGTTATTTAGTGTCCGTCAAAGCACAGTTTTTGTTCTGGGTTGAAATACAATTCCAAATTTAGCAATTTCCTAATTTAGTGGTTTCTGCTGTATCAGAGCTACTTTAAATCTATCCCTAAAAGGGTATAAAAGATTCAAGGTGCACATAGGATCATTCTGAATAACTTCACACGCACGCTACTGTGCATTTCCAAGTCTAATTCTGTCAGTAAACCTATACCTGTCACCCAGCGCCTAAATAATAGGCCTCAAATTTATATATCCAAGAGAGCCGTGCCTTCCCTGCATAACCAAGTATCCGATAAAATCAAGTGTGCACTGCGCAACGCCATCTGTGGCAAGGTCCACCTAACCACAGATACGTGGACCAGTAAGCACGGCCAGGGACGCTATATCTCCCTAACTGCAAACTGGGTAAATGTAGTGGCAGCTGGGCTCCAGGCGGAGAGCTGTTTGCCGCACGTCCTTCCGCCGCCAAGGATCGCAGGGCAACATTCTTTGCCTCCTGTTGCCACCTCCTCCTACACAGCTTCCTCCTCCTCTTCTTCCACCTGCTCACCCAGTCAGCCAGCCACACACCTTCACCACCAACTTCAGCACAGCCCGGGGTAAACGTCAGCAGGCCATTCTGAAACTCATATGTTTGGGGGACAGGCCCCACACCACACAGGAGTTGTGGCGGGGTATAGAACAACAGACCGACGAGTGGTTGCTGCCGGTGAGCCTCAAGCCCGGCCTGGTGGTGTGCGATAATGGGCGAAATCTCGTTGCAGCTCTGGGACTAGCCGGTTTGACGCACATCCCTTGCTTGGCGCATGTGCTGAATTTGGTGGTGCAGAAGTTCATTCACAACTACCCCGACATGTCAGAGCTGCTGCATAAAGTGCGGGCCGTCTGTTCGCGCTTCCGGCGTTCACATCCTGCCGCTGCTCGCCTGTCTGCGCTACAGCGTAACTTCGGCCTTCCCGCTCACCGCCTCATATGCAACGTGCCCACCAGGTGGAACTCCACCTTGCACATGCTGGACAGACTGTGCGAGCAGCAGCAGGCCATAGTGGAGTTTCAGCTGCAGCACGCACGGGTCAGTCGCACTGCGGAACAGCATCACTTCACCACCAATGACTGGGCCTCCATGCGAGACCTGTGTGCCCTGTTGCGCTGTTTCGAGTACTCCACCAACATGGCCAGTGGCGATGACGCCGTTATCAGCGTTACAATCCCACTTCTATGTCTCCTTGATAAAACACTTAGGGCGATGATGGAAGAGGAGGTGGCCCAGGAGGAGGTTGAGGAGGAGGAAGAGGGGTCATTTTTAGCACTTTCAGGCCAGTCTCTTCGAAGTGACTCAGAGGGAGGTTTTTTGCAAAAGCAGAGGCCAGGTACAAATGTGGCCAGCCAGGGCCCACTACTGGAGGATGAGGAGGACGAGGATGAGGAGGAGGTGGAGGAGGATGAGGATGAAGCATGGTCACAGCGGGGTGGCACCCAACGCAGCTCGGGCCCATCACTGGTGCGTGGCTGGGGGGGGAAACGCAGGACGATACGCCTCCCACAGAGGACAGCTTGTCCTTACCTCTGGGCAGCCTGGCACACATGAGCGACTACATGCTGCAGTGCTTGCGCAACGACAGCAGAGTTGCCCACATTTTAACGTGTGCGGACTACTGGGTTGCCACCCTGCTGGATCCACGGTACAAAGACAATGTGCCCACCTTACTTCCTGCACTGGAGCGTGATAGGAAGATGCGCGAGTACAAGCGCACGTTGGTAGACGCGCTACTGAGAGCATTCTCAAATGTCACAGGGGAACAAGTGGAAGCCCAAGGCCAAGGCAGAGGAGGAGCAAGAGGTCGCCAAGGCAGCTGTGTCACGGCCAGCTCCTCTGAGGGCAGGGTTAGCATGGCAGAGATGTGGAAAAGTTTTGTCAACACGCCACAGCTAACTGCACCACCACCTGATATGGAACGTGTTAGCAGGAGGCAACATTTCACTAACATGGTGGAACAGTACATGTGCACACCCCTCCACGTACTGACTGATGGTTCGGCCCCATTCAACTTCTGGGTCTCTAAATTGTCCACGTGGCCAGAGCTAGCCTTTTATGCCTTGGAGGTGCTGGCCTGCCCGGCGGCCAGCGTTTTGTCTGAACGTGTATTCAGCACGGCAGGGGGCGTCATTACAGACAAACGCAGCCGCCTGTCTACAGCCAATGTGGACAAGCTGACGTTCATAAAAATGAACCAGGCATGGAACCCACAGGACCTGTCCGTCCCTTGTCCAGATTAGACATTAACTACCTCCCCTTAACCATATATTATTGTACTCCAGGGCACTTCCTCATTCAATCCTATTTTTATTTTCATTTTACCATTATATTGTGAGGCAACCCAAAGTTAAATGAACCTCTCCTCTGTCTGGGTGCCGGGGCCTAAATATATGCCAATGGACTGTTCCAATGTTGGGTGACGTGAAGCCTGATTCTCTGCTATGACATGCAGACTGATTCTCTGCTGACATGAAGCCAGATTCTCTGTTACGGGACCTCTCTCCTCTGCCTGGGTGCCTGCGCCTAAATTTATGACAATGGACTGTTACTGTGGTGGCTGACGTGAAGCCTGATTCTCTGCTATGACATGCAGACTGATTCTCTGCTGACATTAAGCCAGATTCTCTGTTACGGGACCTCTCTCCTCTGCCTGGGTGCTGGGCCTAAATATATGACAATGGACTGTTACAGTGGTGGGTGACGTGAAGCCTGATTCTCTGCTATGACATGCAGACTGATTCTCTGCTGACATGAAGCCAGATTCTCTGTTACGGGACCTCTCTCCTCTGCCTGGGTGCCTGAACCTAAATATCTGACAATGGACTGTTACAGTGGTGGGTGACGTGAAGCCAGATTCTCTGCTATGGGACCTCTCTCCAATTGATATTGGTTAATTTTTATTTATTTTATTTTTAGTTTTATTCATTTCCCTATCCACATTTGTTTGCAGGGGATTTACCTACATGTTGCTGCCTTTTGCAGCCTTCTAGCTCTTTCCTGTGCTGTTTTACAGCCTTTTTAGTGCCGAAAAGTTCGGGTCCCCATTGACTTCAATGGGGTTCGGGACGAAGTTCGGGTCGGGTTCGGATCTCGAACCCGAACATTTCCGGGAAGTTCGGCCGAACTTCTCGAACCCGAACATCCAGGTGTTCGCTCAACTCTACTCACTAGCAATAGCCCTAGCTCTGCCCTGAAGTACAGTGACCTTATCAATATGGGCCTGCACTTTATCACTGGTATCTGTGATCCAAGTACAGCAGTCCTCTCCTATAAACTCACAGAACCCCACCCCCCTTAGAAGCTAAAAAATAATCCAGCGCCATCTTAAGACGAGGGTTGGCAAAGGAAACAAGAGCGTAAAATCATCATATTCAGTGTTTAATTTCTCAATCAGTTTTGCCACATATTCCTCTTGTATCTGCTACAAGTCTCCAGGCATCAGAATGAATGGGCTCATTGTCCATGGGATTGGGAGGGGTCTCCCCATCAAAATCTCAAAGTGAGATTGCTTGGTTCTTGGGTCTGCAGTCATTCTGACTTCAGCAAGAATAGCTGGCAAGTACTGGTCCCACTTATGGTAGGTACCTTCAGTTGCCTTTCTTAGTTTAACCTTCAGTGTGTGGTTCATTCGTTCCACGACTCCTAAACTCTGGGGATGGTATGGGTATATGGAACTTCCAATACATAGCCAACTGTTTAACTATGAACTGTGTGTAAAATAAATTTGCAGCTCCTGAAATGGTCCTTGTGGGGGAAGTAAATGTTTATGACGGCCTACTCTCTTCCCCTGAACATTGTTTCTAGCACAGGTTAGACATCTTGAGATCATACTTTTTGTCACTTTCTTTAAATTCTCTGCACAAAACCTTTTACTTACCTACCATGTATTTGGAGTATAAGAATGGGGGCTGCTATTTGGGGAATCTCTACTACTACTCCCTTTGACCATAGACCGTTAGCGTCTTTGGTCAACCATTGAACCTCCCAATAAGCAATGTCTGCTGATGTCGCAAATGTTTGGAACTGGGACAACATTATGTTATTTTCAGGCGTGAGCAGTACTAGCGGGGAATTTACAAAAACCTTGGTCGCACAATTTTGTGTGACACGGGAGGCTGCTTTTGCGTACCTGTCTGCTAACCTGTTCCCATGGGCAACTAGTGTCATTGAAGTTGTGTGTGCCTGACACTTAATGACTGCAATGGCCTCTCGGAGTTCTTCTGCAGTGCAGGTTAGATCATACATGGCGATGGAGTTTGGGCACCTTCATTGTGGGTTTGCTGTATTCATTCCCCACTGAATGGGATATTTAATCTGTGTTTGCCGAGTCTGGATGGGTATTGGCTGAGCCTGGTCTGGGGGAGGGTAAGAGCAATCTCTAACAAAATGCCCTGGTTGTTCACACCTAAAACATACACATGGGGTTTGTCTAGGTCCTGTGTACTGCTGGAAACCGTGCTTGTCTGTATATCTACCCCTATTGTCATGGTGAGCGCGGGGATGGGAGAGATGTATATCACTAGCTGATGATTTGATGGTCTGCTTTTCGACCTCAAAACATCCTGACGAGTCCTTTGCTATGGCTTGCCTCATGGTTTGTGTAGGGGTCAATGTTGTCAGTTATCCACAATAATTTTATACGTCTTAGCACCTTCTAGCAGCAAATTTGCAACAAATGTCTGTGTATACACTAAACCCATATCATCTGCAGTTGCCAAACCTGCCTCCTCTATACAAATTTGTCTAAATCTCTTTGAAAAATCTGACACACTTTCCCCAGGTTTCTGTTTACACGCTGTGGCTATCCCAATATCTTTCCTATCACCATGCATCTTTTTTAATTGTGCCAATACTTGAGTCCACATTGACTCTATATGGACAGGAGTCCATAAATTATAATTGGCAGGCGTGATATCTGCACTGGGTATTACAATAGTGTCACATGTTTCAAAGTTAAAACCTCCCTCTGCAGAATCCTGATATCCTGTGACTCCCTCTAGATTTAATCTATAATCCTCTACAGTAAACTGTTGACCTTTACACATTCTTTTTAAGTAAGATACAGTGGCAGCAGGGGTTTGGTGAATTCTTAATAATATATTTTAAGACAGTGGATGGTAATGGCTTCATTACCATCTGATTCCCTAGTATTACAAAAGGGAATGCTTCAGCTTCAATGGGAGGGGTGTCTCCTGGTTCAAAACCCTTCATCTATGCTGCCCTTGCATATATTGTTCTACTGGGCTGTGCAGACTTTACAACAGGTTGATTAGCATTCACAGAGAAATCCTGTACTTCAGGTTCTGTAAAGCCAGAAGTTTGTGGTACAGTTAACTGGGCACATCTCATCACCCGATTCTGTTGTTAATTTAGTAGGAAAATTTGGGGGTCACTCAATATATGGAAAATAATGGACAGGTGTGTAAAAGTTCATCAAATATACTTTATCAAATATACTCGCTGAACATAGTTAAAAAATTAAAACATACTAAGTAGTAAAAACCACAATTCATTATAAAAAACATAGTCATATTAGAAGGCAATTGATATATGGTGGATAAAATAATAAGCAAATTAGCAGCAACTCCAATTGTTAAGTGGGTTGATTTGTTGTTCACCACACTCTCAATAGGATTTGGATGCATACATTATGTATATGGCAGTAGTGTCCACACAATGGGGCTTATTCTTAGAGTCTCTGCTAGGTTTCTTCCTCATAAACTAGATGAGAAAAAGACCAGGCAATCCTATCTAGGGAGACAAATCAGTTGGATGCATGCAATGTGTGTGTCACCATGGTATCCAATTGGGTTCAATTGAGTCCACACAGTTTTGGAATCTCTTGAGACTTTGCCACATATGCTGGATGAGAAAAAGTTAATTGACAGACAATATTCTTATTAGTACAATGCAGTACTTTACTGCTCCTGGCGTCCGCTTGTGCTGATCCGCTTGTACAGGATGAAGTTGCTCTTTATTGTAACAATGCAAGGACCTGTATGGTGTTGGTCTTGGTCTCTGCTGCGACCTGCAAGGACCTGTGGGGCGTCCCACGTGGTTCTCAAGCAGGTCACGGGATCGGGATTTCAGTCGGAGCCCTATTCCATATTTGGATACAGAGGTCTTTTTTTAAAGTGTTGTTAGATTTCCTGAATGTATATTCATGCGAACCAAAGCGCTGTTTCTTTTTTTTTTTTTGTTTAAGAATTTTTTATTTTCATAACGTAACGTAACAAGGTACATTAATACAAGTTTACACATCATGCAAGGTGTGTAGCAGGAGTATAGATGTCATTACTTATGATGCACTTCATAGCATACAAAAGAAATAAGGTCACAGACCACACAAACGTGTCATTCTCGGTAGATTGGACAATGCAAGAGATAGGCAGTCGCAGATATTGAAGAGTGAAGCTTTCATTATGATGCGTCAAGAAACATTGTAGCAACAGTGTTTGGCCAGTTTCAGTTTAACACTAGAGGCCAGGGCCACATGTAGAAGCAAAGACGGGGAGGTTGGCGAGGGGTCTAGAATCCCTTTGTGGTAATCCTGATCTGGTATAAGTCATCTAACTCAGGCAAAGTGAGGAATAGAACTTTACGTATAGCTCGGGTGTCTGAACTTCTGCCATAAGTGCCATTGTTGTCGGAATTTCGAGTGATTCCTAGCTTCCCAGGAAGAGAGCTCCTCAAATCGGAAAATCTGATCAACTTTTAGTTTCCAGTGTTCTATTGAGGGAAGTGCAGACGATAGCCAATGTTTTGGAATTAGTAATCGAGCCGCCATCAGAAGCTGTTTGAATAGGAAGGGCATCGGCTGAACTGTCTTGCCCAATTCAAGATTGAGTAGGGCCCTACTCGCAGTCATTGGTATCTTAGTTTCACAAATTGAATTGCTAATTTGAAATATTTCCTCCCACCATACCTTAATAAGTGGACAATTCCACCAGACGTGAAAAAAGGTTCCCCTATCCGCACTGCACCTCCAACACGTGTCAGTGGCAGTTACCGAATACAACGAGGTGATATCAGGTTTTTTGTACCATCTGGTCAGGATCTTGTATCCATTCTCTTGTATACGAACACATCTGGATGAGCAGTGCGGAGAGGACAACATGTCTGGTAATATGGAGTATGATAGTTCCTGTCACAGATCCCTTTCCCAGTGGCGGACAAAGGCTGGTTTAGTGGGGATCGATGGGGTGTTCAGTTTCTTGAAGAGTTGTGAAATTAGTTTCTTTGGGGGGGTTGGGCTGGATATAAGGGCCTCAGACCAAAGTAAAGGGCGGTAAATGTCACCAATTGTGACGTGTTGAGATATGAATGCATGTACATATGACGTGGAGGAGATATGCCTGCGATCGGCATTAAAGATCGTTTGAAACTCTTTAAGTTTGATTAAAGTCCCATTGGGCTCGAAAAAAGATAGGATCGGAAGTAACGACTCCCTCAGATCTCTTGGAGTACATTCTACTATCTCAGGTAGAGCTGTCCCTAATATATCACTAATGGAAAGAAGGGGTGAGGGGAAGGGTATAGAACAGTGAGAAGACTGAAACCATTTCCACGTATTCAAAGTAGCTTGAAGTATAGGATATGATGAAGGGGGTAAGTTATACGCACTCTTATTACCTAATAATAAGGATCTAAAAAGTTTATTTACTAATTCTTGTTCCATTGCAACCCACGGTTTTGTGCTACTAGGTCTAAGCCATTCTATTATTCTAGACAACAGGACTGCTTTCCCGTATAACTCTGGGTCTGGTAGGGCAATACCCCCGAAGCATTTAGGGCGCGATAGAAGTTCATAAGATAACCTTGGTTTCTTCCCTCTCCAAATAAATGAACGGAATAGTTTCCTTAAGGTATTATAATAGGTTCTGGGGACTGGGATGGGAAGAACCTGTTGCAAATAGGTGAGGCGGGGGAGTATCAGGGACATTAGTAGATTTTTTCGGCCAAACCAAGAAATAGTTGGGATATCCAATTTGTCTATACTGGAAGAGATGTCTCTTAATAATGGGGTGTAATTCAGTGTAAACAATTCCTTGGTGTTTGAACTAATTTTAACCCCTAGATATGTTAAATAAGGGGATGACCAGTTAAAGGGAGAATCCTTTTTCAAGTCGATTGAGGAACCCCCACACAGACTACCAGTGATTTTTGTTTGTTAATTTTGAAGTTAGAAAAAGAGCTGTAAGTATCAAGGAGATTTTGGATTATATGTATGGAATCTTTGGGGTTGGAAGTCATGATCAAGATGTCATCCGCAAATGCAGCGACCTTATGATCCTTGCCTCCCAACCTTACTCCCCGAATTCCTTTGTCCTCTCTCAACTTTAGGAGAAGCGGCTCTAGAGCTAGTACGAAGAGCAAAGGAGAAAGGGGACAGCCTAGTGCCGTTCTGGATGGAAAAGGGGTCTGACAGATCTCCATTGATCAGAACAGAAGCCGAGGCCCGAGCGTACATTGCGAAGGTGGATTGTACAAAGGGATCAGGTAGGCCGAATCGGCTTAGAACGTGTTTCAGAAAAGACCAATTAATTCGGTCGAACGCTTTTTCTGCGTCCGTGCTCAGCAGGAGGAGAGGTCTAGAACGGTTAGTAGAGAATTGCACTATATTTAGTACTCTGACTGTATTATCTCTTCCCTCTCTACCTTTGATAAAGCTTACCTGATCCCCGTGCACCATTGAGGGAAGAAGGGTCGAGAGTCGGTTAGCCAATAATTTCGCAAGCAGCTTAAGGTCGATGTTGAGTAGGGAAATAGGTCTATAATTGGCACAATGTTTAGGGTCTTTCCCCTCTTTAGGAATCAGGGTAATATGGGCTTGTGTAATATCACTGGATAATTTTTCCCCTTGTAGGGTCAAGTTACAGACCTCAAGCAAGTGGGGGAGTAAGCATTGTTGGTACGTTCTATAATATTGGACAGGGAGGCCATCGGGGCCTGGGCTTTTGCCTGAGGGAGTCTGTTTTAAAGCGGTAGTAAGTTCTGTAAGAGGGAATGGGGATGTAAGCATCTGTTTCTGATCTTCAATGACGACTGGTATTGGGAGTGAATCTAGGAAGGAGGATAACACAGAAGCATGGGCTTCAGGGGGAAGCGTTTGGGGTAAATTATACAGGGATTCGTAGAACTCCCTAAATTGGGCACCTATTTCTTTAGAAGAACATAGGGGGGGGGGCCTTGCGGGGATATTATTTGATGGATATAGTTTGTAGCTCTTCTATTCCTGATTCTGCTCATCATAAATTTGGAGGTTTTATCTCCATGGGCGAAGAATTTGTGTTGTGAATTTAAAAAAGAGTTTAGTTGTGGATTGCTGTAACATTGATTTCAGTTCCGCTCTATAACCGGACAACTCCTGAAGTTGTAGTGCGGAAAATGAACGTTTGTGTAGGGATTCTAAATTTTTTATTTTCTGGCATATGAGATCCAGCTTCTCACTCCTCTGTTTTTTTTGGTGAGCGCCCATACTTATGAAATGCCCTCTAACAAAAGGTTAGTGGGCATCCCATACGGAAAGGGGAGAGATATCAGGATTCTTATTTAGGGTAAAGTATTCCTTGAGAAGTTCTGCAATTTTGTCTCTAGTGTTCGGATTCCCCAAAAGGGCTTCATTTAGGCGCCATTTGAATTTGTGCTGTTTGGGGGTTGGCGCTGAGATTAATAGAGAAATGGGAGCATGATCGGAGAGATGAATGGAACCTATTTGAGGATCTCGGCAGAATTGGAGGTGTTCTTTAGACACAAAAAGGTAGTCCAGGCGTTGGTATGTGCCATGGACGTTAGAGTAGAAAGTGAAGTCTGATGTAGTAGGGAAGAATGTACGCCAAACATCTATAAGATGGAGGTTCCAGAACCCCTCTCTAATGTACCTTAAAGTTTTAAGTGCCAAGGCCGATTTTGAGGTTGAGGAGTCTAGCTGAGGGTTTAAGGTAGCATTAAGGTCTCCTCCTACTATGGTCAGGCCTTCTGCAAAAGATTTTATAACAGGGAAAACATTGGAAAACCATCTATGGTGTCCAGTGTTAGGAGCGTAAAGGTTAATGAACGTGTAGGACTGAGGGCCAATGTTGCCCTTGACCAATAAATAGTGACCATCAGGATCCTGCAGGTGGGAAGCGTAGCAAAAAGGAACCCTCCTCTGGAACCCAATACTCACTCCCCCTGAGGCAGAGGAGCTGCCGCCACAATGAAACCACTGAGAATAGTGGCCAAACGATAGGTTGGGGTAGTGATTAAATTTGAAGTGCGTCTCCGGGAGGAGTAGGACAGTAGCTCCCGATTTGCGTAACAATGAGAAAACCTGACTCCGTTTTGATGGAGAATTAAAGCCTTTGACATTGTAAGACGCAAATGATAGGTCAGCCATTGTGTTTTGAGTTCCAATAATTCGTTCTAAAGGTTTTGGAATCAATAAAATGACAACAGTGCCCAAATTTATGCACCTGCCTAATTTTGTTTAAACAATTATAGCACAGTTTCTGTAAATGCAATAAACTTTATTTCACTTCTCAAATATCACAGTGTGTGTCTCCTATATGATATATTTAACTGACATTTTTTATCATAGCAACCAACGATTTATACAGGAAAATCATGACGATTAAGGTTGCCCAAACTTTTGCATCCCACTGTATATATCTATATCTATATATATATATATATATATATATATATAGTAGCAATATACAGTACAGACCAAAAGTTTGGACACACCTTCTCATTCAAAGTGTTTTCTTTATTTTCTTGACTATGAAAATTGTAGATTTACACTGAAGGCATCAAAACTATGAATTAACACATGTGGAATTATATACATAACAAAAAAGTGTGAAACAACTGAAAATATGTCATATTCTAAGTTCTTCAAAGTAGCCACCTTTTGCTTTGATTACTGCTTTGCACACACTTGGCATTCTCTTGATGAGCTTCAAGAGGTAGTCACCTGAAATGGTCTTCCGACAGTCTTGAAGGAGTTCCCAGAGATGCTTAGCACTTGTTGACCCTTTTGCCTTCACTCTGCGGACCAGCTCACCCCAAACCATCTTGATTGGGTTCAGGTCTGGTGACTGTGGAGGCCAGGTCATCTGGCGCAGCACCCCATCACTCTCCTTCATTGTCAAATAGCCCTTACACAGCCTGGAGGTGTGTTTGGGGTCATTGTCCTGTTGAAAAATAAATGATGGTCCAAATAAACGCAAACCAGATGGAATAGCATGCCGCTGCAGTATGCCTTCAATTTTGAATAAATCCCCAACAGTGTCACTAGCAAAGCACCCCCATACCATTACACCTCCTCCATGCTTCACGGTGGGAACCAGGCATGTAGAGTCCATCCGTTCACCTTTTCTGCGTCGCACAAAGACACGGTGGTTGGAACCAAAGATCAAAAATTTGGACTCATCAGACCAAAGCACAGATTTCCACTGGTCTAATGTCCATTCCTTGTGTTCTTTAGCCCAAAACAAGTCTCTTCTGCTTGTTGCCTGTCCTTAGCAGTGGTTTCCTAGCAGATATTCTACCATGAAGGCCTGATTCACACAATCTCCTCTTAACAGTTGTTCTAGAGATGTGTCTGCTGCTAGAACTCTGTGTAGAATTGACCTGGTCTCTAATCTGAGCTGCTGTTAACCTGCGATTTCTGAGGCTGGTGACTCAGATGAACTTATCCTCCACAGCAGAGGTTACTCTTGGTTATCCTTTCCTGGGGCGGTCCACATGTGAGCCAGTTTCTTTGTAGCGCTTGATGGTTTTTGTGACTACACTTGGGGACACTTTCAAAGTTTTCCCAATTTTTCAGACTGACTGACCTTCATTTCTTAAAGTAATGATGGCCACTCGTTTTTCTTTACTTAGCTGTTTTTTTCTTGCCATAATACAAATTCTAACAGTCTATTCAGTAGGACTATCAGCTGTGTATCCACGTGACTTCTCCACAACGCAACTGAAGGTCCCAACCCCATTTATAAGGCAAGAAATCCCACTTATTAAACCTGACAGGGCACACATGTGAAGTGAAAAACATTTCAGGTGACTACCTCTTGAAGCTCATCAAGAGAATGCCAAGAGTGTGCAAGGCAGTAATCAAAGCAAAAGGTGGCTACTTTGAAGAACCTAAAATATGACATATTTTCAGTTGTTTCACACTTTTTTTGTTATGTATATAATTCTACATGTGTTAATTCATAGTGTTGATGCCTTCAGTGTGAATCTACAATTTTTATAGTCATGAAAATAAAGAAAACTCTTTGAATGAGAAGGTGTGTCCAAACTTTTGGTCTGTACTGTACATATATATATATATATATATATATATATATTATAGAATCACTTACCCGATACTGTTTTTGGCGGATCCCACCTTCTGACAACAAACTGTTTTCAGTATATCACACCCAGAAATTGGTGAATTTCAGCCGAAAATGTAACAGAGAAATTAGTGAAATGACATAAAATAATATAAAATGTATGTGAAAAAAACAAAAAAACAACGCAATTTATGAGGTGGAGGTCCATATGGAGTTGGAGTTTGAGGAGGTGGTGGACGTAGCGGTGTAGTTGGAAGCGGCGGTGGAGGAGTACAAGGTAGCCTTAAAATTTTTGTAGGCATGTGCACACATAATGCTCTGCCATGTTGATGAAATGCTGCCTCCTGCTAAGATGTTCCATATCAGCTGGTGGTGCTGGTTGTTTTGGCATACTGACAAAGCTTTTCCACATTTTGGCTATGCTAACCCTGCCTTATGAGGTGCTGGTGGTGCCCCAGCTGCGTTGGCGACCTCTTCCTCCTTCTTTACCTTCTGGGCCTCCGCTGTCAGGTGGGAATGTCACCAGCAGCAAGTCTACCAGCGTACGCTTGTTCTCGCGCATCTTACGATCATGCTCCATTGATGGAATTAAGGATGGTACTTTGTCCTTGTAACGGGGATCCAGCAGCATGGCCACCTAGTAATCAGCACAATTTAGAATGTGGGCAACTCAGCAGTCGTTGCCGAGACACTGCAGCATGTAGTCGCTCATGTGTGCCAGGCTGCCCAGAGGCAACAAAAAGCTATTCTCTGTGGGAGGTGTAACGTCTGTGTCCTTTGTATACCCCCAGCCACGCACCAGTGATGGCCATGAGCTGGTTTGAGTGCCACCCTGCTATGAACACGGTTCCTCCTCCTCCATCTTCTCCTCCTCATCCTCCATCTCTCCATCCTCCAGAACTGTGTCCTGGCTGGACAATTGTGTACCGGGCGTTTGTGGTTGCAGGAACCCACCCTTGGAGCCACTTGAGAAGGACTGGCCAGAATCCCTATGAAATGATCCCTCTTCCTCCTCCTCCTGAGCCAAATCCTCTTCCATCATAGCCAGCAGCGTTTTTTCAAAAAGGCTTAGAAGTGGAATAGTAATGCTGAGAACGGCGTTATCGGCACTGGCCATGTTGGTAGGGTACTCGAAACAGAGCAAAAAGGAACACAGGTTTTACATGGGGCCCAGTCATTTTTGGTGAAGTTGTGTTGTTCCGCAGAGCTACTCACACGTGCGTGCTGCAGATGAAACTCCACTATCGCCTGCTGCTGCTCGCACAGTCTGGCCAGCATGTGCAAAGTGGAGTTCCACCTTGTGGGCATGTTGCATATGAGGCGGTGAGAGGGAAGGCCGAAGTTACGCTGCAGCGCTGACAGGCAAGCAAAAGCAGGGTGAGAACGCCAAAAACGCACACAGATGCCCAGCACTTTATGCAGCAGCTCTGACATATGGGGGTAATTTTTAAGGAACCACTGCACCACCAAATTCAGCACATGCACCAGGCAAGGGATGTTCGTCAAACCGGCTAGTCCCAGAGCTGCTACGACATTGCGCCCATTATCGCACACCACCAGGCCAAGCTTGAAGCTCACTGGCACCAACCACTCATCGGTCTGTTGTTCAAGGCCCGTCCATAGCTCCTGCGTGTTGTGGGGTTTGTCCCCCAAACAGATAAGTTTTAAAACTGCCTGCTGTCGTTTACCCCTAGATGTTGTTAAGTTGGTGGTGAATGTGTTACGCTGACCAGATGTGGAGCTGGTAGAGGATGAGGAAGCAGAGTAGGAGGAGGAAGCAACAGGAGGCAAACTGATGCATCCTGCAATCCTCGGTAGTGAAAAGACATGCACAAAACTGCTATTCGCCTTAGGCTAAGCCGCCACTGTATTTACCCAGTGTGCTGTTATGGAGATATAACGTTCCTGACCATGCTTACTGGTCCACGTATCCGTAGTTAGGTGGACCTTGCCACAGATGACATTGCGCAGTGCACACCTGATTTTGTCCCTCACTTGGTTGTGCAGGGAAGGGATGGTACACCTGGAAAAGTAGTGGTGGCTGGGCACGAAGTACTGTGGGCAGCCACCGCCATTAGGCTTTTAAAACTCTCCGACTCCACCAGACAGAATGACAGCATTTCAAAGGCCAGCACTCAACGTTCTCCACATTATCTTCCACCCAGTCTTCACCCCTGTCCTTCTTGTCGGTCAGCACACTGCAGAAAGCCAAAGTAGTTGGCACCTGTGGGACAGCCACCACCATAAGGCTTTTAAAACTCTGTCTCCACCAGACGGAATGACAGCATTTCAAAGGACAGTAATTTTGAAATTCTGGCATTCAGGGCCAGGGATCGCGGGTTGGTAGGGAGGTACTTCCTCTTCTGCTACAGTCTTTGGGAGATGGAGAGGTGAACACTACCGTGGGACATTGTGGAGATGCTTTGTGACCCGGGTGGTGGTGTTGCTGGCAGATCCTCTGTTTGCTGGGTGGCAGGTGTTTTTTTAATACAGAATAGAACACCACTATCTAACCCGTGTATCTCACACTGACAGATGTAGCCACGGCCGCAAATGTAGTATTTGGTCAAAATGGGTGTTTTTTAAAAAACAGAATAGAACAACATTATCTAACGCGTGTATTTCACACTAACAGATGCAGCAAAGGCTGCAATATTAAGTACTTTGCCCAAAATGGGTGTTTTTTTTATTACAAAATACAAACCAGATTCCAAAAAAGTTGGGACACTAAACGAATTGTGAATAAAAACTGAATGCTATGATGTGGAGATGGCAAATGTCAATATTTTATTTGTAATAGAACGTAGATGACAGATCAAACGTTTAATCCGAGTAAATGTATCATTTTAAAGGAAAAATATGTTGATTCAAATTTCACTGTGTCAACAAATCCCAAAAAAGTTGGGACAAGTAGCAATAAGAGGCTGGAAAAAGTAAAGTTGAGCATAACGAAGAGCTGGAAGACCAATTAACACTAATTAGGTAAATTGGCAACATGATTGGGTATAAAATGAACTTCTCAGAGTGTCAGTGTCTCTCAGAAGCCAAAATGGGTAGCGGATCACCAATTCCCACAATGTTGCGCAGAAAGATACTGGAGCAATATCAGAAAGGTGTTACCCAGCGAAAAATTGCAAAGACTTTGCATCTATCATCATCAACTGGGCATAACATCATCCGAAGATTCTGAGAATCTGGAACAATCTCTGTGCGTAAGGGTCAAGGCCGTAAAACCATACTGGATGCCCGTGATCTCCGGGCCCTTAAACGACACTGCACCACAAACAGGAATGCTACTGTAAAGGAAATCACAGAATAGGCTCAGGAATACTTCCAGAAACCATTGTCAGTGAACACAATCCACCGTGCCATCCGCCGTTGCCAGCTGAAACTCTACAGTGCAAAGAAGAAGCTATTTCTAAGCAAGATCCACAAGCTCAGGCGTTTTCACTGGGCCAGGGATCATTTAAAATGGAGTGTGGCAAAATGGAAGACTGTTCTGTGGTCAGACGAGTCATGATTCGAAGTTCTTTTTGGAAATCTGGGACACCATGTCATCCGGACCAAAGAGGACAAGGACAACCCAAGTTGTTTTCAACGCTCAGTTCAGAAGCCTGCATCTCTGATGGTATGGGGTTGCATGAGTGCGTGTGGCATGGGCAGCTTGCATGTCTGGAAAGGCACCATCAATGCAGAAAAATATATTCAGGTTCTAGAACAACATATGCTCCCATCCAGACGTCATCTCTTTCAGGGAAGATCCTGCATTTTTCAACAAGATAATGCCAGACCACATTCTGCATCAATCACAGCATCATGGCTGCGTAGGAGAAGGATCCGGGTACTGAAATGGCCAGTCTGCAGTCCAGATCTTTCACCTATAGAGAACATTTGGCGCATCATAAAGAGGAAGGTGCAACAAAGAAGGCCCAAGACGATTAAACAGTTAGAGGCCTGTATTAGACAAGAATGGGAGAGCATTCCTATTTCTAAACTTGAGAAACTGGTATCCTCGGTCCCCAGACGTCTGTTGAGTGTTGTAAGAAGAAGGGGAGATGCCACACAGTGGTGAAAATGGTCTTGTCCCAACTTTTTTGGAATTTGTTGACACCATGAAATTCTGATTAAACATATTTTTCCCTTAAAATGGTACATTTTCTCAGTTTAAACTTTTGTTCCATGATTTATGTTCTATTCTGAATAAAATATTGCATTCAGTTTTTATTCACGATTTGTATAGTGTCCCAACTTTTTTGGGAATCCGGTTTGTAGAACACCAGTATCTAACGTGTGCATCTCACAATGACAGATGCAGCAAAGGCTGCAAAATTCAGTATTTTGCCCAAAATGGGTGTTTTTTTATAACAGAATAGAACACCACTATCTAACGCGTGTATCTCACACTGACAGATGCAGCCAAGACCCCAAATTTAGTATTTGGCCCAAAATGGGTGTTTTTAATAACAGAATAGAACAGCATTCTCTAATGCATATATCTCACACTGACAGATGCATCAAAGTCTGCAAAATTACCTTTTTTGCCCAAAATAGATGTTTTTTTAATAACAGAATAGAACTGCAGTATCTAACGCATATATCTCACACTAAGAGATGCAGCAAAGGCTGCAAATTTTGTTTTTGCCCCAAATGGATGCTTTTTTTATAACAGAATAGAACACCAGAATCTAACGCATGTATCTCACAATGACAGATGCAGCAAAGGCTGCAAAAGTCTGTACTTTGCCCAAAATGGGTGTTTTTTTAATTACAGAATATGACAGCAGTATCTAACGCGTGTATTTCACACTGACAGATGCAACCAGGGCTGTAAAATTTTGTATTGTGCCCAAATAGGGTGTTTCTTAAAACCCAGAAAATTATTGAAGTTTTTCAAGCTTGTATTTAACAATGACAGATGCAGCAAACGCCGCAAAATTAGGATATTGTCCTAAATGGGTGCTTTTTTTTATAACAGAATATGACAGCAGTATCTAACGCTTGAATTTCACACTGACAGATGCAGCAAGGGCTGTAAAATGTAGAATTTTGCCCAAAAAGGGTGTTTTTTAAAACCCATAAAATTATTGCTGTATTTGAAGCTTAAATTGCACACTGACTAATGCTGCATAGGCCCCAGATGGAGGGTATTGCCAAAAATGGGTGCTTTTTAAAACCCAGAATATAATTGCAGTATTTCAAGCTTCTATTTGACTGTTACACCTGCATAAAATGGCTGATGCCGCCAGCCTAACTAACAGACGGATAAAAGTTATTTTTATGGTTCACTGGGCTCAGGGCAGAGTAAAAAGATTGTGCACTGCACCCACAAAACAAAATCTAGGTAGATCGCTGAGTTAAAAAGCACTTCAGATTGAAGATTCTTTCCTATTCTCTCTCTCACAGCAGCAGCATCCTATCCCTACACTAATCAGAGCAGAGTGACGTGCAGTGCTATGTGACTCCAGCTTATATAGAGGCTGGGTCACATGCTGCACTGGCCAATCACAGCCATGCCATTAGTAGGCATGGCTGTGGTGGCTTCTAAGGGCACACAAGTTAAACGCTTATTCAAAAAGCACCATTAACTCGCTGAACACCGAACCCGAACATTCACTTAAAAGTTTGGCTTCGGGTCCGGGGTCCAAAAATCCTAAAGTTCGGTACTTTACAGTTCGGGTTTGCTCAACCCTATTTGCCGCAAAAAAAACGCCTGGCAAACCGCAAGGCCATCTCTAGTGGAGGCGGAGCATGTGGCACCAGCATTTTGACTACTTATATAATGTGGTCACATTTGACCACGGCATCTGAGGGGTTAAATGTCTGTGATTGGCATTATTACCAATAACTGATATTAGCCTTGGGGGTGTGCTGTGTGAAACAACATGCACCTGGCGTCTATGGTACTCGTTCCATTGTCGGTAAGGGGTTAAATATTTTATGGCTTCTGCAGAGGGCTAGTGCTAATAAAATAAACTTTCTGGATTTGAATCCACTAACCCTTGTATATATATATATATATATATATATATATATATATTTGTCATTATTCCAATCCTTTCTTCTGAGTATTGTAGTTTGTACAGTTATCTGCCTGTTTGATTCTGCATTGCTTTAATTCCAGCTGTGCTCACTTTGGGTTTATTGTTTCTAGGTCCTAGTGCCCTTCTTCAGTAGTGTTGAGCGTGAATTCGCAAATTTTTATTGCAAATATCAGCACTTCGATGTAGAATATAGTGCTATATCTTCGTAATTGTAAATATTCAAGATTTTCTTTCATCAGTACCCTGACTGCTTCTTGCATGTGGGCCAATGAGAAGACTGCAATATCTTTGTCTGAGCTTAGCAACATCCCTAGCAACCAATAGGAAAGTTTCCTACCCCTTACTATATAGGAAACTCCCCAGCAGCCATTTTCAGTTGTTTTTTGCAGTTTTGAGAGAGAGAGAGAGAGCAGTGTCATTGCTATGCTCTGTGCTTTGCTGAGTCATCTGGATCCTTATTCAATTACAATAGATCAGGGATGCTCAACCTGCGGCCCTCCAGCTGTTGTAAAACTACAACTCCCACCATGCCCTTCTGAAGGTTGATAGCTGAAGGCTGTCCGGGAATTATGGGAGTTGTAGTTTTGCAACAGCTGGAGGGCCGCAAGTTAAGCATGCCTGTAATAGATAGTTAGCTCATAGTGATATAGTGTAGCTGATAGGAATTACTGTGCTGTGAATTTTAACCAGTCTCAGAAAACTACTAGCAGCTTGAAAAATGTAGCAAAAGCGAGTCCCGTCTGTATTGCAAACGCAATACGCACATATTACATTGCCGATTTTCGCAATCAAGCAAACAGTGACTGGAGATTACGATTTATAAAAATTGGTGAATTTATGGTGGAATATTAGGCCAAAAATGCACTAAATATTGCAAAAACGAATATTGCTTATGCTGCTCATCACTATTCTTCGATTGTGCTGTAGGCAATGTAGGTGTGATATATAGACCAACTGGCCAAGTCAAAGAATTATATGATCTACTAGTTGAGGAAATAGCTAAAATAACATTGAAAGGGGAAGTTATCATTATGGGAGACTTTAATCTTCCTGATGTAAACTGGAAAACCAAAATAGCTAGTTCTGCCAGGAGTACAGATATTCTAAATTCCCTACTGGGATTATCTATACAGCGAGTAGTTGAGAAGCCAACCAGGAAGGAGGCTGTTTTAGATTTAGTATTTACAAATGGGAATTTGGTATCTGATATTACTGTAGGGGAAAGCTTGGGGTCTAGTGATCACCAGTCAGTGTGGTTTACTATAAGTACAGTGTCTGAGTCACACCACGCAAAAACTAAAGTTTTAGATTTGAGAAAAACTGACTTTTCTCAAATTAGATTAGTGGTATATGAGTCCCTATCAGATTGGAACAGTTTCAATGGAGTCCAGGAGAAATGGGACTACTTAAAAGTGGCACTATTGAAGGCAACAGATTATTGCATTAGGCTTGTCAGTAAAAGCAAAAAAAAGAGAAGAGACCACTGAGGTACTCAGCAGAAGTGGCCAAAATCATTAAAAACAAAAAGAAAGCATTTAGTAATTGTAAAAAAATAATATTAAACGAGGATGAAAGGGAAATGTATAAGATCAGATAGAGAGAGGCCAGTTATAAGAGCTTCTAAAGCACAGGCAGAAGAGAAATTAGCTCAGTCAGTGAAAAAAGGTAAAAAGTCATTCTTCAGATACATAAATAAAAAAAGGAAACTAAAACAAGGAATTACCAAATAAAAAACAAAAGAAGGAAGGTATATGGAAGAAGATAAAGAACTAGCTGACTGCCTCAATGAATACTTCAAAGGAAAATTAAGGAAAAGGACCTCAGTTAGGGAGGAAGATTAATTAATCTTTTTATGCATGTGTCTTTACAGAGGAAGAGGTTCTAAGTCAACTGTCTAAAATTAATACAAATAAGTCACAGGGGCCTGATGGGATACACCCAAAGCTATTAAAAGAGCTTAGCAGTGAACTAACAAAAGCATTAATAAATTTATTTAACTAATCACTGGTAACAGGAGTCGTCCCAAAAGATTGGAAATTAGCAAATGTTGTGCCCATTCACCAGAAAGGTAGTAGGGAGGAATAGGGCAACTATAGGCCAGTAAGCCTGACATCAATAGTGTGGAAATTAATGGAAACCATACTTAAGGAGAAGATTGTAGAACATCTAAAATCCCATGGATTGAAAGATGAAAAACAGCATGGGTTTACTTCAGGGAGATCATGTCAAACTAATCTTATAGATTTTTTTTTATTAGGTGACTAAAATAATAGATGGCGGAGGTGCAGTAGACATCACTTATCTAGAGTTTAGTAAGGCTATTGATACTGTCCCACATAGAAGGCTTATCAACAAAGTGTAGTCTTTGTGCTTGGACTCCCATATTGTTTAATGGATTAGGCAGTGGCTGAGGGACAGACAACAGAGGGTAGTAGTCAATAGAGTATATTCAGACCATGGTCTTGTTACCAGTGTGGTACCTCAGAGATCTTTTCTGGGACCCATATTGTTTAGTATCTTTATCAGCAAAATTGCAGAAGGCCTCGATGGTAAGGTGTGTCTTTGTGCTCATGACACAAAGATTTGTAACAGGGTTGATGTTCCTGAAGGAATACACCAAATGGAAAAGGATTTAGGAAAACTAGAGGGATGGTAAAAAATCTGGCAACTAAAATTTATGTTGATAAGTGCAAGATAATGCACCTGGGGCGTAAAAACCCAAGAGCAAAATATAAAATCAGTGATACAGTCCTAACCTCAGTATCTGAGGTAAGGAATATAGGGGTCATTATTTCAGAAGACTTAAAGACAGGCAGACAATGTCATGGGTGTATAGGGAGAGGCATTAACAGTAGAAAGAGGGAGGTGCTCATGCCGCTCTACAGAGTACTAGTGAGACCTCATTTGGAGTATTGTGCGCAGTAATGGGGACCATATCTCCAGAAGGATATTGATACTTTGGAGAGAGTTCAGAGAAGAGCTACAGAAAGAAATGGTTCTTATCTGCCGACACATTCAGAAAGATTCAGGGTGTGCTAACTAGGGTTAGTCTGTTGTCTTCCTGTCTCATCTGGTTATCATCATTCATCTGCTCCATTACCTAACCATTATAGATGAGCGAATCAAAGTGTAATTTCATCTGAATTTCAGGAAAAATTTGATTCGCAACAAATGTTAATTTCCTCGCGCTTCGTGGTAACAAATCACAATTTTTCCTAAAATGGCAGCTACACGTGTGAGGACATGGGGAAAGGAACTCTGGGAAGATGGGCTGACCCATAATGCCATGCATGCAGCCAATTAGTAGCCAGATAGCCCTGTGATATACAGCCCTATAAATATGGCGGCCATCTTAAAGTCAGACATTTTCCAATGTTCTGAGTGCAGGGACAGACGTGAGAAGGTGCTAGGGACAGCAATAGGAAAAACCTCATTGTGAAAAAAATGAATAGACGAAGCGTCCACTTTGTGGCCTCCTCATGCTGCTGCCACCTCCGCAATCTCTCGTCGTCTTGCCACCCTGTGGCCTCCTCATGCTGCTGCCACCCCCACACTATGTCACCTTGCCACTCTGTGGCCTCCTGATGCTGCCACCACCTCCACACTATGTCACCTTGCCACTTTGTGGTCTCCTGATGATGCTGCTGCCGCCATCTCCAGGCTCTGTCATTGTGCCCCTCGGTGGCTTCCTCATACTGCTGCCACCTCCACACTCAGTCATTGTGTAATGACCCGGAGTGCCATTACTACTTCTTTTAACACCTTGCTACTATTTCCTTTGTGCTAATTTATATATTCTAATGTATTTCCTATAACATGCATATTTATTCCTGAAACTGTTATGTTCAAGTGTAATAACCTGGTCTATTAGCAGATGGCGGCAGCAACATTGGCAGTATTAGCTTCACTGGAGAGGAATCTTTTGCTTCCTTTCAGCCCTCTGTAGGTAGAGGGAGAAGTTTAGTTAGTTAGAAGTCAGTATCTAGCCACCCTCCTTAGGGAGAGGTTGTGTGCTGGCTAGCAGAGCGCTGCCTGCTCTGCAAAGCCCAGAGGCCCTGCCTCTGAAGTCTACATGGTTGCTCGTCCCCTCCTGGGCTTGCATTGCCTCCTTCCAAGCTAAGCCGAAGTATTCTAAATAAGAGACAGACTACAGACTACAACTAACTTATGTTCCAGCAGAAGAGGAAGAGTTTCCTATTTATCCAGACAAACATAGCAGAGCTGAATGAGCTACCACATAACAGAGCTGAGATTTGTTGCAGAGAAGTATCTACTGCCAACTCCACACTATGTCATTGTGCCACTCGGTGGCCTTCTCCTGATGCTGTTATTGCTGTTGCCGCCACCTCCAGACTCTGTCATTGTGCCACTCTGTGGCCTCCTGATGCTGCCGCCACCCCCACACTGTCAAAAAAATGAGACACACAACGGATCCTGTCTGTGTAGCAGCTGTAAGGCCTGTATGGTCCTATCAGAATTGGCTTATTATTTGTTAGCCAAAAGCAGGAGTGTGTACAAAACACAGAAGACATTCAAATATTTAATTCACGTGTAATCTCTCTTTTAGATCTAATCCTGTTTTTTTTTGCCATTAGCAATACCGATGGATTATTAAGCAAATGCTGACTGAACGAAAACGTATGCTCCACAGTGTTCTGATAGATCAGAGGAAGGGCAAATTAATCAGTGACGTCAACACAAACTTACTGCTGACACCGTCTCCAGTCGGGGAGCTCTTCTTGAATAAGAGTTTAATAGAACAGGTTCTGTTCTATGTGGAATCATCTGGCGACGGTGTAAAAGGATTTTGCTTCTTCTTGACGCTAACATCGACCTGTAAGGCTGAGTTCATACTTGAGTTTTTTTTGGCAATTTTGACCCCGTGACTGCCATAAAAGTGAAGTGCAGTGATTCTAAAAATTGACGTCTGTCATCTGCATGTCATACTGACTCACAGTATTATTTTAAAACCACAGCACACTCCCTATGCGTGTTACTTAAGGCACAGTGTTCTACACGCCTATAAAGGCTCTCTGCAGCCCAGAAATAGCTCATTTTTAACGCAATTCGCCTCAAATATATTAGATCAAAGCAAGTATTTTCAGAAAATTTGGCGAACCAGCCGAATCAATTTTTTTAGAAATTCGCTCATCTCTACTGACTATCATCACCATCAGATGCCTATGCTTAGGCCATTATCTATTACCATAACCATATGGTTCCTGTCTTCTATTGGTGAGTTCCAATTTCCTTGCATTCTTGCTATATGCTAGATTTGGATATTTAGTTTTATATTATTGTTCATGCTCCTCTTTTAGACTGAGTAACGCCCATCTGCCTGGGGCTTCTGATCAAATTATAAATGTACTTGGTTTCTACACTACATGTGTAAAGTTGTGCAGCCATTATTTATTTTATCAACCATGTTTGCTTTATGGATATGCACCTGTGACTATGAATAAGAATGTGCTAGTCTACGTCTTCCTGTAGTATTGTTCATGCGGTTACATAATTTGGCCCTATTAAATATGAGTACTGGGAGATAGTGTTAATACTTGGAAAAAGTGATTGCTGTGGGTAAAGTCATATTAAGACAGCAAAGGGCCCCTGTGCAAGACGTTTGTCTTGAGCCCAGTCAAAAAAGACAAAAAAAAACAACACAATTATATAATATATTTCATTTTAGACATGACACATCACTCACAAATTAGATTTGTACTATATATACAACCCTAATGCTTAGACTCATTAAGTCTAAATGCCACTCAAACATAAGATACATGCTCAACATTTTTCCTTAGGTGGTACCATATAGGCCCAGAAAGGAATCAAGAGGGTCCTGAAATGTGCCCACCCAGTTATGTTAAAGAATAGTGCTAAGCACGAATATTCGAAAAGTGCATTTTTATTGTGAATATCGGCACTTCGAGAATCCGCAAATATTTAGAATATATATATTCGTAGTGAAGAATATATATATATTTTTTTAACACAGTACACATCAGGTGATC
Source organism: Bufo gargarizans (assembly GCF_014858855.1). Taxonomy (NCBI): domain Eukaryota; kingdom Metazoa; phylum Chordata; class Amphibia; order Anura; family Bufonidae; genus Bufo; species Bufo gargarizans. Next base: position 103,449,089 of record NC_058080.1, read on the forward strand.
ATCCCTCCCTTCTTTTAGCTTGTGGGCCAATGAGAAGGCTTTGTCGCAGCTTAGCAACATCCCTAGCAACCAATAGAGAAGTTGCCTACCCCACGCCAATATTTTGCACGTATTACGCGAATAATACATTGCCGATTTTCGCAATCAAGGATATAATATAATCTTGAATTTGTGAATTCGCAAATATAGGACAAATATCCTACAAAATATTCACAAAATATCACAAATTCGAATATTGCCCCTGCCGCTCATCACTATTAAAGAACTGAAGTCAATAGTCCTGATCAAGTAGGAGGCGGCATCCACGGATGTGATCTGCACATGTACAGAACAGAAGGGGGTCCACAGTCTGCTTAAAGGTTCATGTAATGAACTAATGTTAGTCCTGTTCCAACTACTTTTGCAACAAGGGTGCTGAGCTGTAGAATTAGCCACCTATTTAATCAGATGAATGATAAAAATGTATTGTATGCAGTACTCTTTAGCTAATTCATATATGGTCATATATTGATATCCTTTTTTCCATGTACTCAGTGTGCAGTCATTTGAACATGTAGTTGTATAGCTGGACAATATGCTGTTCTGTCATAACATACTGCAGATACTATTTATTGGGGAATTACATATATGTATATTTACAGGGGCATAGCTAAAAGCTCATGGGCCCTGGTGCAAGAGTTCAGCTTGGGCCCCCGTCCCTCAGTGCTTGTTGGCAAGGGGCAGGGGAGCCCATATCCTTCCTGCTGCCTGAGGCAAACATTGAAAGGGCACCCCCTCATGCCAAATTCTTAACCTAACCCCTTCCCTCCAGCCAGAGGTGTAAATTGACCAGTATGCACGTTCTATAATGCCAGTGTCTTATGTGGCACAAGGGTCTTTGGGCCCCCTCAGACTCTTGGGCACGGTAGAAACTGCTACCTTTGCACCCCCTATAGCTACGCCCCTGTGTATTTAGATATACAACTGTACATAAAGATATAAAGCTATAGCATCTCTGCTAAAGTGGGTCTGTCATCTACAGTATTTTACGCATGTAAAATGGCTAATATCACACTGTTGGTCACAAACACAGTTCACAAATAGTACCATATACAAATGAGCTGTATGTCTTTAAGGCTACTTTTGCACCTGCGTTTAGGTGCGGATCCGTCTGGTATCTGCACAGACGGATCCGCACCTATAATGCAAAGGCTTGTATCCGTTCAGAACGGATCCGTTTGCATTACCATGAACATTTTTTTTGTTCATGATAATGCAAACGGATCTGTTTTGACTTACATTGAAAGTTAATAGGAGGCGGATCCGTTTTCAATTGCACCATACTGTGTCAGTAAAAACTGATCCGTCCCCATTGACTTACATTGTAAGTCAGGACGGATCCGTTTGGCTCAGTTTCGTCAGACGGACATCAAAACGCTGCAAGCAGCGTTTTGGCAGTCCGCCTCCAGAGCAAAAAGGAGGCTGAACAGAGGCAAACTGATGCATTCTGAATGGATCCTTATCTATTCAGAATGCATTGGGGCTGAACTGATCCGTTTTGGGTCGATTGTGAAAGCCTTGAAACGGATCTCACAGGCGGCCCCAGAAACGGCAGTGTGAAAGTAGCCGGCCAGCCTAGTATCCTCCTGATGTCACTACACCTGAAATTCCGCACCTGCCTCAAATCCTGCATGAGCAGTCCTTCCAATGATGCCGCTGCCCAGAGCTGGTCTCATATGGTGCCTGCCAAGGCCTGGTGGCGATTTGTGCAGGCACAGAGGACAGTTACACATGCATATACACAGTGCACACATATACACAAGAATATATACAATATATGCATAAACATACCACAAATATGTATTATCTGTATATATATATTCTGAGAATTGAGATAACTGAGAATTTTACCTCAGTTATCCAGAAATAACTCATGGCAAAGTTGGCAGCCCTGCATACAATACACATATTACATTTAAATATTTATATATAAGTCATGGCGATTGCGGTACTTTTTTTTGTACTATTTGGTCAAATTTGATGATTTGGTGTTCCTCGCCAGTTATTAGTTAAATTAGTCTGTGTTTAAGAAATGTGTGAGGTTGGACCTCAATTATGGCACATTAACTATGTGCGACTTTTGCAGAAGTTACAAGAAGCCGTATCTCCACACAAGGCAACCCCCTGCTGTACTGTTACACATATAGGTGTAAACCACATTGCAGCCACAACAAATATATTACTAAGATACACCATTTCATAAATTTTGCACAGACACACAAAGCAAAAAAAGGCTAAAAAAGTACATAAAAGCAATGGTAGTAAATACACTTTGTGTACAGTGAACTGGATATCAGACCATCAGGCAGCAGGGGTTATTAGTTCTCTGACCTTTCTCAAGAATAACACAGCAGCAGAATTGGGCACACATAGGATTAAGAGTCTCCCATAAGATTCTTGATCTGCCCTCAGCCTGCAACACCTACTTTCCTCCCATCCCTCCGGGCCCTCCATGCAAACTTATTGCATGCTTCTTTACATGACAGAAGAGGGAAGCTCTTGCTGTTACACTGAATGATCTGCCGTTATGTATATCTTGCTGTAGCCCTGATACTAGAGCATACAATACTCAGCATATAGGGACCAATGCCATTCAGATCGTCTCAAAGTAGCTCTCTGGTTCTGGATATGCTATAAATGTCCTAGATGGGAATATCCCTTTTATATTTTATGTGTGCACAACATAAACAGTGTAATAAAGTCCCAAATTAACAAGGGAGAAATTCATGTTCCTTTCCATTTTGCCCTCTAAAAATGAACGCCAAATGATGTCTCCCATGATCTCTTTATACCCAGGATTGTGACCGTGACAAGTTTATATCCTTTACATCCAGAGAAAAGGTTTCTACACCAACATAGAAGGGGATTCTTTACGGTAATAGCCGTGAGACTATGAATCTCTCTGCCACATGAAGTGGTGATGATGAAGAGTTCAAGAGGGGTCTAGATGTCTTTCTGGAGTGTAATATTATTGCAAGTTATAGTTGCTAGAATTCTGGAGAAAGTTAATTGATCCAGGAAGTTATTCTAATTGACTGAATGAAGCCGGGAAGGACATTTTTGCCTTAAAATTAGCAAAATTGGCTTCTACCTCGTGGGGTTTTTCACCTTCCTCTGGATCAACTTTACAGGATATTAGGCTGAACTGGATAGACGTTTTTTTTTTTTTTTTTCAGCCTTAGAAACTATGTTACCATGGTACTAAAATAGTAACTAATAAATATGTATTGCAATATGGTACCACTAAAAATGCAGTTCTACAATACAAAATACTAGTTCTTGTATTAGCATTCTAAATAGGAAAATAAATACAGTGTGTTCAGAAAGTCTTCAGACTTTTTTTCCACATTTTATTGTGCTGCTTTGTACTTAAAAAAAAAAAAAAAAAAGTTTCCCACATTAATTTACTAAAAAGGAAAAGCTAAAAATTTGCATGGACATAATTATTCTGACCCTTTGCTATGACACTTGAAATTTAGCTCTGGGGTTCTCCCATTTCTCTTAATCATCCTTGAGATGTTTCTACACCTTGACTGGAATCCACCTGTGGTAAATTTAGTTCATTATACATGGTTTGAAAGACATACCGCTGTCTATCTAAGGTCTCACAGCTGACAATGCATATCAGAGCAAAAACCAAGCCATGAGGAGGAAAGAACTACCTCTACAGCTCAGAGACAGGATTGTGTTCAAGATCATAGGGGCCTACATAATTCTTAAATAGTGAAAGTTTGAAACAACCAGGACTCTTCCTTGAGCTGGCCGTTCCTCCAAACTAAGTAATCGGGGGAGAAGGGCCTTGGTAAGAGAGGTAACCAAGAGCCAAATGGTCACTCTGGCTGAGCTCCAAAGATCCTGTGTGCAGATGAGAGAAACTTCCAGAAGATCAAACATCACTGCAGCACTCCACCAATCTGGGCTTTATGACAGAGTGACAAGAAAGAAGCCCCCCTTAGTAAAAGTCAAATGAAAGTTTGCAAACAAACAAACAAAAAATGCACCTAAAGGACTCTCAGACTCTGAGAAACAAGTTTCTCTGGTCTGATGAAACCAAGATTGAATTTGAGCCTGAATTCTAAGCATCATGTTTGGAGGAAACCAGGCAATGCCTAATGCCATACAGGGAGGAACAGAAGTATTTAAACACCAGGCGATTTTGCAAGTTCTCCCACTTAGAGAGGAGGGGTCTGGAATTCACATTGTAGGTGCATTCCCACTCAGAGACAGGACAGAATAAAAAGAAAATACAGGAAATAACATTGCATGATTTTTTTAAAATGTATTTGTCTTGCACTGCTGAACATAAGTATTTGAACACCTGAGAAAATCAGTGTTAATATTTGTTACAGAAGCCTTTGTTTGCAATTACAGAGGTCAAATGTTTCCTGTCGTTTTTGACCAGGTTTGCACACACTGCAACACACTGCAACAGGGATGTTGGCCCACTCCTCCACACAGATCTCCTCTAGATCTGTCAGGTTTCGGGGTTGTAGCTGAGCAACACAGAGTTTCATCTCCCTCCAAAGATGTTCTATTGGATTTAGGTCTGGAGACTGGCTAGGCCACTCCAGAAGCTTGATATGCTCTTTTACGGAGCCACTCCTTCGTTCTCCTGGCTGCGTGCTTTGGGTTGTCATGTTGGAAGACCCAGCCAGGAGCCATCTTCAATGCTTTGACTGAGGGAAGGAGGTTGTTGCTCAAAATCTCACAAAAAATGGCCCCATTCATCCTCTCCTTAATACAGTGCAGTTGTCTTGTCCCCTTTTCAGAAAAGTACCCCCAAAGCATGATGTTACCACCCCCATGCTTCACAGTAGGGATGGTGTTCTTGGGATGCAACTCATCCATCTTTTTCTTCGAAACACAACGAGTGAAGTTTAGACCAAATGACTTTCTCCCATGCCTCCCCTGGATCATCCAGATGGCTATTGGCAAACTTCAGATGGGCCTGTACATGTGATTACTTGAGCAGGGGAACCTTCCATGCAATGCATGATTTAAAACCATGACAGCGTAGTTTTCTACCAACAATGACCTTTGAAATTGTGGTCCCAGCTCTCTTCATGTCACTGACCAGCTCCTCCCTTGTAGTTCTGGGCAGATTCCTCACCTTTTTTATCATCAGTAATACCCCACGAGGTGAGATCTTGCATGGGGCCCCAGTCCGAGGGAGACTGACAGTCGTCTTTAGCCTCTTCCATTTTCTAACAATTGCTCCGACAGTTGATATATTTTCACCAAGCTGCTTTGCAATTGCCCCCTAGCCCTTTCCAGTCTTGTGTAGGTCCACAATTTTGTCTTTGGTGTCTTTTGACAGCTCTTTGGTCTTTCCCATGGTAGAAGTTGGCGTTTGACTGACTGTGGGTCGGACAGGTGCTACCAAGTTAGATTATCTAGTGGAGTAGAGGTAGACTTTTTAAAAGGCACAGTAACAGGTCTTTTAGAACCAAAATGCTTGCTGTTTCTTAAGTGTTCAAATAATTATGTTCAGCAGTGCAAGACAAATAAATTCTTTAAAAATCATACAATGTGATTTCCTTATTTATTTATTTTTTATTCTGTTTCTCAGAGACGGAATGCACCTACAATGTGAATTCCAGAACCCTCCATGATTTCTAAATGGGAGAGCTTGCAAACTCACAGGGTGTTTAAATACTTCTGTTCCTCACTGTATGTACAGTGATGCATTCTGGTGGCAGCATTTTTTACAGCAGGTAGGAGAGGAAGAATGGTCAGGTTTGAGGGAAAACTGAATGAAGCAAAATACAGAGATATTCTTAATGAAAAACTGATCTCAAACTGGGCCAAAGGTTTACCTTTCAAAGAGCAGAGGCGGCTCTTCCATTAGGCCACTTAGGCCGCCGCCTAAGGCCTCGCGCTGGTGGGGGCCTCGCTCTAAATCCCACCTACACCACTGCAAGTACTTGCTGCTGTCACGGCTGAGGATGAGGGAAACCATCAGCCGTGCGATGTTACACGTATGTGGAAGCTGCTTGGCCAGGACAAAAGAATTAGGGAGCAGGTCACCTCCTACAGCATCCCTAACTCTGACCCTGACTCCTAGCTGTATGAGCCAACCCAGATGGTAGGAGGGCTCATACTCAGGAACCTCGGGTCCCTACTAGCCCTCTGCAGATCCCTAAGCTAGGGGCTGGGTAAGACAACCTGTTCCTCCTAGACACGGAGGAACAGGAGTCTAAACTGGCCAAACTGCAAGGAAAGGAAAACATAAACAGGCTATGGCTATGGCAGGTGAGTGAAAGCACTTCCACACCTACCTGCCACAGACAAACTGAGTGGATCCCGTGCTCAAATGCTAGTGTCCAACCCAAACATAAAAAGGACACAGCACACACACACATAACACACAGGAACCCAGATCCATAGCTGCAGTAAGATAAGACATCATAAGAACATAAAATAAACAACACGGATAACAGATGGTATAAGACCAGGAGGATGACTCCAGCTTACCCCTCAGCTTCAGGTCTCAACTGAGGCTAAATAGCCCAAGTAGCCACACCCACACAGACACACACTGGAAAGGGAATTAACCCTTCCAACACCAGACAGGGTAGTGAAGCCACTTAAAGGGAAAGTGCACACACAAATAAACCCTGTGCACACCAAACAGGCAAAGTGCACACATATACCCCAAGTTGCCATAGCCAACCGCATGCATAGACAATGAGCAGCCCAGCAACAAGCTCAGGCTGCTACAGTGCCAACAACACCATGTTGCCAGCGGCAACCGCATGTGAGGCTAACAACTTACAGCCCTCAGCTGCGGTGAGCAACCAACTAACCGATGGCAACTGCATGCGAAGTCTAAGAGTCACGACCATCAGCATAGTCGTGACAGCGGCGGTGTCGGGTGGGAGTGTCCTTAGGTCAAAACATTCCAGACTTGAGCCAGTGCCCCGAATGCTATTCCCCACCCCCCTTGTACTTGTCTACTAATCTACTAGGCTGCTGCGCTGTGCAGTCATTAATTCAGTCACCTCAGAGCGCAACCCAGTAGTGCGGTGCGTAATCCCGCGAGACTACTGGGCGCTCTCAAGTGACTAAACTCATGCTCACACAGCAGCTTAGCAGATCAGCGGACAAGTTAAAGGCGGGGGGGAAATTTCATAATATGAAGCAGTGTGTGGGCATATTTGTGAGGCAGTGTGGGGGGGAAAATTACTTAATGGGGCAGTGTGGAGGACAAATTACTTAATGGGGGCAGTGTGGGGTGCAAATTTCATAATTGGGGGAAGTGTGGTGGACAAATTAATGGGGCAGTGTGGGGGCAAATTACTTCATGGGAGGCAGTGTGGCGGACAAATTACTTAATGGGGCAGTGTGGGGGCAAATTGCATAATGGAGGGAAGTGTGGTGGACAAATTACTTAATGGGGCAGTGTGGGGGCAAATTACTTAATGGGGGCAGTGTGGCGGGCAAATTACTTAATGGGGGCAGTGTGGCGGACAAATTACTTAATGGGGGCAGTGTGGCGGACAAATTACTTAATGAGAGCAGTGTGGGGGCAGATTACTTAATGTGGGGCACAGTGGCGGACAAATTACTTAATGCGGCAGTGTGGGGGGCAAATAACTTAATAGGGGCAGTGTGGGGGGCAAATTGCATAATGGAGGGAAGTGTGGTGGACAAATTACTTAATGGGGCAGTGTGGGGGCAAATTGCATAATGGAGGGAAGTGTGGTGGACAAATTACTTAATGGGGCAGTGTGGGGGCAAATTACTTAATGGGGCAGTGTGGCGGGCAAATTACTTAATGGGGGCAGTGTGGCAGACAAATTACTTAATGGGGGCAGTGTGGCGGACAAATTACTTAATGGGGGTAGTGTGGCAGACAAATTACTTAATGAGAGCAGTGTGGGGGCAGATTACTTAATGGGGGCAGTGTGGGGGCAAATTACTTAATGGGGGCAAATTACATAATGGGGCAGTATTCCTAATGAGAGAATTCTAGAAGGGAATTACTATTGGTGGGACTATGAGGAGTACTATTACTATGGGGGCACTATTATTTCTTCAGTATAGTATTTGGGGGTATTGGGGGTCACAGCAAGCAGCAGGATAACACTGTGGGGACTCCAGGTTGGGGGATGATGATAGAAAAGTGAGGACACTAAGATGTCTGTTTGTCACACTCTGCAGAGATGAGGCGGCTGAGAGAAGTGTCCGGACTGAATGGAGAAGATGATGACATGATGACATGATGAGGACTGAATGGAGAAGATCTACATCCGAGGAGACATCACCTGGAGGCCCTAGATGTGACAGGTATGTGCTGCTGTATGGCAAATACAGCAAAATGTGGTGTGTGGGAGGAGGGGCTCGATTTAGAGAACTGGGTCAGAGTTATAGCAAAGTGTTAATATGCACTGTGAATATAAGCCCTGTACTGTGATGTCACTGCATATTAAAGGGGTACTCCGGAATAGGAAAATAAATCCCCTACCCAAAGTGGCCGTTGGGATTCCCCACAATCTCCTGTATGGTACTCCGGATCGCCTTGTGCCCGGAGCGGTGGTCAACACTCCCCCTCCATGTATCTATGGGAGAGCCGCAGATACAGCACTTGTGTATCTCTGGGTCTTCCATAAAGATACTGTCACGGATGATGTTGCAGAAAGCTGGAATTTATAAATAAACATCCGTCTGGCTTGATCCCAAACTAAGGAGCATATTGGTGAGCCCTATAAAACCCATAGAGCTCTCCCTGACTGCTATGCCCATGCAAGGGTCTCTATGGTAGACAATTGCATGCCCACATACCTAATACTGTGTGACACCAGAAAACCCTATAATAGTGAGGGGACACGACCACTGGCTCCCTGCACTTAATACAGACAGAGTCAGGGTCACCTAGAATCAAGCCAGCAAGGAAACACAAACAAAGGAAAAGACTTATCTGAGGAAACAACAGCAGCAGCCTCTAGCAGTGAACACCTCATCTAGGAAGTAGTATAAACCGCAAAGTGAGGCAGTACAGGAGGGAATATAAAGGGAGACAATTAGTCTAAATAGGTGACACCTGGGAGAAGGAAAGGAGATGACAAAGCGAAACCAAAACAAAGAAAGTCATACAAGAGGTAGAGAAGAACGTCTGCCAGACAGATACATGGAGGGGGAGTGTTGACCAGACCACCGCTCCGTGCAGTGGTTGACACAGCTTATTTCTTGAGTACTGAGGCGGGGCGCCGTACGGGAGATCACGAGCATCCCGACATTCTTCGTGGGGGCCTCATGTTTGAGTTTTGCCTAAGGCCTCACAAAGTCTAGAGCCGCCTCTGCCCAAGAGACAATGACCCTTAGCACACAGCCAAGACAACACCACAGGTGTAGCTTAGGGACACCCCTGTAAATGTCCTTGAGTGGCCCAGCCAGAGCCCTGACTTTAATCCAACTGAACATTTCTGGAAAGACCTGAAAATGGCTGTCTACCAACAGTCCCCATCCAATCTGACAGTAACGATGTCGCGAACATAAAATTTTCCGTTCGCGAACGGCGAGCTAGAATTTCCGCAAATTTTCGCGAATGTGCGAACCGGGCGAACCGCAATAGACATAAATAGGAAGGCGAATTTGAAAACCCACAGGTACTCTTTGTGGCCACAATAGTGATGGAAAAGTTGTTTCAAGGGGACTAACACCTGGACTGTGGCATGCCGGATGGGGATCCATGACAAAACGCCCATGGAAAATTACGTAGTTGACGCAGAGTGTGGTAAGTTGAAATCGCAATGCGATTTATAGAATTTGAATTAATCGCATTGCGATTTCAACTTTCTCAAATCCGACAGTACATTCTAGCATGGAGTCGTTCCCATGGTGATAGGGACGCTCCATGAGCACGGAAGTCAGCAGAAGTTCTGTTGAAATCGCAATGCGATTTATAGAACTTGAATTAATCGCATTGCGAATTCAACTTAGAGCTGGGTTCCTAATGGTTGTATTGCTAGAATATAACGAAGATTAAGAATATACTGCTATATTCGTTATATTCGTCAATTCTAGCAATACAAACATTAGGATCTTAGCTTGCATTCGCTAGCTTGAATTCGCAATGCGATAAATATAACCTGCATTATTCGCATTGCGATTACAACTTAGATCTGAGTTCCTAATGGTTGTATTGCTAGAATTGACAACAAATATAGCACTATATTCTCAATCTTCATTATATTCTATCACTATAACCATTAGGAACACAGCTCTAAGTTGTAATCGCAATGCGATTAATATAACCTGTATTAATCGCATTGCGATTACAACTTTGTGACACTGCAGCTTCAGAATCAATCTAAGATGGATGCTGTCCTTGCTTTTTGATAGGAGTTGGGGGGGTCTGGAAGGGAGGGTCTGCTGCTGATTGGCTGGAATGTGTCTGCTGACTGTGAGGTACAGGGTCAAAGTTTGCTCAATGATAACGTATAGGAGGCGGACCGAACATCGCATATGTTCACCCGAAGCGGTGAACGCGAACAAGCTATGTTCGCCGGGAACTATTCGCCGGCGAATAGTTCGGGACATCTCTATCTGACAGAGTTTGAGAGGATCTGCAGAGAAGAATGGCATAAAATCCCCAAATCCAGGTTTGCAAACCTTGCAACATCATACCCAAAAAGACTAGAGGCTGTAATCACTGCCAAAGGTGCTTCAACTAAGTACTGAGTAAAGGGCCTGAATATTTATGTCATTTATGCAATATGTTTGTTTTTCCTTTTAAATAAATTAGCAAAGATTTCTAACACCCTGGTTTTTTTACTATCGCTTTATAGATTATTGATTGCAGAATGATGGGAAAAATCTTGTATTTTATTTTTTATTTTAGCACAAGGATGCAACATAACAAAATGTGAAAATAGTGAAAGGGTCTGAAGACTTTTCTAACGCACTGTATACGGCCTTGAAATGCAGCAAAAACATTTTAAAAAATTGTTACACTGTGGAAACCTAAAATAGGTCACGTCCTTAAGAGTTTATTTATACAGTGTACTAAATCTGTGTACTTCAAAGATTTACAAGCAAGAGCTAGGTTTCTCCTTTCAAGTTTTCTTTACAACATTCTTGTAATGTTAATGCAGACTTGATTTCTTCTCATAAACTGCTGGCACTCATATTTGTTTCTGTAATTTTAAACGCTGCCAGTATTGCTAATTAAATATTTCATGTTTGAATAATGTTTATTAATTGCAGAAGATGCTGATCCAAACATACAACCTGATTGTGAAGAGGCTGAACAGAGCCAAAAGGATATATTTCCACAGACATGGCAAAATAAAATTATTTGTAGCTCCCGATGATTGATTCTGTTTGCCTGAATCAATTCTGCATGCTTCATTATGCAGAATACACCATATGTTCCCTTATATTTCAAATCAAATTTCATCCCAATATTCAAAATCATCAATTTTAATCACAGATACTTATTTATGTCCATGTTTATTTTATTAGTTTTCATCTTAGTATAATGAAACTATGATTTTGTTGCTTAGATGTGTCTAGAATTCAGCATTTTAGAATTTCACATCTGGCACAGATTTATTATACATAAGCAAAAATTCATACTGTAATAGATGGGGGAAATGTATTCATGTCTAAGCAAGGAATATGTTCTAAAGAAAGATACGCTAAATAAGTTCTCCCATCTTAATTGGCGTCTTAATTCTAGAAAACTCTTTTCTTTTTCTGAACTGATTTGGATTTCTGTTCCTAAGCATGATCATCAGTAATCAAAAAGAACAATGTAATAAATTGCAAAAGAAAAGCTAAAGGTGGATTTACACCTTGCTATAATTGGGGAAATTATCGGGAACACACGTTCCTGCAAATGTTCATTCCCGACAATCGGCCCTTGTAAATGCAAACTACTCATTAATCAGGTGATCCCGTCATTCATGCAGGCACCTAAATTATAGTTTCTGGGCAGCAGATCGTGCTGTCTAAACAGCGATCTGCAGTCCAGAAACAATGCAGCGCTATGAGAATCAGTGATCGTAATAGAGTGATTGATGCATGTAAATCAGCATTACTTTCTTATAATCTGCTGATGTGTGTAAATGCACCTCAAAAATAATCACTATGAGCAATGAACCAGTTTATAGTATCTAGCCAATGATTTTACTGTATGTTACGCTTCACAGAACCATAAATTGTTTTTTGCAAATAATTAACAGGATGGCAAGAAACTTGGGATAAGCAGACCCCTGGATGTTTGGGTTCGCCGGGTTCAACTGAACTTCGGGTCAAAGTTCAGGATTGGGACCCGAACTTGACCCGAACTCGAACCCAAACCCCATTGAAGTCAATGGGAACCTGAACTTTGATGCACTAAAATGGCTGTAAAATAGTTGTAGTAAAAGCTAGAGGGCTACAAAAGGAAGCAACATGGGGGTAAGAGGAGGACAGTTGCCCTGCAAAGAAATGTGGATAGGGAAATGACTTAAAATAGCGGTGGAGGAGGTAGTAACACTGTTTTTGCTTTTTTATAAATTTGAGAAAGTGCGCTGGAGTATAACAATGGCTGGGTGTGGCTGGCATACTTGTCTACTCAGCATAAGGTACGGACAAGTCCCGTGGGATCCATGCCTGGTTCATTTTAATGAACGTGAGCTTATCCACGTTGGCTGTAGACAGGCGGATGCATTTGTCTGTGATAACCCCCTCCTGCCATGCTAAACAAACGTTCAGACAATACACTGGCTGCAGGGCAGTCCAACACCTCCAAGGTGTAAAGGGCTAGCTCAGGCCATGTGCCCAATCTGGAGATCCAGAAGTTGAAGGGGGCAGACCCATCAGTCAGTACGTGTAGGCGTGTGCACACATACTGCTCCACCATGACGCACGTCCCTGTGACGTCTACGATCCAATTGGATATTTTCTCTATCAACTTTCGATGTTCTTTTATGCACCTACCAGATCCCCCAAATAACAGCGCCATCCACAGAACCCTTCTATAACAGTACGTCATCCACAGATACCGCATAATATTTTAAAACCACCAAAAGCACACCTTTTGGTTAAAAAAAAATTTTTTCTTATTTTTCTTCTCAAAAACTTAGGTGTGTCTTATGGGCCGGTGCGTCTTATGGGGCAAAAAATACAGTAATTTCTCTGTTACATAGTTGGGTGACATTCACCAATTTTTGGCTATGATATACCCCTGCTCTACCTAGTGGAGAAGGAAATACATTTCACTAATTCGTCTGTTACATTCTTGGGTGACATTTTACAATTTTTGCAGTGAATAAATCCCTGCTCTGCATAGGTGACAGGGACCTAAATAAAAAAAATAAAAATCGTCTGTTACATTGTCAGGTGACATTTTGCCAATGTTACCATATACAAACCCCTGCTCTGCATAGGTGACAGGGCCGGAAATTTTTAAAAATCGTCTGTTCCATTGGTGGATGACATGAACACAGTTTTGCCATGAATAAACCCCTGCTCTACATAGTTGACAGGGCCCAACATTTTTAAAAATTGTCTGTTCCATTGGTGGGTGACATTAACCCATTTTTGCAGATGAAAAACCCCTGCTCTGCATAGGTGACAGGGACTTAAATTTCTAAAATTCATCTTTAATTGGCCCTTTCATTCGATCCTTCCGTTTTAATAAGTTGTTACACATTTTAGCTTGATCACATTGCAGCCATTGACCTCCCTTGGATGTGGTATTCCTTTGTCACGCTCCCTCTCTGGTGTGGAACCCTGATTCGCCGCTAACCGTGATCAACATGGTAGGCGCAGAAAAGAACATAGAAAGTTGATAGAGCAGATATCCAATTGTATCATAAACATCACTGGGATGTGCGACACTGGGACGTCTCCAAATTAGGCACATGGCCTGAGCTTGCCCTTTACGCCATGGAGGTGCTGGCCTGCCCTGCAGCCAGTGTATTGTCTAAGCGTTTGTTTAGCACGGCTGGAGGGGGTAATCACAGGTTATATTTCCCAATGTTTTGAGGTGTACCCTAATTTAAACAAAAATAAAAAATAAATTAAAACGAAAAACCAGTGTTGGCTACCTCCTCCTCCACCGCCGCTTCCACCTACATCGCCACATCCACCGCCTCCTCAATTTCCTACTCCATATGGACCTTGTCCTCCTAGATTAAGATTATTATGTTTTATTTGTATGTATTTTATGTTATTTTAAGTCATTTCCATATCCACGTTTGTTTGCAGAGCACTTGCCATGCTCTTAACCACATTTTGATGCCATTTGCAGCCCTCTAGCCCTTTCCATGAGTTTTTTAGAGCCATTTTAGTGTTGCAAAGTTTGGGTCCCAATTGATTTCAATGGGGTTCGGGTTTGGGGTCAAGTTCGAATCAAGTTCGGGTCCCGAACTTGAACCTTTTTGTAAAGTTTCAGCCGAACCCGTCGAATCCGCTCAACTCTATCATGCATGCATTGGAAAATGGCAGTGTCTCAAGAGAGAGACTTGTCAGAAGAGGGACTAAGAGATCTGATATTGGCCAGCATTAAGCAAAGTGTGTGTTGCAGCACATGCAAGGTCCTGATGGTAGCCAGCTTCAAGATGTTGTGTGCAGCAGCACCTGCAAGTGAGGAGGACTCAAAAGTAGTAGTTATATATATATATATATATATATATATATATATATATATATATTTTGTCTGATGTTTAAATTAATTTTCACAACTCTTCAAGGATCTGATTATTTTAGGGGTCTTACCTGGAGTCTGATTAATTTTAGTGGCCAATCAAGGGTCTGAATTATTTTTTGGGGATGGTCTGGAGAGTAATTAATTTTGGTGCTTTTGTCTCTGATTTGAATATATTTTATATAAATACACTTAAAGAGGACCTTTCACCACTCCTGACATTGCTGTTTTAATAGCTTCATGCATTCCCCATTTAATAGCAATTCTTGAAAATCTATTCTTATGGCGCTATGTTGTGCCATTCCTTTTTATTTCTACTAGAATGTATGAATGAATTGCTATTAACCTTCAGTAAGGGTGCAGAAGGATGGTAACCAGTTGAGGATGCATACCTACACAGACTCAATCTATCCAATCAGTGCTGCCATTTTCAGACTGTGCAGGTACACCCCCCAACTTGCTACCACCCCTCTGTACCCTTACTGCAGACTGCTAGCAATTCATTCATAACTTCCAGTAGAAATAATAAAGTAATGGCACCACACATAGCCATAACAATAGATGTTCCAGAATTGTTATTAAATAGGGAATGCATCAAGCTATTAAAACAGGCATGTCAGGAGTGATGAAAGGTCCTCTTTAGGTGGTCTGGAGTATAGTGGTCTGGGATCTAATTAATTTTAGGAGTTCGGTCTGGACCCTGTTTGATTTTAAAGGTCTGGTCTGTGGTTTGATTAAATTTAAGGACTGGTCTTTGATGTGATTCATTTTAGTAGCCTCATCTGGGGTCTGAATTAATCTGAATTTCTTCAGATTGTTCCCAATGTAATTATTAGAGATGAGCGAATCGAAGATGACGAAGTGGAATTCAATCCAAATTTCAGGAAAAAATTGATTTGCACCAAAGCCGAACTTCCTCGTGCTTCGTAGTAACAAATCAATTTTTTTCCTAAAATACAGATGTGGCAGGGTTAGTACTCAAACTCTTAACTCAAATTTCTTAAATCAACGTGTTATCTTGAAACAAAAGCCATTGAAAAGCAATTGAAAGTGTTTTCTTAGTTTAGATAACAGATCTCAGAAATTTCAGAAAGCATGAGTGTTAACTCTACTACATCGGTAGCTTCTGCACGTGTGAGGACATGGAGAAAGGGACTCTGGGAAGGTGGGATCACCCATAATGTCACGCATGCAGCCAATCAGCAGTCAACCAGCGCTGTGATGTCACAGCCCTATAAATAGCGCCAGCCATCTTAGATTCTGCCATTTACCAGTGTACTTAGTGCAGGGAAAGATGTCAGCAGGCGCTAGGGACAGTGTTAGAAAAAACTTCATTGTGCTAAAAAAGGGAGGAATCATTCCACAGCATTTATGTTAAACAGGATTCAGTAGTTACAGCCTGTGTAATAGGAAGAATACAATTACACGTTGCTGCACTGACTGGGGATCAAATTGCGATTATACAGCTCTGTAATTCAAGCAAACTGTTCTTATTAGGCCTCATGCACACGACCGTTGTGTGCATCCGTGGCCATTTTCCGTTTTTTTTTTCGCCGACTCATTGACTTTCAATGGGTCCGTGGAAAAATTGGAAAATGCTCCGTTTTGCAGCCGAGACCGTGATCCGTGTATCTTGTCCGTCAAAAAAATATGACCTGTCCTATTTATTTGATGGACAACGGTTTCACGGACCCATTCAAGTCAATGGGTCCGTGAAAGAACACGGATGCACACAAGATTGGCATCCGTGTCTGTGATCCGTGGCCGTAGGTTACTTTCATACAGACGGATCCGAAGATCCGTCTGCATAAAAGCTTTTTCATAGCTGAGTTTTCACTTCGTGAAAACTCAGATCCGACAGTATATTCTAACACAGAGGCGTTCCCATGGTGATGGGGACGCTTCTAGTTAGAATATACAACGAACTGTGTACATGACTGCCCCCTGCTGCCTGGCAGCACCCGATCTCTTACAGGGGGCCGTGATCCGTACAATTAACCCCTCAGGTGCTGCACCTGAAGGGGTTAATTGTGCTATCATAGCCCCCTGTAAGAGATCCGGGCTGCCAGGCAGCAGGGGGCAGACCCCCCTCCCTCTCCAGTTTAAATTTCATTGGTGGCACAGTGTGCGGCCCCCCTCCCTCCCTCTATTGCATTAACATTGGTAGCAGTGTGCGCCGCCCCCCCTCCTCCCTCTATTGTTTTAATACATTGGTGGCAGTGTGCGCCCCCCCCTTCCTCCCTCTATTGTTTTAATACATTGGTGGCAGTGGAGGGGGGGCGCACACTGCCACCAATGTATTAAAACAATAGAGGGTGGAAGGGGGGGGGGGGCGCACACTGCCAGTGCGCCCCCCCCTCCCTCCCTCTATTGTAATAATAGCATTGGTGGCACAGTGTGCGGCCCCCCTCCCTCCCTCTATTGCATTAACATTGGTAGCAGTGTGCCCCGCCCCCCCTCCCTCTATTCTTTTAATACATTGGTGGCAGTGTGCGCCCCCCCTTCCTCCCTCTATTCTTTTAATACATTGGTGGCAGTGGAGGGAGGGGGGGGGCGCACACTGCCACCAATGCTATTACAATAGAGGGAGGGAGGGGGGGCGGGGGCGCACACTGCCACCAATGCTATTATTACAATAGAGGGAGGGGGGGCGCACACTGCCACCAATGCTATTACAATAGAGGGAGGGAGGGGGGCGGGGGCGCACACTGCCACCAATGCTATTACAATAGAGAGAGGGGGCGCGGGGGCGCACACTGCCACCAATGCTATTATTACAATAGAGGGAGGGGGGGGCGCACACTGCCACCAATGCTATTACAATAGAGGGAGGGGGGGCGGAGGCGCACACTGCCACCAATGCTATTATTACAATAGAGGGAGGGAGGGGGGGCGCACACTGCCACCAATGCTATTACAATAGAGGGAGGGAGGGGGGGCGGGGGCGCACACTGCCACCAATGCTATTATTACAAAAGAGGGAGGGAGGGGGCGGGGGGGCGCACACTGCCACCAATGCTATTACAATAGAGGGAGGGAGGGGGGGGCGGATGGGGCGGATGGGGGCGCACACTGCCACCAATGCTATTATTACAAAAGAGGGAGGGAGTGGGGGGCGCACACTGCCACCAATGCTATTACAATAGAGGGAGGGAGGGGGTCGGGGGGGCGCACACTGCCACCAATGCTATTATTACAAAAGAGGGAGGGAGGGGGGGCGGGGGCGCACACTGGCCACCAACGAGTTAACTACAGGGGAGGGAGGGGGGGCCAAATGGCCACCAATGAGTTAAAAACAGGGGGGGGGTCTGCCCCCTTCTGCCTGGCAGCACCTGCCAGGCAGCAGGGGACAGTCATGTACACAGTTTTTTTGTATATTCTAACCTGAAGCGTCCCCATCACCATGGGAACGCCTCTGTGTTAGAATATACTGTCGGATCTGAGTTTCACGATGTAGCTCATATCCGACAGTATATTCTAACATAGAGGCGTACCCATGGTGATGGGGACGCTTCCAGTTAAAATATACCATCGGATTGGAGAAAACTCCAATCCGATGGTATAAAAGAGACTCCAGACTTTACATTGAAAGTCAATGGGGACAGATCCGTTTTAAATGGCACCATATTGTGTCAACGTCAAACGGATCCGTCCCCATTGACTTGCATTGTAATTCAGGACGGATCCGTTTGGCTCCGCACGGCCAGGCGGACACCAAAACGACTTTTTTTTCATGTCCGTGGATCCTCCAAAAATCAAGGAAGACCCACGGATGAAAAAACGTCACGGATCACGGACCTACGGACCCCGTTTTTGCGGACCGTGAAAAAATACTATCGTGTGCATGAGGCCTTAGGTTGCAAGTGCTGTTTGATACAGGCATTAACAGGGTTTATTACAAGGAAATATTTCTACGTCTTATTTGCCCTTGTCTGGTGCAGTTATATGTTCTAAAGCATTGTTTGGCTTGTATTAGTGGAAAAAAAAGGGCTTATTAGCCATTGTGTGGTGAAGAGCTAAAATGACAGCCCTTTTTGTTGTGTATTAGTAGCAAAAGTAAAATCTATTTGCTGATTAGCGGTGCAGTTATCCATGCTAAAGCCTTTTGTGGCTTGTATTAGTGGAAAAAGAAAAAATATATTTGCCGCTCAGCAGTGCAGTTATCTGTTGTAAAGCCTTTTGTGGCGTGTATAAGTGGAAAAATAAAAAATATATTTGCCGCTCCGCTGTGCAGTTATTTGTTGTAAAGCATTTTGTGACGTGTATTAGCAGAAAAAGAAAAACTAATTTTGCCTGTCAGCAGTGCAGTTATATGTTGTAAAGCATTTTGTGGCATGTATTAGTGGAAAAGGAAAAATATATTTGCCGCTCTGCGGTGAAGTTATCTGTTCTAAAGCCTTTTGTGGCATGCATTAGTGCCACAAAAAAGTATTTGCTGTATTGTGGTGATGTGAGAATATTATAGCCCTTTTTTGCGTGTATGAGTGGTAGAAAAAAGGGAGTGAGCACTCACAACACTCGGACCATAGGATATCAGAATCAATGTAATATTTATTGGGACCTAGTTAGATCCAATAAAACAATAACATTTACATCAAATTATAACATTCACATACAATTATGCACTAAAAAAATAAAAAAATGATTGGTACCAATGTATAAAATATATACTGATGGGGGGTGGAAAACTCGATGTTAATGCCACAGTCCTTTAGACAGTTGGTATTACAGATGATCTTATATGTGACACTTATTGAATTTGCAGAGTCCACTTCTGGTACTTGTGGTACCACAAACCAAATGAAAAGACCACCTTTAGTACTTGTGTTACCGCAAACCGCTATTCAAATAACAGTGTCAAAAAGGTACCCGCCACGGGTCACTTCCAAACGGTATATGCTAACACAATGTATTTGTAGCCTTGAAAGTCCCTCCGTAATTATTTGCAGCTAAGTAGTGCCGCTCAAAGTGGTAAATTAAAGCCACTTTGTGTTCAAGTCCGTAGTACAAGTTCCTACCTGGTTCCTAGTGTCGGCTCCCGCTGTCGCGTCTCAGAATCCTCCACGAGAGGCGAGCTGCGCCGGCCGCTTCGGCGTCTCGCGTCGACCGTCTCGTACTGATGACATCACACTATCGCGGGACTAGGCAGGCAGGGATAATACCTTATTCGTAACGTCCGTAGCTATATGTTTAAGCGGTCCTTAAAGCTGGAATTTTTTTCTCCTTTTCTGATTATTATCGCATGGCCATGCAATGGAGATCCAGTAGATTAGGTGGGCGTTTTTTTTCCTATCACCAGACGCGTTTCGGGGGGTCTGCACCCCTTCCTCAGTGGTAAAAAAAAAAGGGCTTATTAGCCGTTGTGTGCTGAAGTGAGTTTTTTGGGGTGTTTTAATTTCCTTTTTATTTATTTATTTGATCAAACAGTATGTCAGACAGAGAAGTGCCAGGCCCTGCACAGGGGAGTGGCAGAGGCCTAAATGTTTCTGGTGCAGGCAAAGGTCACAGCACAGTAGGGGGGCATGGCAGCATGGGTCGTAGTGAGAGGCCTTAGCTCCCGGTGTCATCTAGCAGTCATGTCTTGACCAGCAACCCAGCGGTTCTTGAATGGTTGACTCGGTCATCCAATTCGTCCCAAGTGACATCAGATACCCCCAGCCAAGAGTCAGTGGGTTCCTCTGACACAACCCTTAGTTGGCATGGCCCAGGAGCAGGCCCTGTGCCTATACCTCTCCTAAAACTTCCTCTGTCATTTTCAGTTCCCTTAGCGCGAGAAGTATTATATGCCATAGGCTCGGCTCCACTTTTCAGCGAGGATGAGCTACTAGAGGACAGTCAGCAGCTACTGCCCAGCCAAGATCTGCCGCTTCCTCCACTAGGCAGGCAACTAGTAGCTGATCGCACTTGGGAGCCAGGTGACGAAGGGGCTTCATCATAAAGTGGGTAGCAGCTTGCCAGTGAGCCAGCGACGGAGCCAGAAAGTCTGTAGTGTGGTCGGGAGTCAGCAGAGTGGCAAAAGTGGGAGGTCGGTAGCCAAACGTGCCCGGGGTAGACTACCAGCTTTGCAGGAGCCTACCTGCCCGGTAAGAAGCTGTTCACAGGTTCAGCGGTGGTAGCAGTCAGTTAGTGCATAGTTTTGGGGGTAAAATCACCTATCGGCGGTGTGGCAGTTTTTTTTTTAAGCTGCCGGAGGAGTTGAACTTGGCCATATGTCAAATCTGTGGGCCGAAGTTGAAGCGTGGCCAGGGTGCCAATGTTGGCACCACGGCCCTGCGTCAACATCTGGAGCATCATCATAAAGTGGTCTGGGAAAACCGTGGCTCCGGTGTGGTGGTCCAGCCTGCTGCAGCAACTGCTGCATCACACATTGGCACGCACCCGGTTTCAGACAGTTAAGGCTCCACCACCTCAGCCAAAGGGAGCTGTCTGTCCTTCGCATCATCTGCCGGTCCTGATGCTCCTCTCCTTCCTACTCCTCATCAATCATTCTGTCAGCAATCGATCACCGAAGCAATTGCCAAGAGACAACACTATGCGTGCACTTATCCAATGGTGCAGAAGCTGAACGTGCTCCTGTCCCAGTTGCTGGTTCTAAAATCCCTCCCTTTCCAAGTGGTGGACTCTGCACCTTTCAGAGAACTGATAGCTTGCCCTGAGCCGAAGTGGAGAGTTCCGAGCCGTCATTTCTTTGCCAAAAAGACATTAGCATCCCTGCACACACATGTAGAACAGAAGGTGGGCCAGTACTTGAGCCTGCAGGTGTCTGCCAAAGTGCACAGCAGCACCGACGTGTGGAGCTGTAACTATGGTCAGGGACAATACATGTTCTTTATGACCCACTGGGTGAATGTAGTTCCTGCACAGACACACCAGAAACTGGGACAGGTGACGCCGCTTCCACCTTCACGTTGCCATGCCGTTGGTCCTGCGACAATGTCCACCTCTGCCTCCTCATCCTCCATCGTGTCCTCAGCCTACACTGCAGGGAAAAATAACAGTGCCCCTCCAGCATACCACATATGTAGGGCACGGTGGTGTCATCCTGTTCTGCATCTCGTTCGCTCCACAGACAGGATTCGTTTTTTGGGGGTTATTATTCTGACGGATAAGAGGAAGGGCAAAATAAAAGAAGAAAATTTTAAGAAGAAAAAATCACCCAGGTCACAGGACCTATAGTTGTAAGACTTGTGATGTCCCTTTGCTGAGGGAAGCTTCTGCAAGTGGAGATGCCTTCTCAAACAGCAGATTGGCAGGGGTCCCAGGTTTTGGACCCCTGCTGATCACATGCTGATGAGCTATCTAAAGGATAGATCATCAGTAAGAAAAAGGCAGACAACTCTTTTAAACAATAGGACATTTTTCTGATGACACATTCCCTTTAAACACCCCTGCTGTCTGTAGCACTTTGTATATTATCTAAACTCCATAGTTATACTAATAAACAATAAGGTCTATAAATATTTTGTAACTGTTACGTAAGCACACAATTCAATTTAGCCTAGGATGTCCAAATGAGTAAAACATAGAATTTACTATAAATTGGCAAATTAAGCATTTTATAGAACCCTAAAATCGGTAATGTAAAAATGTAAAAAAAAAAATGCTTTCTATAATAAAGTTTTCTATGAAAAAACATTACTTTCTTGATAATTACTTCACTATTGTACTATATTCTCCTTCTTTTATTTTGCTTGCACTATGCCATTATTTATCTTTATTTTTGAAAACTAAGTTAAGTTATTCATTTTTCACAACTAAACCAAAACTGGATGTGGTAGAAGCTTTGGGTTTTTCAAAGTGCAGTATGCTATGCTGACATGAAAAATGAAAGACAACTAACTGAATAATATTGTACTGAATTCCATCACGGATCAGCTGACATGTATTGAGACACTATAGCTCTGAGATGTCGATTTTATTCTGGTTGGTCAAAACCTATTAAGGAAGCTCTGGTGAACTTTCCTGTCCCTGAAAAGATAGAATGTATTGCAAATGCCAAAAGAGATATGAAATCCTTTCTTTAATCATATGAGGTTTGCAGTAATAGCCCAACCATGCACTAAACCTAGTTACAGGGCTACTTTCCATTATTGCGTTTTCAAAGTATTTTTTATTTTGTAATGGCATTTAAATTACCATAACTTATATTGCTAAACGGGATAAAAATTCTGCTGTGAAATTGGAAAAAAACACAATTCTTCCATTTTTGGGGGATTTTGCTTTTACAGCGTTATGTGTGACATAAGAAACCTTTTCTGCTGGTTGGTACAATTTCATCAATATCAGATTTATGCTGTTTTTATTTTACTTTTGTAACCAGGAGGTCCACCGTAGCTACCACCGTGACGTCACGCAGCACTCCGTGCAAGCGTGAACGAGCGGCCTTTTCAAACCACGAGCTGTGCCACCGGCCGGGGCAAGCTCTGTATTTTATATTTTATATAAAAAAACTATAAAAAAACAATAAATAACTATTAGGCTTAACCCCCCAAACCTTTCCCCATCCTGGACGGCACCTAAAAGAAGAAAAGACAGAAAAAGCAAGAAGGACACAGAGGAACAGGCTCCGCAGCTGCAACATCCAGGATAAGGTATTCTATTACTCTGGGAGTCACTGTATCATATACAGGTCCTTCTCAAAAAATTAGCATATTGTGATAAAGTTCATTATTTTCTGTAATGTACTGATAAACATTAGACTTTCATATATTTTAGATTCATTACACACCAACTGAAGTAGTTCAAGCCTTTTATTGTTTTAATATTGATGATTTTGGCATACAGCTCATGAAAACCCAAAATTCCTATCTCAAAAAATTAGCATATCATGAAAAGGTTCTCTAAACGAGCTATTAACCTAATCATCTGAATCAACTAATTAACTCTAAACACCTGCAAAAGATTCCTGAGGCTTTTAAAAACTCCCAGCCTGGTTCATTACTCAAAACCGCAATCATGGGTAAGACTGCCGACCTGACTGCTGTCCAGAAGGCCATCATTGACACCCTCAAGCAAGAGGGTAAGACTCAGAAAGAAATTTCTGAACAAATAGGCTGTTCCCAGAGTGCTGTATCAAGGCACCTCAGTGGGAAGTCTGTGGGAAGGAAAAAGTGTGTCAGAAAATGCTGCACAACGAGAAAGGGTGATCGGACCCTGAGGAAGATTGTGGAGAAGGACCGATTCCAGACCTTGGGGGACCTGCGGAAGCAGTGGACTGAGTCTGGAGTAGAAACATCCAGAGCCACCGTGTACAGGCGCGTGCAGGAAATGGGCTACAGGTGCCGCATTCCCCAGGTCAAGCCACTTTTGAACCAGAAACAGCGGCAGAAGCGCCTGACCTGGACTACAGAGAAGCAGCACTGGACTGTTGCATGTCATTCGGAAATCAAGGTGCCAGAGTCTGGAGGAAGACTGGGAAGAGGTAAATGCCAAAATGCCTGAAGTCCAGTGTCAAGTACCCACAGTCAGTGATGGTCTGGGGTGCCATGTCAGCTGCTGGTGTTGGTCCACTGTATTTTATCAAGGGCAGGGTCAATGCAGCTAGCTATCAGGAGATTTTGGAGCACTTCATGCTTCCATCTGCTGAAAAGCTTTATGGAGATGAAGATTTCATTTTTCAGCACGACCTGGCACCTGCTCACAGTGCCAAAACCACTGGTAAATGGTTTACTGATCATGGTATTACTGTGCTCAATTGGCCTGCCAACTCTCCTGACCTGAACCCCATAGAAAATCTGTGGGATATTGGGAAGAGAAAGTTGAGAGACGCAAGACCCAACACTCTGGATGAGCTTAAGGCCGCTATCGAAGCATCCTGGGCCTCCATAACACCTCAGCAGTGCCACAGGCCTCCATGCCACGCCGCATTGAAGCAGTCATTTCTGCAAAAGGATTCCCGACCAAGTATTGAGTGCATAACTGAACATAATTATTTGAAGGTTGACTTTTTTTGTATTTAAAACACTTTTCTTTTATTGGTCGGATGAAATATGCTAATTTTTTGAGATAGGAAATTTGGGTTTTCATGAGCTGTATGCCAAAATCATCAATATTAAAACAATAAAAGGCTTGAACTACTTCAGCTGGTGTGTAATGAATCTAAAATATATGAAAGTCCAATGTTTATCAGTACATTACAGAAAATAATGAACTTTATCACAATATGCTAATTTTTTGAGAAGGACCTGTACTGTGGGCATTTACAGTACTGAACAGGCAGGGAGAGAGAAAAAAGGGGGCATACGTCGCGCAGTATCGAACACATACATATTACGTATCATTTATTTGATTTTCAACAGGGGCGATACCGTTGCGGTACCGCTGCGTCAGTTCTATTGTAGTGCAAGCGCCGGTGTACCACTAGTATAAGTACACAAATGTAGAGACCGTACAGAGTGCCTGCTGGGGCAGTCCACATAAACACCGCTATCACAGATGGCAAATCACTCAGTTACCCTCAATTTCAGTGTGATGAAGCATTAGCGAAAGGTGCGTCGAGGACTACGCCAGGCAGAGACAGCCCACACACACGCCACCGGATATCGGGTAAGAAAGAGATTCAGATCGATTCTATGCCAGTATAGCAGCATCACGGTGATGCGCTGTAGTGCCCACACGGCACAGGCCATAGGATATAGATGCCATCTACACTCGCTGTATATTCATGCCAGATGTATTTATAGAGTGAGGCAGCTGTGTTCACCGCTAGAGACAGCTTCTATATCTACATGCTGATCTAGATACTTCACACACAGCGTCTCCACACTGAAATTGAGGGTAACTGAGTTATTTGCCATCTGTGATAGCGGTGTTTATGTGGACTGCCCCAGCAGGCACTCTGTACGGTCTCTACATTTGTGTACTTATGTCTATGTTTTTATGTCATAATAAAGATTTATTTTATTGGGTATTATTTAGTACCGGTTCTCTTTTGTTGGTATATATATTAAGGAGGTACACCCTTGCTTACACAAGGCTGTGTTGATCCAGTTGAATATAAAAAATAAATAAATTGGCATTGTCATATTCACAGACACCCAAAACGTTTTGATATTTTCATCTATAGAGCTGTTTGTGGCCAAATATTTTGCGGAACGACCTATAGATTTTATTGGTAACATTTTGGTTTACATATGATTTTTTGATCACTTTATATTTTGTTTTTTGGGTGCTGAGTAGAGTTGAGCGAACACCTGGATGTTCGGGTTCGAGAAGTTCGGCCGAACTTCCCGAAAATGTTCGGGTTCGGGATCCAGGAAAGGGCTAGAGGGCTGCAAAAGGCAGCAACATGTAGGTAAATCCCCTGCAAACAAATGTGGATAGGGAAATGAATAAAAATAAAAATTAAATAAATAAAAATTAACCAAAATCAATTGGAGAGAGGTCCCATAGCAGAGAATCTGGCTTCACGTCACCCACCACTGGAACAGTCTATTCTCAGATATTTAGGCCCCGGCACCCAGGCAGAGGAGAGAGGTCCCGTAACAGAGAATCTGTCTTCATGTCAGCAGAGAATCAGTCTGCATGTCATAGCAGAGAATCAGGCTTCACGTCACCCACCACTGCAACAGTCCATTGTCATAAATTTAGGCCCAGCACCCAGGCAGAGGAGAGAGGTCCCGTAACAGACAATCTGGCTTTATGTCAGCAGAGAATTAGTCTGCATGTCATAGCAGAGAATGAGGCTTCACGTCACCCACCACTGCAACAGTCCATTGTCATAAATTTATGCCCAGCACCCAGGCAGAGGAGAGAGGTCCCGTAACAGAGGATCTGGCTTCATGTCAGCAGAGAATTAGTCTGCATGTCATAGCAGAGAATGAGGCTTCACGTCAGCCACCACTGCAACAGTCCATTGGCATATATTTAGGCCCAGCACCCAGGCAGAGGAGAGAGGTCCCGTAACAGACAATCTGGCTTCATGTCAGCAGAGAATCAGTCTGCATGTCATAGCAGAGAATCAGGCTTCACGTCACCCACCACTGCAACAGTCCATTGTCATAAATTTAGGCCCAGCACCCAGGCAGAGGAGAGAGGTCCCGTAACAGACAATCTGGCTTTATGTCAGCAGAGAATTAGTCTGCATGTCATAGCAGAGAATGAGGCTTCACGTCACCCACCACTGTAAGAGTCCATTTTCATAAGTTTAGGCCCAGCACCCAGGCAGAGGAGAGAGGTCCCGTAACAGAGGATCTGGCTTCATGTCAGCAGAGAATCAGTCTTCATGTCATAGCAGAGAATCAGGCTTCACGTCAGCCACCACTGTAAGAGTCCATTTTCATAAGTTTAGGCCCAGCACCCAGGCAGAGGAGAGAGGTCCCGTAACAGACAATCTGGCTTCATGTCAGCAGAGAATTAGTCTGCATGTCATAGCAGAGAATGAGGCTTCACGTCACCCACCACTGCAACAGTCCATTGTCATATATTTAGGCCCAGCACCCAGGCAGAGGAGAGAGGTCCCGTAACAGACAATCTGGCTTCATGTCAGCAGAGAATCAGTCTGCATGTCATAGCAGAGAATCAGGCTTCACGTCAGCCACCACTGCAACAGTCCATTGGCATATATTTAGGCCCAGCACCCAGGCAGAGGAGAGAGGTCCCGTAACAGACAATCTGGCTTCATGTCAGCAGAGAATTAGTCTGCATGTCATAGCAGAGAATGAGGCTTCACGTCACCCACCACTGTAAGAGTCCATTTTCATAAATTTAGGCCCAGCACCCAGGCAGAGGAGAGAGGTCCCGTAACAGAGGATCTGGCTTCATGTCAGCAGAGAATCAGTCTGCATGTCATAGCAGAGAATCAGGCTTCACGTCAGCCAACATTGGAACAGTCCTTTGGCATATATTTAGGCCCCGGCACCCAGACAGAGGAGAGGTTCATTCAACTTTGGGTAGCCTCGCAATATAATGGTAAAATGAAAATAAAAATAGGATTGAATGAGGAAGTGCCCTGGAGTCCAATAATATATGGTTAAGGGGAGGTAGTTAATGTCTAATCTGGACAAGGGACGGACAGATCCTGTGGGATCCATGCCTGGTTCATTTTTATGAACGTCAGCTTGTCCACATTGGCTGTAGACAGGCAGCTGCGTTTGTCTGTAATGACGCCCCCTGCCGTGCTGAATACACGTTCAGACAAAACGCTGGCCGCCGGGCAGGCCAGCACCTCCAAGGCATAAAAGGCTAGCTCTGGCCACGTGGACAATTTAGAGACCCAGAAGTTGAATGGGGCCGAACCATCAGTCAGTACGTGGAGGGGTGTGCACATGTACTGTTCCACCATGTTAGTGAAATGTTGCCTCCTGCTAACACGTTGCGTATCAGGTGGTGGTGCAGTTAGCTGTGGCGTGTTGACAAAAGTTTTCCACATCTCTGCCATGCTAACCCTGCCCTCAGAGGAGCTGGCATTGACACAGCTGCCTTGGCGACCTCTTGCTCCTCCTCTGCCTTGGCCTTGGGCTTCCACTTGTTCCCCTGTGACATTTGGGAATGCTCTCAGTAGCGCGTCTACCAACGTGCGCTTGTACTCGCGCATCTTCCTATCACGCTCCAGTGCAGGAAGTAAGGTGGGCACATTGTCTTTGTAGCGTGGATCCAGCAGGGTGGCAACCCAGTAGTCCGCACAGGTTAAAATGTGGGCAACTCTGCTGTCGTTGCGCAGGCACTGCAGCATGTAGTCGTTCATGTGTGCCAGGCTGCCCAGGGGTAAGGACAAGCTGTCCTCTGTGGGAGGCGTATCGTCATCATCCTGCCTTTCCCCCCTGCCACGCACCAGTGATGGACCCGAGCTGCGTTGGGTGCCACCCCGCTGTGACCATGCTTCATCCTCATCCTCCTCCACCTCCTCCTCATCCTCGTCCTCCTCATCCTCCAGTAGTGGGCCCTGGCTGGCCACATTTGTACCTGGCCTCTGCTGTTGCCAAAAACCTCCCTCTGAGTCACTTCGAAGAGACTGGCCTGAAAGTGCTAAAAATGACCCCTCTTCCTCCTCCTCCTCCTCCTCCTCCTGGGCCACCTCCTCTTCCATCATCGCCCTAAGTGTTTTCTCAAGGAGACATAGAAGTGGTATTGTAACGCTGATAACGGCGTCATCGCCACTGGCCATGTTGGTGGAGTACTCGAAATAGCGCAACAGGGCACACAGGTCTCGCATGGAGGCCCAGTCATTGGTGGTGAAGTGGTGCTGTTCTGTAGTGCGACTAACCCGTGCGTGCTGCAGCTGAAACTCCACTATGGCCTGCTGCTGCTCGCACAGTCTGTCCAGCATGTGCAAGGTGGAGTTCCACCTGGTGGGCACGTCGCATATGAGGCGGTGAGCGGGAAGGCCGAAGTTACGCTGTAGCGCAGACAGGCGAGCAGCAGCAGGATGTGAACGCCGGAAGCGCGAACAGACGGCCCGCACTTTATGCAGCAGCTCTGACATGTCGGGGTAGTTGTGTATGAACTTCTGCACCACCAAATTCAGCACATGCGCCAAGCAAGGGATGTGCGTCAAATTGGCTAGTCCCAGAGCTGCAACGAGATTTCGCCCATTATCACACACCACCAGGCCGGGCTTGAGGCTCACCGGCAGCAACCACTCGTCGGTCTGTTGTTCTATACCCCGCCACAACTCCTGTGCGGTGTGGGGCCTGTCCCCCAAACATATGAGTTTCAGAATGGCCTGCTGACGTTTACCCCGGGCTGTGCTGAAGTTGGTGGTGAAGGTGTGTGGCTGACTGGATGAGCAGGTGGAAGAAGAGGAGGAGGAAGCCGAGAAGGAGGAGGTGGCAACAGGAGGCAAAGAATGTTGCCCTGCGATCCTTGGCGGCGGAAGGACGTGCGCCAAACAGCTCTCCGCCTGGGGCCCAGCTGCC
This sequence comes from Bufo gargarizans, assembly GCF_014858855.1. NCBI lineage: Eukaryota > Metazoa > Chordata > Amphibia > Anura > Bufonidae > Bufo > Bufo gargarizans. Next base: position 103,478,621 of record NC_058080.1, read on the forward strand.
ACTACATTTACCCAGTGTGCAGTTAGGGAGATATAGCGTCCCTGGCCGTGCTTACTGGTCCACGTATCTGTGGTTAGGTGGACCTTGCTACAGATGGCGTTGCGCAGTGCACACTTGATTTTATCGGATACTTGGTTGTGCAGGGAAGGCACGGTTCTCTTGGAGAAGTAGTGGCGGCTAGGAACAACATACTGTGGGACAGCAAGCGACATGAGCTGTTTGAAGCTGTCTGTGTCCACCAGCCTAAATGACAGCATTTCATAGGCCAGTAGTTTAGAAATGCTGGCATTCAGGGCCAGGGATCGAGGGTGGCTAGGTGGGAATTTACGCTTTCTCTCAAATGTTTGTGAGATGGAGAGCTGAACGCTGGCGTGTGACATGGTTGAGACGCTTGGTGACGGAGGTGGTGGTGGTGGTGTTGGTGGTACATCCCCTGTTTGCTGGGCGGCAGGTGCCAACGTTCCTCCAGAGGCGGAGGAAGAGGCCGAGGCGGCAGCAGCAGAAGAGGTAGCATGGGGAGCCTGAGTGACTTCCTTGGTTTTAAGGTGTTTACTCCACTGCAGTTCATGCTTTGCATGCAGGTGCCTGGTCATGCAGGTTGTGCTCAGGTTCAGAACGTTAATGCCTCGCTTCAGGCTCTGATGGCACAGCGTGCAAACCACTCGGGTCTTGTCGTCAGCACATTGTTTGAAGAAGTGCCATGCCAGGGAACTCCTTGAAGCTGCCTTTGGGGTGCTCGGTCCCAGATGGCGGCGGTCAGTAGCAGGCGGAGTCTCTTGGCGGCGGGTGTTCTGCTTTTGCCCACTGCTCCCTCTTTTGCTACGCTGTTGGCTCGGTCTCACCACTGCCTCTTCCTCCGAACTGTGAAAGTCAGTGGCACGACCTTCATTCCATGTGGGGTCTAGGACCTCATCGTCCCCTGCATCGTCTTCCACCCAGTCTTGATCCCTGACCTCCTGTTCAGTCTGCACACTGCAGAAAGACGCAGCAGTTGGCACCTGTGTTTCGTCATCATCAGAGACATGCTGAGGTGGTATTCCCATGTCCTCATCATCAGGAAACATAAGTGGTTGTGCGTCAGTGCAGTCTATGTCTTCCACCGCTGGGGAAGGGCTAGGTGGATGCCCTTGGGAAACCCTGCCAGCAGAGTCTTCAAACAGCATAAGAGACTGCTGCATAACTTGAGGCTGAGACAGTTTCCCTGGTATGCATGGGGGTGATGTGACAGACTGATGGGGTTGGTTTTCAGACGCCTTCTGTGCGCTTTCTGCAGAAGACTGGGTGGGAGATAATGTGAACGTGCTGGATCCACTGTCGGCCACCCAATTGACTAATGCCTGTACCTGCTCAGGCCTTACCATCCTTAGAACGGCATTGGGCCCCACCATATATCGCTGTAAATACTGGCGGCTACTGGGACCTGAGGTAGTTGGTACACTAGGACGTGTGGATGTGGCAGAACGGCCACGTCCTCTCCCAGCACCAGAGGGTCCACAAACACCACCACGACCATGTCCACGTCCGCGTCCCTTACTAGATGTTTTCCTCATTGTTATGGTTCACCACAACAACAAAAATATTATTTGGCCCAATGTATTGTATTAAAATTCAGCGGGATATAAATTTGAGGCCTAGTATTTAGGCGCTGGGTGACCGGTATGGATTTAATGACAGAATTAGACTTGGAAATGCACAGTAGCGTGTGTGTGAAGTTATTCTGAATGACCCTATGTGCACCTTGAATATTATATACCCTTTTAGGGATAGATTTCAAATAGCTCTGATATAGCAGGAACCACTAAATTATGAAATTGCTAAATTGGGAATTGTATTTCAACCCAGAACAAAAAATGTGCTTTGACGGACACTAAATAACTTTCCCAGCCACAACAGGACAGCAGTAACGAGAGATTTAGCGGGATATAAATTTGAGGCCTAGTATTTAGGCGCTGGGTGACCGGTATGGATTTAGTGACAGAATTAGACTTGGAAATGCACAGTAGCGTGTGTGTGAAGTTATTCTGAATGACCCTATGTGCACCTTGAATATTATATACCCTTTTAGGGATAGATTTCAAATAGCTCTGATATAGCAGGAACCACTAAATTATGAAATTGCTAAATTGGGAATTGTATTTCAACCCAGAACAAAAAATGTGCTTTGACGGACACTAAATAACTTTCCCAGCCACAACAGGACAGCGGTAACGAGAGATTTAGCGGGATATAAATTTGAGGCCTAGTATTTAGGCGCTGGGTGACCGGTATGGATTTACTAACAGAATTAGACTTGGAAATGCACAGTAGCGTGTGTGTGAAGTTATTCTGAATGACCCTATGTGCACCTTGAATATTATATACCCTTTTAGGGATAGATTTCAAATAGCTCTGATATAGCAGAAACCACTAAATTATGAAATTGCTAAATTGAGAATTGTATTTCAACCCAGAACAAAAAATGTGCTTTGGCGGACACTAAATAACTTTCCCATCCACAACAGGACAGCGGTAACGAGAGATTTAGCGGGATATAAATTTGAGGCCTAGTATTTAGGCGCTGGGTGACCGGTATGGATTTAGTGACAGAATTAGACTTGGAAATGCACAGTAGCGTGTGTGTGAAGTTATTCTGAATGACCCTATGTGCACCTTGAATATTATATACCCTTTTAGGGATAGATTTCAAATAGCTCTGATATAGCAGGAACCACTAAATTATGAAATTGCTAAATTGGGAATTGTATTTCAACCCAGAACAAAAACTGTGCTTTGACGGACACTAAATAACTTTCCCAGCCACAACAGGACAGCGGTAACGAGAGATTTAGCAGGATATAAATTTGAGGCCTAGTATTTAGGCGCTGGGTGACCGGTATGGATTTAGTGACAGAATTAGACTTGGAAATGCACAGTAGCGTGTGTGTGAAGTTATTCTGAATGACCTTATGTGCACCTTGAATATTATATACCCTTTTAGGGATAGATTTCAAATAGCTCTGATATAGCAGGAACCACTAAATTATGAAATTGCTAAATTGGGAATTGTATTTCAACCCAGAACAAAAAATGTGCTTTGACGGACACTAAATAACTTTCCCGGCCACAACAGGACAGCGGTAACGAGAGATTTAGCGGGATATAAATTTGAGGCCTAGTATTTAGGTGCTGGGTGACCGGTATGGATTTACTAACAAAATTAGACTTGGAAATGCACAGTAGCGTGTGTGTGAAGTTATTCTGAATGACCCTATGTGCACCTTGAATATTATATACCCTTTTAGGGATAGATTTCAAATAGCTCTGATATAGCAGAAACCACTAAATTATGAAATTGCTAAATTGGGAATTGTATTTCAACCCTGAACAAAAAATGTGCTTTGACGGACACTAAATAACTTGCCCAGCCACAACAGTACAGCGGTAACGACAGATTTAGCGGGATATAAATTTGAGGCCTAGTATTTAGGCGCTGGGTGACCGGTATGGATTTAGTGACAGAATTAGACTGGGATATGGCCAAAAAATAACCACACTATTGCTGGTTAAATGCACTTGGTGACGTGCGCAGCTTGCCCCTGATATAGTATATGGCCAAAAAATGAACAGACTATTGCTGGTTAAATGCACTTGGTGACGGGCGCAGCTTGCCCCTGATTTAGTATATGGCCAAAAAATGAACAGACTATTGCTGGTTAAATGCACTTGGTGTGATAGCTTGACCAACCACACTACTGAGGGTTTAAATGCACTTGGTGACGGGCGCAGCTTGCCCCTGATGTAGTATATGGCCAAAAAATGAACAGACTATTGCTGGTTAAATGCACTTGGTGTCACAGCTTGACGATCCACACTACTGAGGGTTAAATGCACTTGGTGACGGGCGCAGCTTGCCCCTGATGTAGTATATGGCCAAAAAATGAACAGACTATTGCTGGTTAAATGCACTTGGTGACGGGCGCAGCTTGCCCCTGATTTAGTATATGGCCAAAAAATGAACAGACTATTGCTGGTTAAATGCACTTGGTGTGATAGCTTGACCAACCACACTACTGAGGGTTTAAATGCACTTGGTGACGGGCGCAGCTTGCCCCTGATGTAGTATATGGCCAAAAAATGAACAGACTATTGCTGGTTAAATGCACTTGGTGTCACAGCTTGACCAACCACACTACTGAGGGTTAAATGCACTTGGTGACGGGCGCAGCTTGCCCCTGATGTTGTATATGGCCAAAAAATGAACAGACTATTGCTGGTTAAATGCACTTGGTGACAGGCGCAGCTTGCCCCTGATTTAGTATATGGCCAAAAAATGAACAGACTATTGCTGGTTAAATGCACTTGGTGTGATAGCTTGACCAACCACACTACTGAGGGTTAAATGCACTTGGTGACGGGCGCAGCTTGCCCCTGATGTAGTATATGGCCAAAAAATGAACAGACTATTGCTGGTTAAATGCACTTGGTGACGGGCGCAGCTTGCCCCTGATTTAGTATATGGCCAAAAAATGAACAGACTATTGCTGGTTAAATGCACTTGGTGTGATAGCTTGACCAACCACACTACTGAGGGTTAAATGCACTTGGTGACGGGCGCAGCTTGCCCCTGATGTAGTATATGGCCAAAAAATAAACAGACTATTGCTGGTTAAATGCACTAGGTGTGACAGCTTCACCCTGATGTAGGCTTTAGCCAAAAAACAACCACACCATTGAGGGTTAAATGCACTTGCTGACAGGCGCAGCTTGCCCCTGATGTAGTATATGGCCAAAAAATAAACAGACTATTGCTGGTTAAATGCACTTGGTGTGACAGCTTCACCCTGATGTAGGCTTTAGCCAAAAAACAACCACACCATTGAGGGTTAAATGCACTTGGTCGCAGCTTGTGCTGGCGCACCACAAGACACAAAATGGCCGCCGATCACCCCAGAAAAATGTGACTGACAAACGGTCTGGGCAGCCTAAAAACAGTGAGCAATTGAGTATCAGCAGCTCAATGAGCCACAGCTGCAGATCGATCAATAATCAAGTCCTTTGGAGGAGTTAATCTGCCTAATCTCGCCCTACTGTCGCAGCCGCAACCTCTCCCTACGCTAATCAGAGCAGAGTTTCGGGCGGCGCTATGTGACTCCAGCTTAAATAGAGGCTGGGTCACATGGTGCTCTGGCCAATCACAGCCATGCCAATAGTAGGCATGGCTGTGATGGCCTCTTGGGGCAAGTAGTATGACGCTTGTTGATTGGCTGCTTTGCAGCCTTTCAAAAAGCGCCAAGAAAGCGTCACAAAAGCGCCAAGAAAGCGACGAACACCGAACTCGATCCCAGACTTTTACGAAAATGTCCGGGTTCGGGTCCGTGTCACGGACACCCCAAAATTCGGTACGAACCCGAACTATACAGTTCGAGTTCGCTCATCCCTAGTGCTCAGGTGTCCAAAAACAGCAATTTGGCTATTTTAAGTTTTGTTTTCCAGAGTTCAATTTTGTATTTGAATACTATTGTTGATCGTGAATATTCTAATCACAATATTTTTTTTGCGGATATCGGCACTGCGAAAATTTGTGAATATTTAGAATATAGTGCTTTATATTCTTAATCGCAAATATTCAATTATTTTCTTTTAACCAGTACACAAGATCCCTCCCTGCTTTTAGCTTGTGGGACAATGAGAAGGCTGCAATATCTTTGTCGGAGCTTAGCAACATCCCTAGCGACCAATAGGAAAGTTGCCTACCACGTACTGTATAAGAACCTCCCCAGCAGCCATTTCCAGCTGTTTTTTGCAGTTGTGAGAGAGAGAGGAGTGCAATTTCTGTGCTTTGCTGTGTCATCATAACATTAGATAGTTACCATATATATATATATATATATATATATAAATACAGATAGTTAGTGGGAGATAGTGTAGGTTAGTTAGTAAATAGTGTAGCTGGTAGGTTCCAGTGCAGGGTGTTAGGTACATTAGGGTACTTTAACATTTGCGGAAGAGTGATCCGGCAAGCAGTTCCGTCGCTGGAACTTCCTGCCGGATCCAGCAATCTGCATGCAAACAGACAGCATTTGTAGACGGATACGGATGTGGATTGCAAGAACGGATTCGTCTGTCCGTTTGTCATACAAACAAACTGATCCGTTTCAATTATTTTTCAAATTTTTACCAGTCTGCCCATGCGCAGACCGAAAGGACGGATCCGGCATTCCGGTATTTTTAATGCCGGATCCCGTACTAATACATTCATATGGAAAAAAAATTGGGGATCCGGCATTCAGGCAAGAGTTCAGTTTTTTGGGCCGGAGATAAAACCGCAGTGGTATTATCTCTGTCCTGAACAGTTAAGAAGACTGAACTGAAGACATCCTGATGGATCCTGAACAAATTGCTCTCCATTCAGAATGCATAGGGATAAAACTGATCAGTTCTTTTCCGGTATAGAGCCCCTAGAACAGAATTCTATGCCGGAAAAGAATAACGCTAGTGTGAAAGTACCTTATAGTTAGCTCATACATATTATACAGATAGTTAGTGGGCGATAGTGTAGGTTAGTTAGCGAAAAGTGTAGCTGATCGGTTCCAGTATAGGGTGCTAGGGAGGGATTACTGTGCTTTGAGAGGGTTTGTGTTTAGTGTGCTATTTTAGGAATTACTTTGCTAGTGTTTAGTGTCACTGTCTTTCGTCCTTTAAAAAAAAAGTCAGTTTCTGTCTGTTTCTCTGTCACTGTCTTAGGGTTTAGTGTGCTAGGGAGGGATTAGTGTCACCGTCTTTCGTCTTTCGAAAATAAAAAAGAATCTCTATTTTATTAGATTTTTGCCCCATCGTCCCAAACCCAATAAAGTTATTCCCAAAGTCCCTCCTTTATTTTTTGGCAGATCATGAGTGGACATGGGCCTGCTGGCAGCCGTGGTCATAGTAGGGAAGTTGGTTCCAGTGCTGGACCTCTGCCAGCAGGGGGCCACTCCTGTACCCACGAAGGGGAGGGTGCAACTGGCCGGGGCGTCCGCCTTTCTCCTCTTAGCGGTATAACCGCATGTTTATCTCCATTCTGCGTCCACACCTGTTATCGTCGGTACCTTAAGCGGCACTAGTCTGATGAAGGCACGGATGTGCCGAAATGTCACTGACCTCGCCGTAGCAACTACCACTGTGTACTAAATAAAACGAAAATTGCACTTTTTACAATTTTGGCTAGAGTCTTTGTATCTACTATTGACAGGGGTGGGAACCCTACTCCAGCAGCAAATCCACTGCGTGCTACAAGGGCTCTTCTTGAAATTTTATTACAGAGTGTTGATGAGAGATACAAAAGTAATGTAAGCATTGTACTTGGGTATTTGCGGTCACGGATCTCAGTGATCCACTCAGAGTGCCTCCTCTTCAGATCCGACCAGTGTTTTATTATGGCCAGCGTAATATGCCTCCCCTTACACTTCCTCAGGAGCTCCTTTCTTATCTCCCTCACAATCCTCTGCTTTTCCTCCTGGACCCGGGTCCCATCATATCCCAGCTCCAACATGCGCTACAGGATAAATATGCAAGCATATAATCACAATTTTTTTAACTACAAGTATTGAAAATAATGTCCTCAACAACATAGCAAAAAGTATTTAAGTCTTTGAAGGTGAAATATTAGATTTAATGATACCGCTGGTTTGCCTCCCTGTGTTGCACCCTTCTCCTGACTAGTAATGTCCCGAACTATTCGTCGGCGAACAGTTCCCGGCGTACATAGCTTGTTCGCGTTCGCCGCAGCAGGCGAACATATGCGATGTTCGGTCCGCCCCCTATACATCATCATTGAGTAAACTTTGACTCTCTACCTCACAGTCAGCAGACACATTCCAGCCAATCGGCAGCAGACTCTCCCTCCCAGACCCTCCCACCTCCTGGACAGCATCCATTTTAGATTCATTCGGAAGCTGCATTCTCAGTGAGAGGTGGGACAATACTGCTGCTGCTGATTCAATAGGGAAAGCGTTAGCTGGGGCATTGTTCTGTGTCCACAGACTCATCTGCTGTAAGGACAGCATCCAGACAGCACCCCAAAAAGCCCTTTTCAGGGCTGGTACATCAGTCTGCTTTTTTTTTTATACATATATATATATATATATATATATATATATTGCAGTTGCCTGGCTGCCCGTGTGTGAGAGGCTGCAGGCTCAGTCATAGACTGCACTGTGTGCACACCATTCGTACAGGGTGTGACAGAAAATACCTCGCAGATAAAAAAAAATTATATTTAATATTTTTCTGTTATATAATCCCAGTTGCAAGCCAGAGTGTGTCAGGCCCACACAGACTGTATTGTGGCCACTGGCTAGGCCTCTACTCAAACTGTTACAGGGTGTCACTCACTCAAATACCTTGCAGATAAAAAAAAATTATATTTAATATTTTTCTGTGATCTAATCACAATTGCAAGCCCGTGTGTCTCAGGCCCACACAGATTGTATTGTGGTCACTGGCTAGTGGCTAGGCCTCCACTCATACCGTTAGTGGGTGTCACTCACTCAAATACCTTGCAGATAAAAAAATTATATTTAATATTTTTCTGTAAAATAATCACATTTGCAAGTCTGTGTGTGACAGGCCCACACAGACTGTATTGTGGCCACTGGCTAGTGGCTAGGCCTCAACTCATACCGTTACAGGGTGTCACTCACTCAAATACCTTGCAGATAAAAAAAAATTCTATTTAATATTTTTCTGTGATATAATCACATTTGCAAGCCCGTGTGTGTCAGGCCCACACAGACTGTATTGTGGCCACTGGCTAGTGGCTAGGCATCCACTCATACCTTTACTAGTGATGAGCAGCAGGGGTCATATTCGAATTTGCAATATTTCACAAATATTTTGTAGAATATTCGTCGAATATTTGCAAATTCGAAAATTCTTGATTTTTTTTTACTCCAAAAATCGGCAAGATAATGATTGTGTAATATGTGAATTTTTCTGTGATATAATTACATTTGCAAGCCCGTGTGTGTCAGGCCCACACAGACTGTATTGTGGCCACTGGCTAGTGGCTAGGCCTACACTTCACTCACTCAAATACCTTGCAAATAAAAAAAAATCTGGCCTAATAATGAATAATGCCCAGTGTTCAGAGGCCACGTACCCTGAACCCAAAAAATTTGGAGAAAATAGTTGACTGGCTTACACAGGACACCCAATCTTCAACAGCTTCCGCTAAGAACCTTGACGCACCATCCTCCTCCAGCTCAGCTTTGGTCACCTGCTCTCAAGTTAGCAGTACCATCTCATCTGCCCACAGTCAGGTGTCTGTAAAGGAAATGTTTGAGCGTAAGAAGCCAATGTCACAGAGTCACCCCCTTGCGTCTGACAGCTGGCTTGACAGAACTCTTAGCCCGCCAGCTTTTACAATACCAGCTGGTGGAGTCTGAGGCCTTAAAAAAATTTGTCGCTATTGGGACACCACAGTGGAAGGTACCTGGACAATTTGTTTTTTTAAATAAGACAATCCCAAACCTCTACTCAGTGATTGAAAAGGAAGTCATGGCATCTCTGGCATACAGTGTTGGGGCAAGGGTCCATCTGACCACTGATACCTGGTCTGCAAGGCGCGGTCAGGGCAGGTATAGCACCTACACTGCGCATTGGGTCAACCTGCTGACGGCTGCCAAGCATGGAATGCGTGGCTCTGCAGCGGAGTTGGTGACACTGCCACGACTTGCAGGCAGGCCTGCTGCCACCTCCTCTACTCCTCCTACTCCATCCTCTTCCATAACCTCCTTGGATGAGTCCTCTTCTGCTGCGGCGTCTGGCTGCACATCAACTGAATCCCCCCAGCTCCCCAGGGGCTATTCCACATCCCGGATATGACAGTGTCACGCTGTCTTTTGGTTGACTTGCCTGAAAGCAGAGAGCCACACCGGACCAGCACTCGAGATCGGCAAAGTGGTGTGTGACAATGGAAGCAATTTGTTGGCGGCATTGAATTTGGGCAAGTTGTCACATGTGCCGTGCATGGCACATGTGTTGAATCTCACTGTACAACGCTTTGTGTCTAAGTACCCAGGCCTACAGGACGTCCTCAAGCAGCCCAGGAAGGTGTGTGGCCATTTCGGGCATTCCTACACGGCCATGGCGCACTTTTTAGACACGTGCCGAACCAACATGCCAGTGAGGCGCTTGATTTTCCCGACACGTTGGAATTCAAGTTCGACCGCCTGCTCCAACAAGAAAAAGTCGTCAACGAGTATTTGAATGAACGGGGTGCTAGGACAGCCTGGATCAGGCTGTAGATGAGCGTGAAGAGGAAGATGAAGCGTTGTGATCACCATCACCACCAGAAACAGCCATGTCATCATAGCTTACCGGACCTGCGGCAACGCTGGAAGAGGAGTATGAGGAAGAGGAGTCAGAGGAGGAATGTGGCTTTGAGGAGGTGGAAGACCAACCACAGCAGGCATCCCAGGGTGCTCATTGTTGTCACCTATCTGGGACCCGTGGTGTTGTACATGACTGGGGGGAAGAACAGACCGTCAATGACATCAGTGAGGACAAGGAACGATAAATGAGTAGCTCGGCATCCATCATTGTGCAAATGGGGTCTTTCATGCTGTCATGTCTGTTGAGGGACCCTCGTATAAAAAGGATGAAAGAGAACAACCTGTACTGGGTGGCCACGCTACTAGACCCCCGGTATAAGCAGAAAGTGGTGGAAATGTTACCAAATTACCGAAAGTCAGAAAGGATGCAGAAGTTCAAAACCAAACTAAAAAATATGCTTTACACAGCTTATAAGGGGGGATGTCACAGCACAACGGGAATCTAACAGGGGATGAGGTGAAAGTAATCCTCCTCCTACCACGACCACGGCAGCAAGGACAGGACGCTTTACAGATATGTTGTTGATGGAGGACATGCAGAGCTTTTTTAGTCCTATGAAAAGAATAGGACAGTTGGATCACTTGGGTTTAACCACGCCTGGTGCTCAGGCTCAAAAGAAACACCCCTAGTTCTGAATGTAAATTGGCAAAAAGATGGAGCCAGCACTCAAAACACTTGTATTCACGTGGAGAAAAGTATTACAGTTTTTTAATATTATTATTGGATACACATATGTCTGTCTAGATCAAACAATCACAATAAAATATATATTAAAAAATATTAATTAAAAAATAAAATTCTATGCAGGAATATCAAATATCAAATTCGCTTGATCGGGCTGTCTGCATCCGTATCTCCCCTGTGGGGGTGATTGATTAGATCGTAGCTAGCTCAATCAGAGCGATTTCCCCAGCCTCACTTAGAGCAGTGTCAGCGACAAAAACCGTAGCGTTGTTACAGAGTGTCTCTGTGTGTCATAGTGTCCAAGCCGATAGTTGCTGGAATGATGCGTTAGAGGGTATACATCTCCAATATGGCATTCAAAGTGTCCATCCAGTCTATAAAGTCCTTGTTATGCCAGGTGCGTCCTGTACAGTCTCAGCCGTAATCTGGGCTGTTATCCCTCTGAAAAGGGGGAAGTTTTGTGTCTTTATGAAATGTCGATCTGTTTAGATACTTTTGCTACTCACTGTGTACCTCAATACGATGTCTCGTCCGGTGTGTAGGATGCGGGAATATCTTACTGTGGCGTCCCACAGATCAGCTGTTCTCCGCTGTGGTAATGTCAGTTCCGGTTTAGTCGAGATTTCGTCCTGCGTAGGCTTGATACATACGTGAGTAGAGTGATGCTTCTTCCGATAGCGCTTTTTTTGGTGAGTTCTCAATCGGATTTTCTTGTATTAGTACATGGCCATGTATTGTTGAAATTCTATATCACACAGGTAATCGCCCAATCTTTTTTTTCTTTTTCTTACAAAGTCTCATATTCCACTAACTTGTGACAAAAAATAAAAAATTCTAAGAACTCACCATGCCCCTCACGGAACACCCTGGGGTGTCTTCTTTCCAAAATGGGGTCACTTGTGGGGTAGTTATACTGCCCTGGCATTTTAGGGGCCCATATGCGTGAGAAGTAGTTTGCAATCAAAATCTGTAAAAAATGACAGGTGAAATCCGAAAGGTGCTCTTTGGAATGTGTGCCCCTTTGCCCACCTAGGCTGCAAAAAAGTGTCACACATCTGGTATTGCCGTACTAGGGAGAAGTTGGGGAATGTGTTTTGGGGTGTCATTTTACATATACCCATGCTGGGTGAGAGAAATATCTTGGCAAAAGACAACATTTCCCATTTTTGTATACAAAGTTGGCATTTGACTAAGATATTTATCTCACCCAGCATGGGTATATGTAAAATGACACCCCAAAACACATTCCCCAACTTCTCCTGAGTACGGCGATACCAAATGTGTGACACTTTTTTGCAGCCTAGGTGGGCAAAGGGGCACACATTTCACAGAGCACCTTTCGGATTTCACCTGTCATTTTTTACAGATTTTGATTGCAAACTACTTCTCACGCATATGGGCCCCTAAAATGCCAGGGCAGTATAACTACCCCACAAGTGACCCCATTTTGGAAAGAAGACACCCCAAGGTGTTCCGCGAGTTCTTAGAATTTTTTATTTTTTGTCACAAGTTAGTGGAATATGAGACTTTGTAAGAAAAAGAAAAAAAAATCATAATTTTTTCCGCTAACTTGTGACAAAAAATAAAAAGTTCTATGAACTCACTATGCCCATCAGTGAATACCTTAGGGTGTCTACTTTCCTAAATGGGGTCATTTGTGGGGTGTTTGTACTGTCTGGGCATTGTAGAACCTCAGGAAACATGACAGGTGCTCAGAAAGTCAGAGCTGTTTCAAAAAGTGGAAATTCACATTTTTGTACCATAGTTTGTAAACGCTATAACATTTACCCAAACCATTTTTTTTTACCCAAACATTTTTTTTTATCAAAGACATGTAGAACAATAAATTTTGCGAAAAATTTATATATTGATGTCGTTTTTTTTGCAAAATTTTACAACTGAAAGTGAAAAATGTCATTTTTTTGCAAATAAATCGTAAAATTTTGATTAATAACAAAAAAAGTAAAAATGTCAGCAGCAATGAAATACCACCAAATGAAAGCTCTATTATTGAGAAGAAAAGGAGGTAAAATTCATTTGGGTGGTAAGTTGCATGACCGAGCAATAAACGGTGAAAGTAGTGTAGTGCAGAAGTGTAAAAAGTGGCCTGGTCATTAAGGGTGTTTCAGCTAGGGGGGCTGAGGTGGTTAATAAACTTGTCCATGTCGCCGCAATACGATGAGTGCTTAGGAGGCAGGGACGAGTCCCCTGTTTTTTGCTGGCCAATCTTGCCCATATTTCAGGTCGAATAACTGACTTTAGCTGATGAAAAGCCGCGTCTGAGCAGCAGAGCTCAAGCGCACACGTCCATTCAGGTCTGGCGCTAGCTCCGCCCCCTTTTCCTCTTTAATCTTGACTGATGGTTCTTGCAGTCCCCTGTAACCAATGCATGGCAATCAGTTCCAAAAGTGTAAACTAAAAGTAAATTCTAGTACTAGAAGCTGTCAGGACCACAGGATATGAATCCTCTGGGTAAGATGATAGTGGACTAGGAATTAACCCAATATTGCTGACTGCTGACTCCCAGAGTCAGTACACCAGTGTTTACTCCAGTCACCCAGAAAGTGGCTAACCGCAGGAGTGTGTACAGAGCCCAACAGAGGCACAGGTAACTGAACAGATGATCTTTACTGGCAGAAGGTAGACAAAAGTCATTTGATACAAAGGCAAACCAACGTTCTGAGTAATACGGTATACAGGGTCAGACGGACTAGTAGTCAGGCAGTGCAAGGCCAGAGGTCCAGATGAACTTACTGATAACGTCAGGCAGAATCTAAGTCAGGCAATGCAGAGGTCAATAGTCCAGGGAATCCAAGTAGCAGATGGCAGGCAGAATTGTAGTAAAGCAATGCAGGGGTCAATAGTCCAGGTAATCTGGTCTGCCACACTGCGGTGACGCCACAGCCCCAATACTGACAGAAGCTAATAAAATATGGATTTCCACTTTTCTTTTAGTTGGAACATAATGAAAATGTGTATACAGTATGCAGAGTCATTGAGTACCCAAAATGTAGAATATCAATTAGACATCGACTGTCTAATGCTTTTTTAAACTTCTACTCCTAATATTCCCTTTGCTCAAGAAAAGGTGAAGTAATGTAATTGTCCTTTGTTCTTTCTCCTGGGAAATGCAGAGGCTGATTAAATGTGCCAGTGACTGCATCATCTCATTATTATTCTCACAGGGGGGAATTAGTTAAAGTATTATAATCACTGGTGATTGTTTTCTATATTTAGCACATTTTCATCAGCTTTTCTTCATTAACATGGACATATTAGGACACAGCATGAATAGAATACCTAATGCATATTACACCGTTAATTGCTAGAAACCAGCAAGTGTTTGATTTGTTTTGGAAACATAAACAACACCCGGATAGCAAAATTTACTAGACATAGCCTTAGACTATTACTCCCAGCATGACATTCTGTGCTCAACAATTTTGTAACTATTGAGTATAGAAATTATTGGAAATAATGCCCATACATTACCACCAGTAGTAATATAGCCATAGTGCCCCCAATATTTATATAGCCCATTCTGCAGTGCCACCTGTAGTTCTAATGCACCCCTGTTATAACTCCCCTGTAGTGCCTCCTGTGTTATAATACCCACTATAGTGCCAGCATATAATGCCCCTCCTAGTGCCAGTATATATATGCCTCTGATAGTACTGTACAAGTATATATATATATATATATATATATATATATATATATATATATGCATAGAAAAAATCCAAGGCAGCACACCGTCAATGATCTGTCTGCGGACCACAGCCTCACCATCAAGTCTGCGGACAAAGGTGGTGGGGTTGTGGTAATGGATACGGATCATTACGTGCAGGAAATTTTATCTCAACTGGCCGACAATAATGTATATCAACGGGTCTCAAATGACCCCAAATTTAATCTGCTGAGGGAACTTAGAGATATGTTAGCACAGGCCAAATCTGGTGGCATCATAGATGAGAAATTATGCAGTTATTTGTTATGTGAAAAACCAATAACTCCTATATTATATACCCTTCCAAAAACACATAAGAATCTGCGGGAGCCCCCTGGCCGGCCTATTGTATCCGGCAGGGGGTCTCTGTTTTGTAACCCGGCTATTTTTCTGGATAGGATCTTGCGGCCCTTTGCGGTATCTGCTAGATCCTATATCAGAGATACAAATGATTTTTTGATGAAGATCAAGGATCTGAGGGTCCCAGATGGCGCCATTCTTGCTTCTTTTGACGTGTGCAGTCTGTACACATCAATCGATCATGAATTAGGCCTCCATGCTGTGGAATTATGTCTTATCTGGACAAACTACACAGAGGAATGCAGAATGTTTCTACTTGGCCTACTGAGGTTTAATTTATGCAGGAATTATTTCCTATTTCGGGATGACTACTATGTACAGTTAAGAGGGACTGCGATGGGGTCCAATGTGGCGCCCACCTATGCAAACATATATATGATGTATTTGGAAGACTCTTATATCTATGGGTGCCACCACTTTAGCCATGTGCTGGGGTGGTGGCGCTACATAGATGATATTTTTCTGATATGGGTGGGCGCCACAGAGGACCTCATGGCTTTCCACTCATTTTTGAATGGGATTGACCCTAGTGTCAAATTTACTGTAATGTATTCTCATGAGAAATTAAAAAAATTTGGACACAGGGTGGTAATCTGCCCACTGACCTCTATGTGAAGCCTACAGACAAAAATACTCTTGTCAGATATGAGAGCTTCCACCCGAGGCCGATGATGGAATCTCTCCCCGAGTCAGATGTTACGTGTTGCCAGGATAGTTGGTGAGGGCCCAGTGAGGGACCAGCGTGTATCAGAAATGGCCAGTAAATTTAGGGCATGGGGTTACCCCAACAAACTTGTTACAGAGAGCATTCAGAAAACTAGAGTTAGGATGAGAGATGGAGATCAGGTGAGACCGGGGGAGTCTACACAAAGGATACCGTTGGTGACCGATTATTGTATCAGTAGCCATCAAGTCTCCTCTATTGTCAGGAAACACTGGTCAATTTTAGCTAGTGGTTTCGACAATATAGAAGAATTTAAAGTTCCTCCTTTGTGCTCCTTTCGGAGAAGCCAGAATTTGGGAGATAAATTAGTTAGATCTGACGTTGGGTCTGCAAGGATTGATTGTGGCACGTATTTTGGCTCTACGCGCAAGGGCTGCTATCCGTGCCACAATTGTGTGAATTGCCCCTATATGCTGAGGGGTGATTCATTTGTAAATCCAGCCTCTGGGAAGACAGTTCGAATTAAGCAGTATTTGACATGCGATTCAACATATGCAATTTATTTATTATCGTGTCCCTGTGGACTATGGTATGTTGGGGAAACAACCTGGGATGTCAAAACTAGACTAAATCAGCACAGGTACACCATTAGAAAAAAGAGGCTGGATTTACCTGTACCTAAGCATTTTACAGAGGTAGGCCATTTAGAGCGGGATTTAAAGTTTAGGATACTTGAACAAGTGCCCTTACCCAGTCGGAGTGGGGATAGGACGATACGTCTCAAAAGAAGAGAGCTCTATTGGATTTTTTAGCTTAAGACTCTTAAACCAAGGGGGCTCAATGTAGATTTGACTTTCTCAGTCTTGTTTTATGTTTTCCCTTTTTGTATGTCTGTCGTCATTGTAGGTGACCCTATGTTACCCTGTGTTGTGAATTAAATGTGGGGTTCTGAGAAATTCTATTTGTCCTTAGTGTAAGGCTGTCTTTAAGTGCATGTGTTTAATTAAAATGATTAGTAATACTGTCTCTCTATATTTTTGTAGATGAACGTGAAGTTACATCTTACAATTGGATCATCTCTAGGAATACTGGAGGATGGCAGGACCTACCAGCACTAAATAGTTGCTATTATTGATATACTTTTATAATAATGTGTGGTTTATGGGCAGGTGTCTGGGGCCTGGAACTATGGAGGGAGCTGGGCAGCGGTTGCGGTCTGGGACATGGCTCTTCCTGATAGACATGTGGTTGGACAGAGGGCAGCGACACGACACATGTGTAGAACGGGTGTTATTACGTGTTCTCCTAATGGGGCAACTGTGATACAGAGTCATCCTATGGTGACGTCTCTGTCTACAGGTGCCTCAATTGCCTGTGGCCTCCGATTAGTATCCAGTTGGAGGCTGCTGGCATAGGAGATATTAGTTTGAATGTATGTGACGCACGGACGTGAAGGGCATTAATTTTTAACATTATGGGGATGAGGTAGTGAAATACGAGAGTGGTTTTTCCCACCGTTTTGACAGAAACTGCTGGAACACCCCTTTCCTTTATGATAATGTGGTCTGTGATCAGAGATCGCTACAAGCCCGCGACGTGTTGTTATGTGTCCATCATGTGACTGGTTACATGATTGTTATGTCTGCCGATATGTGTCCGCCCATGTTCGGGAATGAGCATGCGCAGTACGCCTCTGCTGTTACGCGGCCATCTAGGTTGCGGGCCTCCGACCTCTGCTTTTCATAGATAATCTCGCGGTACGAGTGATGTCCCGCGCATGCGCCTTATCAAGTTCCGGATGCCGAGTGAATCCTGCTCTCTTCCCCAGTATGTGAGATTTCCATCAATTTTTTTTTAAATTTACACAATTATGGGCACCTGTATGTAATTATTATCAATCATATTTATACATTAGAATTAACCGACTTATGGATTTTATATAATATCACAATTTGAACACTGACATGAATTTTGTGTAATGTTTGACAATTATATATATATATATGTTATGAATTTGGACAACTAATCTTCACTTTTTTATAAAATTTCTGTACAATCATGTAAATTACACAGTAATTTGGTATGCTATTTAAACACCTGTGTGTGCACTGACTGTTATGGCTTGACAAAGGCTCCATAGAGAGAGCTGAAACGTTGCTGTCTTCACATGTGGGAATAAACACCCTGTTTTTCACGGATATCTGTGTGCTGTCTTGGATTTTTTCTATGCATATTCAAATTGGATCAAGTCCGTGGTCTGCTCTAAGGAATTGCACCTATTCAGTGTGTGCTGCTCATCAATTTTTTGCTTCATATATATATATATATATATATATGCTTTGAAAAAATGAGGATGCACACCCAGAGTCAGCAGCGACGTTTCAACAGCTTGATGCTGTCTTTCTCAAGCTCACATAGCTTGAGAGAGACAGCAACAAGCTGTTGAAACGTCGCTGCTGACTCTGGGTGAATAAACTACACGTTTTCCATTGAAATCCGTGGTGTGCTGCTGGCCTTCTTTCATCTATATTTATATATATATATATATATATATATATATAAAAAGAAAAACCACAGGCGGCACCACCTAGCGTACAAAGTGGGTGCAAAGTCCAAGTATGGCAGCAGGTGCTTACCCAATCGTAGAGTTGAAAAAATTGGACTGCACTCCAAGCGTATCCTCAAACAATATGTGTTTATTCACCCATATATGGCAAAGCGACGTTTCGGCTCCAACTGAGCCTTTCTCAAGCATTGGCGAACAGTTAGTGACGAGTATATAAAGGTGTATCACAATATAATCAATGAAATTACATAATTGATACTTTACAAATAATGCCTGTAGGCGATATACAAATGTGCAAAAAAACAGGATGTTCATATTACATAAAGTGACTAGTGCTTAAACTATTAACAAAATGTCGTATAATGTCATATTACACATAAC